>NC_140580.1:880647501-881005106 GCF_964204655.1 Triturus cristatus | reverse complement strand
ACACAGACATTGAGATGATGCAGATATGTCCTCATGTCTAAATATCATGTTTGATGCATACAGACACGTTACGTGGGAATCCACATGTGGCATGGTGTGCATAGATGTGTGCCATGCCCATCTACACACAGACACATGTTGGAACACCAACAGCAAGCTCATGGGAACACATGACACACACATGACATTGTCATATTGGGACACGCTGGTCGTTAAATGTCAGTTGTTAGTGTCCCTGTCCCTGGCATCAGGGGACAGTTGCGGGTGGTGGTGACTGCGCCATACCAGTGATGCTGTGCTTGACACATTTGTACTACATGCACACATGTGCAAAGTGTGAAGGGGAAGTGTGCCACATAGTGCCCCATCACACATGACATGTGTACACAGGTCATCACACATCAATTGTGCAAATACATGAGGAGACATGTGCAATATCACTGCCTGACACACCTAGGCCCTGCACATGTGGGACTGCAATGACAATGACTTGATGTATATCCTTGTGCGAGTCTGAGACCTCCATTCCTTTCGTGTGCGCATCCTGTCACCAGTGTACGCGTGTGAAACGCACCGTACACACGCTCTGAGGCTGTGTGTATGGTCCGTATCACTAGAGTTGTGGGGCCGTAGGAGTACGCGTGGTATGGACCGTACAAGTACGGTCCGTATCACTATAGTAGTGGTGCCGTAGGAGCACGTGTGGTACGGACCGTACACACATATGTGTACTACCTTAGTACACGTACGTGCACTACCAGTGCCTACACGTACGTGTACTACCAGTGCGTACACGTACGTGTAGGCACTGGTAGTACAGTACACGTACGGGTATGTGTACTCCCAGTGCCTACACGTACATGTACGCACTGGTAGTACACGTACGTGTACTACCAGTGCGTACACGTACGTGTCAAACGCACTGTGCAACAGGTGCCGTAGGGGTACGTGTGAAACGCACCGTACCTGTGTGTGGATTCGAAAATTACATAGGGGACACATAAGGGACAAGTATTAGGCACTAAATACATGCTGGTTGTCATGGATACAGAGTTTTCAGTTCAAATTTTTCCATCAGGTGTCCTGGAAAAGTCAGTTGGCCACAAAATACAATGTTGCAAAGTGGTTGTTGACTTGACATGATGCTCAAAATTTGAACGATGCTAATGCTGTCACTGGTGTATGTGGAAAGGGATTGGAGTAAACATAAGATGCGAATGAATCTGACCAATCACTATGTATTCCTCCAAATGTATGCCCCTCAGCAAGACAGATATAAGTCAGCCAGAACCCATGAGAGGGCACTTGCCTGCACAACTTTCCTGTTGACAACACTGCTGCTGTCTGTGCTTCCTCTAGCACCATGTCAAGGTCTGTGGAGAGGGCCCAGCCATTCACTCAGGAGGAGAATGAGGCATTGCTGGATGTCATCCTCCCACAGTACCCCAGCCTGTATGGGAGACCAGGGGAGCAGGTGAGTGCTGACTCCACTACCTTTGACTGCGCACCTTTTTTGTGACTGTCACTTCTGGCATTGTTTCCAGGTGTGACAGACATGCAATGTTGTTTAGTGTGGGTCCCAGGGGGGGAATGGCTTATGTCTCTCATGCAGAGCATGATGCAGTTCATGTGTGCACTCCTCACTTGCATTGTGCTTACTGTGACTTTCACTGCATAGTGCATGACATATTCAGCCTGGCTAATCCTTTGTGGCATTTTTGGTCTATAGTCCTGAGGTGATTCAGTGGTCCCCCCGGTGTGATAGGTGACTGTACCCACAGATGTGTGTGAGTTTTGTGGAGCAGTGGGTGAGAGTGTCCAAGTGTTATGTACGCCCCCTGGACATTGATGTGTGTGAATGTTCCTTGTCATGTGGGTGAGTGTCTATGTGAAGTGTTGCACCACAGCTGCATGGAGGAGGCTACGGCTCTACCCATCTGATGTGAGAAGTAAGCCGTGCTGTGTGTCTGACTTGCTGAGCTAGCCCCACACCTGTGACACCCCACAGGCAAGTGGCACATGTGCAGAGTGAGGTTTGTATCCGCTGTTGCCAATGCCAGGTGATTTATCTGTGCCTGTGTGTGTCTGCGTAATCTGCTGAGGTTGCGTCAGTGGCCTGGGGCATGTAACTGCTTGGAGATGATGCCCATCAGCCTGGTGTTGCTTGTGATGCACAGTGTGTGCCATGATCATGGAGTGTGTCGCAACCCTCATGCCACCTGTGTACTTTCAATGCCATATAGTGCATTGGGGCTTCCACAGAGGACAATGTCCACCTGACAAAGATGCTATTCCTTGGCACCATCCTATGCCCTGTTCAACATATCAAAGATGTTCAACTGTATGTCTCTCTGACATGGAGCAGGTGTAGTGATGTTGTCTCACTTTGTCATCCTCACAGGTAACTGCCTACGAGAAGGGGGAGATCTGGAAGCGGGCTGTCAGGGCCGTGAGATCGGCGGAGGGTCGCAGTCGGCGTCTAGCCCAAGTCCGAAAACGGTGGCAGGACATCCGGTGCTGGACCCGGAGGATCGTCCGGGTCCAGCTGGGGCACTCACCTCCACGCCCCCACGGCGGGCGCCGACGCCTGACCCACCAGATGAAGCGTGTCCTGGCGGTGGTCTTCCCTGACATAGATAGGCAGTTCCAGGAGAGACAGCAGCACTGTGCCCATTCTCTGTGTGTTCAGCATAGGTTGGCCTCTGTGGCATTGTTCCCTGGCCTCATTTGTATTTATCTAAAGTGTGCTACATGTGTCCACTGTACAGGGAGACCCCATTTGGCTTGTGCATACTCACACTGGGCAGTGCCTGTGTGTCTATTCACAACTATCTGTTGATGGTTGTTTGTCACAAATATGTGTTGGCAGCCTCACGAGGTGATGTGGAGTACATTTAGGAATTCTTGATGCACATTTTTGTAAACCCTGATTAAGAAGTGTCACTTCTTGATCTGTCTCAATCACATTGTCTCAGGTATGGGGGGTTTGTGCGGGTGAGGCCTACATGTCCAAACCTTATGTCTCCTTGCCAGGTCTGACCTGTGTGTGATAATTGTCTGGACAGACACTCAACATGCAGTGACCCAGTCATGTTGTGCCGGGTTTAATGTCTGTGCTTTGCAGCATGTGTCAATAGTTTAAATACATGATTCCTGCTCATCCATTTTTGGCACCAGTGTGTGGTCCAGATGCTACGTAGTTTTGTCTTTGTGTGCTGACATCTGTGTGGACATTCTGGCTTGCCATGAGGGTGTCACCTCACAGCAGGTATGCCTTATTCCAACACAATTGCAGGCCCATTAGCTTATGCATTGGCCTGTGTTTGGACATGTGTGCCACTCCACATGACAGGCAGTGGATCAGATGTGTTGCCAACTGTGTCATCATGGTACGGATGGCCATGTGACAGGTGGCATGATTCAAGTTGTTAGTCAAAAAGTATTGTACCTTGGCACTCACTACACTTGTCAACATGTCTTCATGTTTTCAATGCTTGAGTTTGATGTTTTGTTGTGAAGGACAATAATGTGCCTGCATGACCGATGTCTCCCAAGGAAGTGCACAAGAAACCACCTTTACACTTTCAGGGAACATGCTGGCACATTTTAAAGAAAGGCACAGTTCGAATAAGACTGTTTTTCAGATTATACATATCCATGTTCCCACAGTGTGGTGGAATTTGTGTAAGTCCTTAGTTGTTGGTGATACCAACTTACGAGTGTCAAGTCATCCAGACCTCAGTGGTCCCATGTATATGTACTTTCTGAAACATCATTTCTTTCTAACAGTGGCTTCTTTGAATAAGGCTGGCAGCTTATACAATGATTGGCTAAATGTAGTTTTGTGTGCACCTCCTTGTGAGACTTCTTTTATACAGGCACATGTGTGTTCTGTTCACAAAGCGGCACATTCACACATTCTAAACATGTCGATTGTGTAAAATGGTGTGATTCCCAAGGGATCAAAATGTATATAGTTTGGGTTTCCAAAGTACTTACAGGTCCCTGAGTGTGAGGACACCTTTAGCATTGAGGTCTGGTATTTAGCCTTGGGTGCACCAATACTGTTTCATTCCCGGTAAACAAGAGGTGGCATGACTTCATAGCATTGCTGTGCTCAACTGTTCCCAGACACTAGCTTCTCAGTATATTTCTCAAACAAGTTTTTGGCTGGTGTGTCCTATTTTTCCTTGTTTCCAAGTGGCATGGTGGGTCAACCAACTGGGGAGTACAGAGCTTACATATGTGCGGAGTCATCTAGATGTTACTCATGATGCATTGCCTGATATACACTGTGACCTATTTTGTTTGGACTCATGTGTCAGATGTATACAGGTGACTGATTCTTTTTCTTTATCTTCACCTTGCCCACAGCATCATCGGAGGAAACCGAGGGAGACACCTGCACGGACCTGGAGGAGGGATCCAGCACCGGTGCCACCAGTGCTGGCGAGTCTGCGGGAGCAAGTGGCACGGAGGGCGAGGGGAGTCAGTCGGAGGACCTGTCTGGTGGCGAGCCCAACTACGATGCTGACGGGTCCGAGGCTGACCTCATCGAGGGGGCGGAGGCTGCTACAACACCAGGCAGCAGCCCAACATCTGTCTCAGCCTCCTCCATTCCCATCACCGCCCTCCCAGTTGCTCCCGTCCCTTCTGTCCGTGCAGGGCACCACCATGTCTCCTTCAAGCCAGGCACCGCACCCCCTGCCCCTGTTACCCCTGCTGCCCTCACTGCAGAGTCTGTGGACATTCAGCGGCAGTTGCAGGTTGGGCAGACATCGATGCTGAATGTCCTCCATGGCCACACCAGACTGCTGACACAGATGGTGTCGTTCATGGAGGGCATGTCAGCAACGATGTCTGAGCAACGGATGTTGCTGCGGTCCATGGACTCTTCACTGACGGCAGCAGTGAGTCTCCTGCAGCGCTTCGTCCCCCCCCTACCCTAGCCCCATCCACACTTCCCACTCCCATACCTGTCCCATGCACACCCAGACATTCCCAAGCACGCACCCCACCAGACACAGGCAGCACACCACCAAGTAAGGGCAAGCACACACCTCCTGGCACGCACACTCAGGGGGATAAAGACGTCCAGCCCTGCACCCACCACACCTACCCTTACACCTCCTTTCCCTGCGGTGCCTGGTCCTTCCCCACATGTTGTCCCCCCCCGCCGGTCGACGAACCTGAGGGTTCCACTGTGCAGGCAAGCTAGGGGAGACGCGTGCTCATGTGTCCCCCCCAAGGACTTCTATTCTGGACTGGCCATTGGCCTTTGTATATATTGTTATTTCCAAAATGTTGTTTTATGCTGAATAAAGCATTTTCTTTTTACTTTGAACACTATTGCATTTCAGGTATTGATGTTGGTGCTGATGCTCCAGGAGTTGGTGTTGTGGTAATGTGTTATGTTTCTGAGAAATGTTCTAGTCTGATGGTCATGATGTGGACCATGGTATCTGCGTGCCATCACAAGGTCTCTGCAAAGTATGTTTGCTCGTGTGTGTTATTTGTGTTTTGAGACATTGTACCAAGGAGTGTTCCTTCCTCTGTGGCACCTGATATCTTCCCTGCAGAGAGTTGCACAATTTTTGTGCTGACCTGTGTCTACATTTCCTTTGTTGGTGACGGATCCCTTCAACTATGGCCATGCCTGCTCAGCAATGTCTCCGGCTGCATCGTCTGTGCCATCCTTGCTAGTCACTGTACTTGTGTATTGAGTATGTTGAAATGCCTTCATGGCGAAATTCTCCCTTTTCAGCACTCTGCATGTGTGTTATCCCAGCCTAGCACACATATGGTACTTGTTCTGCAGGGTATTTGGGCACCTGACTCACAATTGTGGGCATTGTATCTGTGGGAACTCCACCCTATTCCTTCCATGAGAGACAACATCATGGTGGCTGTCCCAGCACCTGTACATTCCTATCAGTCCTGGGATGTGCGTGACAGTGTGTGTTCCATTTGGCTCTCTTAGTTTAGTAGGCATTGCAATGACTATACAGTCTTGTGGCATGATCTCAGTGCGTGTATTGTGCTGCATCCGTCAGGGGTGGGTATGCATGTGTCATTTGTCCTCACACCCACATGTGGTGTGTCATGCAGTGGGGGAAAGACATCCATCCTCCTGGGAGTGGGACACTGCTGTCAGTGATGTGTTGTTATGGCACTATCAACATAGTTGAAAATTAGGGATGCGTGCATACACCCATGGAGTTGTGGTCATCAGATAATGATGTCCACACCCCCATGTCTCTGTCCACTGCTGGGAGTGATAGGCACCCATACCCATGTCTCTGTCCACTGCTGGGAGTGATAGGCACCCACACCCATGTCTGTTTCCACTGCTGGTATTCCTCTGCACCCACCCCATGTATCTGTCCACTGCTGGGAGTGATAGGCACCCACACCCATGTCTCTGTCCACTGCTGGGAGTGATAGGCACCCACCCCCATGTCTCTGTCCACTGCTGGGAGTGATAGGCACCCACACCCATGTCTCTGTCCACTGCTGGAAGTGATAGGCACCCACACCCATGTATTTGTCCACTGCTGGTATTCCTCTGCACCCACCCCCATGTCTCTGTCCACTGCTGGGAGTGATAGGCACCCACACCCATGTCTCTGTCCACTGCTGGGAGTGATAGGCACCCACCCCCATGTCTCTGTCCACTGCTGGGAGTGATAGGCACCCACACTCATGTCTCTGTCCACTGCTGGGAGTGATAGGCACCCACACCCATGTCTCTGTCCACTGCTGATATTCCTCTGCACCCACCCCCATGTCTCTGTCCACTGCTGGGAGTGATAGGCACCCACCCCCATGTCTCTGTCCACTGCTGGGAGTGATAGGCACCACCCCCATGTCTCTGTCCACTGCTGGGAGTGATAGGCACCCACACCCATGTCTCTGTCCACTGCTGGGAGTGATAGGCACCCACACCCATGTCTCTGTCCACTGCTGGTATTCCTCTGCACCCACCCCCATGTCTCTGTCCACTGCTGGGAGTGATAGGCACCCACCCCATGTCTCTGTCCACTGCTGGGAGTGATAGGCACCCACCCCCATGTCTCTGTCCACTGCTGGGAGTGATAGGAACCCACACCCATGTCTCTGTCCACTGCTGGGGGTGATAGGCACCCACACCCATGTCTCTGTCCACTGCTTGGAGTGATAGGCACCCACACCCATGTCTCTGTCCACTGCTGGTATTCCTCTGCACCCACCCCATGTCTCTGTCCACTGCTGGGAGTGATAGGTACTCACCCCATGTCTCTGTCCACTGCTGGGAGTGATAGGCACCCACCCCCATGTTTCTGTCCACTGCTGGTATTCCTGTGCACCCACCCCTTACATGTCTGTCCACTGCTGGGAATCCTATGCAGCCGTCCACCCACCCACCCGCCCCCTTGGTGCAGTACACTGCTGTCCTGGGCATACACACAGCCCAATATACTGGTAATATGCTGCACCAGGCTGTGAGCCAACATTCGTGGCGTGTGTACGCCTTGTATCCAAAATGTACTGGTGCCGTAGGGGTACGGGTGATACGGACTGTACCCACACCCATTTCTCTGTCCACTGCTGGGAGTGATAGGTACCCACACCCATGTCTCTGTCCACTGCTGGGAGTGATAGGCACCCACACCCATGTCTCTGTCCACTGCTGGTATTCCTCTGCACCCACCCCCATGTCTCTGTCCACTGCTGGGAGTGATAGACACCCACACCCATGTCTCTGTCCACTGCTGGGAGTGATAGGCACCCACCCCCATGTCTCTGTCCACTGCTGGGAGTGATAGGCACCCACACCCATGTCTTTGTCCACTGCTGGTATTCCTCTGCACCCACCCCCATGTCTCTGTCCACTGCTGGGAGTGATAGGAACCCACACCCATGTCTCTGTCCACTGCTGGGAGTGATAGGCACCCACACCCATGTCTCTGCCCACTGCTTGGAGTGATAGGCACCCACACCCATGTCTCTGTCCACTGCTGGTATTCCTCTGCACCCACCCCCATGTCTCTGTCCACTGCTGGGAGTGATAGGCACCCACCCCCATGTCTCTGTCCACTGCTGGGAGTGATAGGCACCCACCCCCATGTCTCTGTCCACTGCTGGTATTCCTGTGCACCCACCCCTCACATGTCTGTCCACTGCTGGGAATCCTATGCAGCCGTCCACCCACCCACCCGCCCCCTTGGTGCAGTACACTGCTGTCCTGGGCATACACACACCCCAATATACTGATAATATGCTGCACCAGGCTGTGAGCCAACATTCGTGGCGTGTGTACGCCTTGTATCCAAAATGTACTGGTGCCGTAGGGGTACGGGTGATACGGACCGTACCCACACCCATTTCTCTGTCCACTGCTGGGAGTGATAGGTACCCACACCCATGTCTCTGTCCACTGCTGGGAGTGATAGGCACCCACACCCATGTCTCTGTCCACTGCTGGTATTCCTCTGCACCCACCCCCATGTCTCTGTCCACTGCTGGGAGTGATAGACACCCACACCCATGTCTCTGTCCACTGCTGGGAGTGATAGGCACCCACCCCCATGTCTCTGTCCACTGCTGGGAGTGATAGGCACCCACACCCATGTCTTTGTCCACTGCTGGTATTCCTCTGCACCCACCCCCATGTCTCTGTCCATTGCTGGGAGTGATAGGCACCCACCCCCATGTCTCTGTCCACTGCTGGGAGTGATAGGCACCCACACCAATGTCTCTGTCCACTGCTGGGATTGATAGGCACCCACACCCATGTCTCTGTCCACTGCTGGTATTCCTCTGCACCCACCCCCATGTCTCTGTCCACTGCTGGGAGTGATAGGCACCCACACCCATGTCTCTGTCCACTGCTGGGAGTGATAGGCACCCACACCCATGTCTCTGTCCACTGCTGGGAGTGATAGGCACCCACACCCATGTCTCTGTCCACTGCTGGTATTCCTCTCCACCCACCCCCATGTCTCTGTCCACTGCTGGGAGTGATAGTCTCCCTGTGCAGTTTAAACTGCAAATTTTACCTGTCAAAATAAACCCTTTTGACAGGCCTAAACCTACCTTTACATTTTTTATAAATCACCCTTTGTAGGACTTATTGCTATAAGGTTGGGTGCATGGGATTTAAAAGTAGGCCAGGTAAAATTGTAATGTTAACCATGTCATTCCACTGAGAAAGCTGAACATCTATTTTCACTGTAGCAGGACTGGCTGTTCCATAGGAAATCATTGGAATTCAAAATTACATTTAATAATGTATCTCCGGCTAGGAAACACCTACAAAATTCATTCTTGGACTTTTTGAAATATTTATCAAAAGCCCAATTGATTGCTGAAGTCGGACTTTTGATATCTATTTTGGAAAAAGTACTTTCTGAATGTTACCTTTTCGCTGCTTAAAGCCTACAAAGGTCCATTTGCACGAGTTCCAACTGTCACCTAGAAGCTGGATAGCCCCCTTGATGAGTTGTGAAAACAGCTTCCAGAGCAGAGGAAAGGCCTTAGGTGGGGGGATGTGGGCCTGTTCCTCTGGCAGGATGACCATCTGGCCTGTGCCCAGTAATTTGATTAACTTCAAGGAGGTCTACTCTGTCACAGGCTTGTGTTAGCTGACACCTGGTCAGAACCCTCCTTTGTTCCACCAGTCAGACATCAATTCCAGTGGAAGAGGAGCTGCCCCCAGAACTGGTTTAGAGTGCCCTCAGAGGAGGAGCTACTTATTTCCCTGGCCAAACCTTTGGGGTAGGCACACAAGCTCTGTACTGGGCAAGAAGGGTTCTACTATCTTGGTTTTGAGTAGAGAGGGGCTCTGTGGGACTGTTTCAATAGGCATACATGAAATTCTGTCAAAGGTGATAAGGGTAGGGTTACCCATGAGAACCTTTATCCCTGTGCTTAGGGAGGAGTCACCCCCACCCACTGTCTGGTGCCAGGCATAAATGTGGAACCCACAGCACTCTCCTCAGAACATGTCAATCCCCAAAAAGGAGTGCTGTTGGCCCCCACAGGCACCAACCGGTTCAAATTAGGCACTAGGTCATAGGCTACAACCCAAATTATACATACTATGGTCTAAAATGTACAACAGAACACTATCTTAGGAAGCAAAAACAAGTAGACGGGTGGCATAACTCCTTCAAAGCATTCACTTGCCAAAGATAATCCCTAGCACAACTGTTATGGCCTAAAGTATACGAACAGACTTGACAAATGCATGAGATACTAGCTACAAAAGTACTACTGCTCCAAAACAACCAAGTAGTACACTACCTAGAAACAGTTACTCAAAGTTTACTTTAATCTACTTAATAATATACACATTAAAATGCCATATAATCAAACTAACAAAACAGTTCATACAAAACTCCCATTTAATTCAACATCATTTGTCATAATGACTAAAATAATATATTTTATCATTTAAAAACATTTTTTAATGGTTTACACAAAACTCCAAGTTAATAACCAGACTGATTTGAAAATCACTATTTTTAATAATTTAAAAATATTGTAATCTAATCAAATCCCAATTAAAATACATATTTATAGAACATTTAAAAACATAACATCTTAACAACTAGGTAAATTAAACAATAATAAAAACACAACATTACTGTAAAAGACAATATATAAAATATGTAGCAACAGTTAAAACTGTTATACTGTAGCAACCTAGAAAAAAAACACATCTACTTAAATGACTTAATTATATAATTTTGTAAATTTTAATAAAATATTTAAAAGTATTTACTGTTTCGCAGCTGAAGATCCTCAAAGCAGAAATCTTAGTCTACAAATATAAATTCAAAGTAAAAAAAAAAACCACCCAAAATACAAAAACATACTCCATCATAAATAATAATCCTTTAAAAATATTGACATAAAAGTCTAGAATCCTTGAATGTTTAACTAGTATCTTGTAACATATGATGAGGCAATTTTGCCAGACTGGATGGGTCAGGGAAAAAATGCTGGACAGGAAATAATTTGATGGAGGTGAAAATCTGAGCTAGGTAAGAAAAAAGGATGATTTTATATTGATTCCTTACTGTGATGAGAAGGAGTATAAGGTTCCTCTGTGCAGGAACCTTGAACTTCTCTCACCCTTCTATCCAAGGAAAGCCATTTTCTGTTACAGATGCTGTAGGTCAGATTTGTGTATGGGTTCAAATGGGATACCCATGAGTTTTGACATGGCTGTGTTACGTTCCCAGCGACATGAACGCCTTCTAATTGGGAGAAACCCTTTATTTAAGATCGTCCAGGAAATCTAATCACCGGAAATGTGAAAAAAGATGGGTTAGATGGACTATTTAATAGATGAGACCTAAATGCCAGATTCATTGATGGCATACAATCGGTCCACCTCTTTCTGAAGACACCAGATGTTGAACCTCTTACACTTCAGTGGGTATGAATATTAAGCGGAAGGACATTTAGATTCCTTCATGATGTTTATGCAATCACATGGTTAAGGTGGCCTTACTGAAGGTACACAGGAACCAGACGGACAAGATAAGCGATTCCAGCCTTGAGTGAAAGCTCTTGATTGACATTCTAGTGAGCAGGACAGGCTTACATGGAAGCCTCCTGTGAGGTTGGAGGGGCAGGTGGAGCAGATGGAAATACCACTGGGCCATAGGCAGTTCTGTGCAACAAAAATCATTGTAACGTTGCATTCTCACATTTTGGTTATCACGTTGGGAAGAAATGGAATTGGAGTAAAGGTGTGGAAGAATCTTCTCTACCATCTACCTAAAGGGCATTTCCAACAGACGGAGGCTTCAGAAATCTAGACGCTAAGGTACAGAATAATATATCTTTTCTTGTAGCAATATGTTGAAATGAGGGGTACCCCAGGTTTCAAAGATGTTTTGAAGAACATTTGTAATTTGGTGACCGCATGAGCACTTTTAAGAGATATCTTCTGAGCTTATTTCAGGGTCCATAAACCTGCAAACATGTGCTGCCATCAAAAACATGTTTCTCATCCGGGACCAGTGCCAGATCATCTGTACATCTTTTAGCAGAATTCTGCATCTTGCATCTGGTTCCACCCTTCTTGTTGATGTATGCGCCGTGGTTGGATGGTCTGTTTGAACAATGAATGATGCTGAAAGTGATGGGAGAAAAAACGGTAGGGCTGTTTGGACTGCCCTGAGCTCCAGCATGTTCATGTGATACAGCTTTTCTGTGGCGGAACACTTTCCTTCAGCTGAGTGCTCTCACAGGTGAGCTCCACATCCTTCCATCGAAGTGTCTGTTATAATTGTTTGAGTTCAGTTCGTTTTCTGAAACGGAACTTCGTGGAACATATTTGACACTGTGCAGCACGGGTGAGCAGTGGCTCCTTCGCTCAGGCGGAGGAGCATTGCCCCACTGCTTTGTGAGCAGTTCAGAAAGGAAAAATAAAATGATAATAACGCAATGTTATCATCATTTTATTTTTCCGTACTGGCTCAGTTCTAGGTACGGGCGGAGTGCGGCCGCGCTGTTACAGGAGCGGAGGGAGGAGTGGTGGGAACTCTTTTAGTGCACATGACGGTTTGCCTGGCCATCCTGAGCCGGTCAAACAGTCATGCGCACTTAACATGTTCTGCACCCAGGCTGTGCAATACAGCAGGGTGGAGAACATGCTAAGTGTATTGCTCAGCCTCGTTGGAGAACATGCACAGGCTCCCAGTCCCTGTCTGAGCACCGAACCATGGCGCTTCGACCAATCACGATGCTGCTTTCATGCTGGAGACAGCAGAATTGTGATTGGCTAGGGGAGTCTGGGAGCCTGTGTGCTTCTTGCTTCTGGAGCAAGTCGACCCAAGAGGACCGAGACACAGCGGCCGGCCTCCAGGTAAGAGATTTTTTTTTCACCTCCCTTGCCTGCCACCCCCATTAAGTAGCCGATGCCACTAGGAGAAGTTTGTATTGCACATTTTGACATATGCATTCTTTTCTTCCCATCTCCAGAGTTCTAAGATTGCTGATCATCCAGGCATTCCAGAAGAGGACCCATGTGCAGCCTCGTTTTGGGTGCTGCCTAAGAATGACAAACACGGTCTACTGGTGACCTCATGGAATGGTACTACGTCATCTGTTGGAGACACCGCGTGAGGATCAGCATAAGGGTCCTCGCTGAATCGGTTATCATATCTGTGTACAAGAGGATGACAGAGAAGGGTTTCATTATGGAGGAGAATCTTGACCAGGTAACATACAAAAGTAAACAAGCGTCCCTTGTTTCTGGGGACCTGGAACGTACAAGTAAATATTTTACTTTTTATGGATGTCGGAGGGAATCCAAAGGCAGACAATGGAGGCTGATCACAATTATGAAACATATATTGTGGTATTAGTCATGCTTTAATGTGCAAAAACATTAGTTTATGATAGAAATAACACTTCGGAAATGGTAGGAAGGCTGGGCTTGCCTCTGCTCGAGCAGCCTGAGTCAGATGAACATATGACTAATTTTATATTTTTTCCACAATGTAACCAGCTGAATGCATCCTAGTTCAAAACCACTTATTTCATAAGTGGAACTAGATGCTGTAAAAAACAGCATTACTTTGGTTGCTAAGCAATATGTCTACAGAAATAAAGTGAGCGGTCAGAAGGATTCTGTGTCTAGTGCAATCAACACCAATGTGATTGCAAACCACCACAGGTTTTGCAAAAAACACCTTTCTGCAATGGAATTATCACCTACCCACAAAGCGCTGTTGAAAGTGGTTTTGTTGCATGACTGCTCATCAGTGGACATATAATAGTGGTGTTTTCTGCGCTGCACCAGCACTGAAGGGATCTTCACGCTTCATTTTGCCTCTCAAGCATATAATTTAACTCGAAATATCTCCAAGTTGTTGCATTTTTTCTGACAGCAGACCTCGTAAATACAGGGCCGTTATTACCTCTTAGTTTTTCTGTGCTCTGCTGTCAGATAAACACGCCTTAACTTGGAGCTATTTCGAATTAATGTATGTGATGAAAACAGTAAGCACAGAACCTAAAAAAACATGCATTGGCAGAGCCAATAGGACTAGCCTAAGCCTTTTTTCAATGTTTTAGCACATCATGGCTAAGAGATAAAAAAAAGGTGCTATGACGCAGCCATTGACAAAGGCAAAGACCTATTGGCTTTGACAATACTTGTTAACTTGGGTGATGTAATATCCTGTAATGCTACAGGGGTTAAAGAGCGCATGTAATCGTATCCTGCGGCGTAAAACAAGGCTAACAATTAGAAGAAAACGTGCACACTCATCAATGTACTCCAATTTATAAATAGTTAATCAAAATTCCACTGGTTAGTGTGCTCGTGGGTATCACACGCCGCTCATTGGTGATGCATAGTCGAGTTTGAGGAGATAACCTGAAACCTACTTGTTAGGTACACTTTCCGCCTGACAAAAGGCCTGAAATACATTGAGGATCGGGGGAGCATGGGTTTGTAAAGCCATCTGTTAATGATGGAAATTAAGGAATGACGTGGTTACACACCTGGAAGTTTGTCACACTGTGGAAAAGAAGCACTAATATAACGATTGACTCATGAACACTGGAACTTTTTAGTTATTAAGGCAGACCGTCCAAGACTGGTATAGAGCTGCTAGAAGACCTGGAGCACATCAGCCTAAGGGCATTAAAGGGAAGATTCACTGACGATTCCTCCCCGGCCGCCTCATTTTACGCGGAAATTGCAAACTCCACCATAGACTACACTCTAGTCTCCCTTTCAATTTTTCAACATGTATCAGGCTTCCGCTTAGGAGACAAAGGGAACAGTGACCATCGGCCCCAGGAAGTTTCAATCCAACCATTTCCGCACAAATCGATGCCTAATCTTGTCGGCGGGCATGCATGCTACACAATAAACTTAAAAAAGAATTGTCCTCCCTAGCAAACTCCGGGGAGGTGCTCCTGACGGCGAAATCACTACTATACGATCTCAATAACCCCACCGATACCCCGACTAATATATGGGAACATTTCACGGCATCGCTTGCAAATTCCTTCTCAACCGTAGCCAGACACTCCCCTCCTAATGATCCAACGGTCGCAGGGAGGGCCACGAGCAGACAGAGGACCGATTTGAAACTACTTAAAAAATCTGTAAACAAACTTCTAAGATCATTAAGGCTCTGCCTCGGAGACGAGAATCTAAACCACCTACTTATCAAAAAAGTGGGACATCAACAGGTCCAACGAAAACAATGTTTGGGCAAAACTCTACCATGACTCCAAAGCAATCAATAGCGTGCGCTTCTGGTCTACCATCAACAAAATTCTACAACTGGCACATGGAGGCTTAACATCATACATCACAGAGAATTCATGGACAACCTTTCTAGAATCTCACTTCAATCATCAAACACCTGGACTACAAGTAATCCCGGATAATCAACAAGCTCTTTCCACTCAAACTGCGAGGAATTCAGAGGAAGACGAAAACGACCAAAGAACTATCTTCTGATTGCACTACTAGACGTAGAGGCAAAATACTTTGTCGGATTCTTACTGACAGAGCTCCAGGACTGGGCAAAAGAGAATGAAATAATCCCCCCCCACCACCAAACAGGGTTTTGCAAAGGCACTGGAACAACAACTAACATACTATGTCACTACTTATCGACAAGGTGAAACTATCTAAACAAGCAATTCACTTTTGCTTTATCGACTTCAAGGCCGTCTTCGATAATGTCAATCGAACAATACAGTGGAGGAAATTGGCACTCTGGGGAATCCCTTCATCTCTCTTGAACTTCCTAATACATCTTCACACCAACACATGGACACAGGTCAAACTAGGCAATGGCACCATCTCTCGAGGCGTATACCAACCACCAAAGGACTCAAACAGGGATGTGTGCTTGCACCAACACTGTTTAACCTCTATACAGCAGATATGACATCAGCCCTTAGCACCTGCAACGCGTACGCTCCACGTCTTGGCGGTAAAGCCATCTCCAGCATTTCATATGCGGATGACGTTGTCCTGGCAAGCCACACTCAAGTTGGCCTTTAACGTTTACTCAACAAAATGCACGGGTACGTAGGTGAAAATCACCTAGAAGTGAACATTAACAAAACAAAAACCCTGACAATCAATGGTAAACGACGGTCCCACTCCTGCTCGTTGGAAAAAAACCCAATTGTGAACACCCCCGCTTATAAAAACGTTGGGGTGATTATTGACGAGGGTGGCCAATTCACCAATCAACTTGAGGCCATCAAGAGGAAAGGGATAGCAATAGCGACAACAATAAGGCAATTAAAAACAAAGCTTACAGGGCCTGTTATTTCCCCTCTGCTCATGGTAGCGCAAGCTAAAATTCCACCCTCTATTACTTACGGCAGCATAGCTCTGAGAGGCAGGGATGCCAAACTGCTGGATATCACCATGCCAAAGCGTATAGAGTTATGTTAAACCTCCCATCTTACGTTTCACCTGCTCAAATTCGACTGGAGTTTGGCCTAACCAAACAACTTTTTGCAAGGCAAGGTTCCTATATAAAGTGTTGGCTCAAAATTAAGATCTCTCCCAGGAATACACTGAACCATCAGCTCTGGCAAGAACTGTGTAGCACATCCATCTCGCCGGCTAAAAATACTTGGAGGATTCACTCGCCGCTACTAGATTAATCGACCTATGGGAAACCCAAACCACCCATTCGCTCTTCAAGGAAGTAGTAAACAAGGTAATCAAGAAGATCGCTCTTGCTGAAGACAAAGCTGCCTTTGCCCATAGGAGCCACGCCTGGATGACACTGAGCGGCCATAAACTACTTGGGCCACAGGCATACTTCAAATTGTGGTACTCAAGGAAGACCAAAGAACAATTTTTAAAATACAGGCTAGGAATCCTGCCAGCTACATCGCACCTTCCTCCCTGGCAGATACAGAAATATGGAAACTCATGCAGGCTATGGGAGAACGGTATTGAGGACATGGAACACCTAATATGCACCTGCACCAAACTAAAAGAGGAAAGGGAAGGACTACTTAAAGCGTATCTTAATGAACAAGGGATTTGGACTCAGAGATAGGCTGATATTGCATGCTTCTACCCCAAGGACCGGCAGCTAAATGGGAAGCTAGTAAAATTCCTGTTATTAGTAGAATCTAATTCACAAATATAAGAGAGGGGTCCTCCTCACCAAAGGGACAGGACACCAAATAGACACTTCTGTCAAAAATAAATTCCCTTTGGGTTTATTTTAAGCATCCAGATCCACACTATCATGCATACACAATAATATCATCCATACACTATATGCATCACCAACCTTAAATGGAAACCAAAAGAATGTGTTATGAGAAATACAATATATTTTGTTCTTGTTTGTGCTCTTTACCAAAATCAATAAGTTAAAAACCTTTTTTATAAAAAAAAAAGCGAGTTTCAGAATAATGCATATATAATTACTACACTTTAAATATCAGCATTGGTTAAAAACAACATATGAGAATGTCAAAATAAAATTATAAACAACACAAAGAGTGGAGAATGAAAATGGGCACACCAACTGCATAGCACAGTTTTCAAGTTTACTCTGTGATGAATATATAGGAGTGCATAGATGGGATCCCCCAAAAACATTTTGCTTTGGGGCGCTCCCTGCAATGCCATTTTTGATTCAATTTCGCCAAGTGTTCGCGCCCTAAGGCAGTCCTAGACCTATGTCAGGACTTTGCAGCTCATGGCTAGATCCTCCTTTACCTTTAACTGCGCTTTATTGAATGAAGGATGGCCCTTAATCTCTGTGATTTACGGCAATGTTCTGCACACACCCAAGCTGACATCTTAGTAGGGGGACCAGAGTCTGAAAACCAAAAATCAGGACATTTAGCAAACACAGAAGAAGGACTACAATTTTAATCAGCGGAGGAGCACTGAAGGAGAATTTACAGCGTGCATCAACATAGAAATACAGATAACGAGGCACTAAGGGACTACATTAAATGCAACGGTTAAACACAGTCTCCTGGGTGTTAATTAAGCTGCTTTCTTACATTGCGCTGTCCCTGATGGGGAGGATGACCAGAGCCAGGGCTTTAAGTGGGATGAAAAACTGGGGGGTCTCTCAAAGGGCGTGGCCAATGTAATTAAGGGCGTGGCTTAAAACACATAAGCTAAAAATCAGTGCTTAGCATAGTGTGCTGCCCGACTTGTATTTTGCTGTTTCTGTCACTGCATCCAGATATATGATACAACAAGTAACATCATACCTACAACAAATCAGGACTATTGGCTTTGTCAATGGTTGTAAGTTGCATAAGATAAATTAGCAGCAACTATGGCTTGTATATAATATTGAAAAGCTTCCACTTAAAGCCCTGGTGACACCACACCAATGTTACTGCTCCTGAGTTTCAAAAAGAGAAGTGGCAATTTGCAGTGTGCGCTGTTCAATAGGGCCCCCTCACTCGCAACAGGGCTCGGAGTCTTGTGTTTTAAAAAGCAGACACATGGGAGATGTAAGTAGCTAGGATTTCCCTTCCCTTACATCTGGCATGCCGTCATGCCATAACTTCTCCACTTGTGAGAAGTGAGCAGTGTGAGCAGCGCACATCGAAAAAACGGACCGCCAGGGCACAAAACAAAGCCCGATAGAGACCCGTTTCGAGGCCCCCTTTAAAAAACTGCCTGTGCTCAGACCCGGTGAGACCCGGCCCACTTAAAGCCCTGGACCATAGCCAAAGTGGAACTCTTGCCCCATTGTTTGTATGAGCTGCACAACTCGTCCGCCCCTCTCCCCCCATCAGAGATCTTCAAGCAGCTAGAGTCCCTTCTTATCTCGCTGCTGTGGGCAGGCCGACGTAGTAGAGTGGCCTTGGAGACAATGACCACATGGTATGAAGACGAGGGGCTGGAAGTCCTGCGGCTAGATCTGCATTACTACATCGCACATCTTCAGTATGCAGCCCACTGGCTGGACCCAGGCGATAATTGGGGAAAACTCTATTGTCCTGTAGAATTGCAGTGAAATGGGTGCCTAAATTACTGACGGAGGGCGCTGGACTCCCAGCTGAATTCACGTACATAATCTGACAGACAGCAACAATTTGGCAACGATTTGCCTCGGTGGTCCTGAGGCGAGCTCTAGAGATCTTACAATATTGGCATTAAAACCGGCCCAACAGAAGATGGATGGCATGTCCTTCAGGGCATGGCAGGATGAAGGGTGCACCTACTTGAGGGATTTATACCCTGGGGAGACTTATATCTCCTTTGAGGCCTACCAAGAATTCTCTCTTGGGCCTGGAAATTGTTTGCATCATGCCGAACTGGCCGAAATTGCCTGAACATCTTGGCCATGCTACCCTGCAATGCCTGAACCTAGGCAAACCCTGGGAATTCTCTTATCCTGTGGTTCTGGCCTGCATTTGATCACACTGTTGTGCAGCGCTGTGCTTGCTGATGTGGTGGGGACAACTCCATGGGCTCGCATGGCATGGGACATTAATCTAGAGGTACCCTTAGGAACCTGGGACTGGACACGTGTTGACAAGCTCACACATTATGTGTCATGTAATGCCCTTTTTCAACAGATACACTATAATTGTTTTCACAGAATTTATCTTACACCCAGGAACTTGCCATGCATATCCCCAACCTGAGCTCATATTTGTTCCCCCTGTGGTTCGGGTAATGCCAATTTCCTGCATTTAGTCTGGCAGTGCAGGGTGGTACAGGACTTCTGGACTCAGGTGATCGTTGACATCAACAGGGTCACACATCTAAACTTGACATGCACGCCACAGTGTTGTCTGTTGGGCAACATTAAGCGCCCGAAAGACAGGCAGATACCGTACAAGTTCTAACAATTGGTGTTCGTCTTAGCCAGACGGAGGGTAGCCATCACTTGAATGGGACAGAGGATGCCTGAAATTGCACAATAGCACAAGGTAGGGATGGCTCTTCTGCTAAGGCGGAGGAGTGTCACCCCCAAAAAATAAGAATAAAATAATAACGCCATGTTATTATAATTTTAATTTTCCCCAGCAGCTCTGTAGGTGCGGGATGGGGCGGGCTGCCCACAGAGCAGGGGAAGAGTGGTAGGCACTCTCCAAGTGTACATGAGGGTTTAGCCAGACGTCTTGGGCTGGCCAAACAGTCATGTGCACTTTGCATGCTCTCCACCGGCTGTAATGCACAGCCTGGGTAGAGAACATGCACAGGCCTCCATTCCCCACCTGGGCACTGAACTACAGCACTCAGACCAATCACCACGCTGCTATCAGCAGTGTCGTGATTGCATATGGAAGCCTGGGTGCTTACTGTTCCTATTTTTCATCGCAAGAAGGATGGCGGATAGGCGGCCGCCAGTAAGGTACGTTTAGATTTTCTTTTAATTTAACCCACCCCACCACTGCTGCCCCGTAGCAGCTGCTACTGGCACAAGGATACACTGGAGTGGACCTCAGCAGAGGAGACTTGCATGCAACTCAGTAGACGCGACAAGAGCGTGTTAGACGATTTAGCTGAGCGGTGAGATCTGTGTACTACCTTGCTGGACCCGAACTCTGATATGGTGTCAGAAGACAGTGATGACATAAACGAATGAGTGAGGCAATACATGCGAACTTATGGAGAGCACAGAGGGCTCCGTTTGCATAAGCACTGACGAAAGAGGGGCACAAACACTCTATGACTGATTTTCCTAGGTTGGGGATTGAAATTATATTGTCCATGGCCCTGCCTGCCAAAATGTCATATTGCATTATGTGTGGAGTCGTTCACCATGCATATCACTGACTGCTGATTTATTTTTGTGTTGTTCTATAAAACTGAAAAATAACGTTTTAAAAAAAAATAAAGTTGCTTTCTCATAAGAGTTGCTGCTATCTTGTCCTGCCTTGGAAAATATAAAATCCTGCTTTGGTCTGTTTTCAGCCAACCCTCTCCAAAAACCGGGACATGAGCTAAATTTGTCGAAATCTGCCTGGACAGCTGATGAGAAATCAGGACTGTCCCAGCAAATCCAGAACGCTTGGCCACCCTACATCTGGGCCTTTTTTACAGGTTTCACGTGCACTGTCACTTCCGCCATCCACGGCGAGCATGCTGTTTTCTACGAAGACATTGTTAATCACATCTTTGATCATCCCTTCGTTTTATTTTAGTCTTATCTTTCTATTGGTTGAGTGTATCCTTGCGCTTCCATTGTCATGCATAAAGGACTATTTTACTTCTGAAAAGTACATTCTGCCTTCAGGTGTTTAATTATTTGTCTCATTCACTCATTGTGTACAAAAATGAACTCTTTTTAGGTCTCGCCTGACCCAGCGCATGCGCTGGTCTGGCGAGACTTATTGAGAGGGCTCCAAAAAGTGCTACCAGGCCAGCCTAGAGCTACAGTGCATGTGCTTTACCGCGATTACCTTCACTTTCGCGACCGCACGGCCGCTTTGATCCTGATCGCGATCACTTTCACTTTCGCGGCCGCTTTGCATAGCCAATAGGTCTCGCTTTTGGGACCTTATAAGTTTTTAGTTATGCAACTGTTGCATGGCTAAACACTTATAAAGTCCCAAAGGCGAGACCTATTGGCTATGCCAATGCTTGTTTTTTTATTGTTTGGCAATGCAGCAGATATATTTTTATGCCAGCAATCGAGTGAAAAGTCAAACGTACTGACTTTGTCAATGCTTGTGTGTTCTAGTTCCTGGATTCTCTGTGCAACCACTGTGTATCTTATCAAGTCACTGCCACAAGTCAATTAGTCGAATCCACTCTCCAGTCCCAAAATTGGCGTTTCTTTCTGATGAGACAGGATTGGCCTTCTTATTGTTGCTAGTAAACATATCATTACAAACAGCAAAATGATCCCCATCATTCCTTGTCCGTCTCATACTTTTTCGAGTTCTAAATTTATATAAACTTGTCTATAAATACCAAAATGCAAAAAAACAAAAAAATCAAACAATGAATGGATGATCTACTCATGTGTGGAATCGGAACACTTTGTATTTTTCTATTGCGAAGTGGGCCTCCGTTGTTGTTACCTTGAATTTATTGTTAATGTATTGCATTTTTCCGGTTTAGTTTCACTTTTTTGCCTGTTTTTGTTTTTTAGTATATGTACAGATGCACCGATTGCAATATGCAGTTTATTGCTACGGTTGAGTGTGAGGAGCATGGACATTGGTTGACCAACATGTCAAGGATAGCTGAAGTGGCATCACATATCTCCTTTGTCCCAGGAATAGACAACATATGACCTTTGTTCATGGTGACATTACAGGATGCTGTTGAGCATAGTTTAAAGTTAGTAGCAAAAAAGGAGCGGAGTGAAGTATTGTAAAGTGGAGTAGAATAGAGTAGAGTGGGGTGTTATGGAATGGCGTAGAGAGTCGTGGAGTGGCGTAGATTAGAGTGGAGTGAAGTGGAGTATCATCGAGTGGCATGGAGGGAGTAGAGTGGACAGTCATAGAGAGAAGTAGAGTGTCATAGAGTTGAGTGGCATAGAGTGGAGTGGCAAGGAACGGCATAGAGTGTCATAGAGAGCCGTACAGTGAAATGGACCACAGTGGAGTAGGGTTTCGAGGAGTGGAGTGTCGTGGAGTGGGGTGTTGTAGAGTGGGGTGTCTTACAATAGCATAGAGTGTGGTAGATTGTCGTAGAGCGTAGTAGCATAGAGTGGAGTAGTGTTGTAGAGTGGAATTGTATAGATGGAGTAGAGTGTTGTCGAGTGGAGTGGTGTAGAGTGAATTTAGGCTGTCATAGAGTGGTCTGGCATTGGGTTGCGTGGAATGCAGTGCCATAGAGTGAAGTGGAGTGGAGTGGCATAGAGTGGAATAGTGGATTGGAGTAGAGTACAGTAGTGTGTCGTCGAATAGAGCGGAGGAAAATTGAAGGCATGGAGTGCATAGGGCCTTCTAGAGTGGTGTAGTGCCGTAGAGTGGCACAGAGTGTTGTAGAGTGGAGTGGAGAAGAGTGTCAGATTTGAATAGAGTTCAATGTGGTAGAGCGTCACAGAGTGGAGTATCATGGAGTGTCGTAGATTGGAGTAGAGTGGTCTAGAATAGAGTGGCGTGAAGTACAGTGGTAGAGTGTAGTTTGGCGGAGAGTGCATTGGTTCAGAGTAAAGTGGTGTTGAGTGCATTGGCATAGAGTGCAGTGACATAGAGAAGTATGGCGTAGATTACAGTGGTGTACAGTGGAGTGGTGCAGAGTAGAGTAGAGTGGTGGGGTGCAACGTAGATTGCAGTGGTGCAGAGTGCAATGGCGTAGAGTGGAGTTGCGCAGAGTAGAATGGCAGAGAGTGCAGTAGCATAGAGTGTAGTGGCATAGAATAAATCGTTTCAGAGTAGAGTGAAGTGGCGTACAGTGGAGTACTGTAGGGTAGAGTGGAGTCGTGCAGGGTAGAGTGCAGAGGTGTAGTGTAGAGTGGCATAGAGTAGAGTGGGGTAGAGTGCAGTGGCGTAGAGTAGAGTGATGCAGAATAGAGGGGCATAGAGTGCCTTGGCATAAAATACAGTTAAGTGGCATAGAGTTGAATGGTGCAGAGTGGAGTGCAGTGTTGCAGTATAGAGTGTGGTAGCGTGCAGTGGTAGAGTGCATTGGCATAGAGTGTATTTGCATAGAGTGCAGTGTACTGGAGTAGAGTGGTGCAGAGTAGAGTGGTGTAGAGAGAAGTGGTGTAGAATACAGTGGCATAGAGTGCAGTGACGTAGAGAGTGCAATGGTGTAGAGTGGCGTTGAATGCAGTGGCATAGAGTAGAGTGTTGCAGAGTAGAGTATAGTGGCATGGAGTGCACTGGTGCAGAGTAGCTGGTGTAGAGTGCAGTGGCGTAGAGTGCATAGGTTTTGATTAAAGTGAGGTAGTTTGCACTGGCGTAGAGTACAGTGGTTTAGAGTATAGTGGTGCAGAGCGCAGTGGCATAGAGTAGAGTGGTGCAGGTCAGAGTAAAGCAGCATAGAGTGGCACAGCATAGCTGGCAGTGGCTTAGAGTGGAGTAGAGTGGTGTAGCGTACAGCAGCATAGAGTGCAGTAGGGTAGGGTAGATTGTTTCAGAGTAGAGTGAAGTGGTGTAGAGTGGAGTGTGAAGGGTAGAGTGGAGTGGTACAGCCTAGAGTGCAGCGGCATATAGTAGTGGCATAGAGTGCAATGGCATAGAGTGGAGTGGTACAGAGTAGTGTGCACTGAAGTAGAGTACAGTGGTATAGAGGGCAGTGTTGCAGAGTAGAGTGGCATAGAGTGGAGTGATGCAGAGTAGAGTGGAGTGGCCTAGACTGGAGTGTTGTTGAGTGCAGTGGTGCAGAGTAGAGTGGGGTTAAGTGCATTGGCATACAGTAGAGTGGTGTAGATTAGAGAGGTGTAGAGTGAAGCAGCATAGAGTGCAGGGTCAGAGTGCAGTGGGGCACAGTAGATTTGAGTTGCATAGAGTGGATTGGTATAGAGTGCAGTGGCCTAGAGTGCATTGGCATAGAGTAAAGTAGGTTGGCGTAGAGTAGAGTTGTGTGGAAAAGAGTGCAGTGACATAGAGTGCTGTTGCCCAGATTAGTGTGGTGCAGAGTAGAGTGGCACAGAGTAGAGTGGCGCAGAGCAGAGCAGAGTGGCATATAATTTAGTGGCAGAGAGAGCCGTGTTGCATAGTAGAGTGTCGTAGAGTGCAGTGGTGTGGAGTAAACGTGGGCGTAGTGCTCCGCTCTGCCCGCGGAGTGTGCGTAGTGCTGCCTACTTTGCGGTCCGCGAAATAGGCATAGCAGGCAGGCTACGCACACGCCACGGCGGAGCAGAGTTGCCCGCCACCCGCCTCCCGCCCGCCCTCATTTTAAAATCACTTACAACGTTAAAGGTAAGGAAAATGACTTACCTGAACTGCGGCGTCCTGAGGCTCCCTCTTCCTGCTTCCTCGCTGACTTCTTCCTCATAAATGCGCATGCGCGGGTGCCCGCGCATGCGCATTTGTGCGGAAGAAGTTAGCGAGGAAGCAGGAAGAGGGAGCCCCGGGACGCCGCAGCTCAGGTAAGTCATTTTCTTTACTTTTAACGTTGATAAGTGATTTTAAAAGAGGGCGGGAGGGAGGCGGGCGGCGCGTAGTGGGGTTACGCGGAGTGTGCGAGTGTGCGTAGATTTGGCACCACTCCGTGATGCTCCGCGTAGCCCCACTACGCCCACTACGCCCAGGGTTAGTGTGGAGTAGAGTGGCGTAGAATGCATTGGTGTACAGTGCAGTGATATAGAAGAGAGTGGCATAGGGAGCAGTGGTGTTGAGTAGAATAGAGTGGCTTAGAGTGCAGTGAAATAGGATATAATAGTGTAGAGTGCAGTGAACAGCAAGCCAGAACAGTGGTATTATTTGATAGGGCGGCGCTCCTGGAAATATTCAGTAGGTTATTAGGTAGTACTAATATTGGTCTGGTGCTATAAGGGAGAAGAGAACTACCATACTCTCCTGAAATGTCTGCAGTAAAACTACAGTACATACATTAATACTAATCCCTTAGCACACAGAAGTTATATTGTTTCAGAATTCACATTGTAATCCAACAGAACAAAAATTATTTCACATATATAATGATGCGAAGCTTAAGTCTATTGTTTTTCTTTGGTCCAACATTTATTTTCACGAACTGTGATTCAGTAGAAAGCCAATGCCAGATGCCAACACATGTTTCGTCGCCTTCAAGTATTAAACATGCATCTTTTTCAAGGCTGAAACGGCTTCTATCTCTGTGTTATATTATCATGCGGTGTTAATTCCGACCCACACGGTCCTCCGGCGCGGGCAAAAACTTTCTAACGAGGATGTTTTCAGTGGTAGATTTTTTCAGCACAAAATTAGTGGTGAACGGGTCCGTATATCAAAAGACGTAGTGTCCTCCTCCGGCCGGAAATCTCGAGATGTAGAGTGCATTGGTTATGAGTAAAGTGGTGTAGAGTGCATTAGCACAGAGTGCAGTGGTTAGAAAAGAGTGAAGTGGCGTAGAGTAGATTAGATTGGCGCAGAGCGGAGTGGTGCAGCATAGGCTACAATGGAGTAGAGTGGAGTGGAGTGCTGCTGAGTGGAGTAGCGCTGAGTGCAGTGGCGTAAAGGAGATTGTTTCCTAGTAGAGTGAAGTGGTGCAGAGTGGAGTGCTGCACAGTGAAGTGGAGTGGTGCAGGGTAGAGTGTAGTGGTGCAGGGTAGAGTGCAGTGGCATACAGAAGAGTAGCGTAGAGTGCAGTGGTGCAGAGTAGATTAGAGTGGCATAGAGTAAATTGGCATATATTGCACTAGTGTAGAGTGGAGTGGTGTGGAGTAGAGTAGAGTAGAGAGGTGTAGAGTGAAGAGGAGTGGAATGTTGCAGAGGAGAGTGCAGTGGTGTGGAGAGGTGCAGAATGGAGTGGGGTAAAGTGGAGTATGCATAATGTGGTAGCGCACATGCCATTACAGACAACACATCTTCAATTGAAATGGCCATTACATTTGCACAGACATACAGTTTTACTGATAAAACTATACTTCCCACTAACAATATTGTGTGGAAATGTCATTACCTAGTGAATTGATTTGTTTTGATCATATTAAAATATTTGTTTCGACTACACTTCACAGCCTTTCCCCAGCACACCCCCAGCAGCCAGCATGATTCTCACATAAGTCCTCTCACTCTGAAGTCAGAAAAAGAAAACACCAAGCTCCCCTGAAGACAGAGCCTGACATTTGACCTCTGTCTTTGAATGCACAGTAAATGACAAGAATTCGAACATTGTTGGAAGGATACAGTAAATAAGATATGAGTCATGGAAGGGACTAACAAACTGAACAGTTTAAAACAAATAAAGCCTGCAAATAGAAAGCAAGCAGTGTAAAATTGAAACAAACAATGAGGCCAATGTTAAGCAATTGGCTAAATGCATTACCAAGGAAGCTTTTTGAATGTCCTCATGTTGTCGTTTGCAAACCAGACAAGTGGGCTGTCTGATAGGCTTCGACCTAAAAAAGGGATTTCTTCTTTGAAGGCGCAGAAAATGGCATCATGCTAAGGCCCGAGGTTTAGGATCAGAGATTTCCCAGCAAGGCTGTGCCTCGAAAAGGTAAGAAGGGATGAGTCAGTCATGTCACGCACCTCTGCCATGTGACTCTTCCCCTTCCCTGCCAGACATTCAAAGGCACTGAGCTGTCCTATTGGAAGAGCCAGCTCTGTAACCTGGCACATCCAGACATGCAACTGGTGCAGCAAGATTTCAAGGGTATGCACACCAAAAATAAGCCAGTCTTGATAAAGACATCCTTTCTATTCAATTTGTAGAACTGGAATATTTGATGTTGCAAATAACAGCACTTTTTTCAGAAAATGAAGGTTGGTAGGTGAAGTCAAAGACCTCATAAGAACTGGGCCATTCTTTTCGGATCCCCGCGCAAAATCCTGTTTGCACAAGTTGATCAGAATTACAGGTCTTGCAGTAACTACCACGTCCCTTCAATTTTCTCAGGTACATTTCCGGCAGGTGAAACCTGTAAAATGTTATCTGGTGGAAAATGCCAGATAAATACTACTACATGTAGCAGATTCCCACTCAGAGCAGTGTGAGGCATATTTATTTAAAGCTTAATGATCTGTAAACTTGGTCACTGACTTTCTCTATTTCTTTCTTTCTTTATTACGTTCTTTCTCTCCATTTTCCCCTTCTTTCTATCTTTATATTTCACACTTTTTCTCTCTTTTCTTTGTTTATCTGCTTGTTTGTTTCATTCTTTAGTTATACTTATTTCTTTCCTTCTTTTGTTCTCTTCTTTACTTCCTTCTGTAATCTTTCCCATTCTCTCTTCCATTCCTTTCTCTCATTCCTTTCTTTAAGAGTGCTTATCTCCTCAAACTAAATCTCTTTGTTTATTAATTCATGTCATTGCTGGGTATGCAACCTGGCAGGTATACCCAGTGCCATATGGGCGGCTGAAAGATACAGTTACCTGGAGAAAGCTATGCAAAATGTATTTTACTAATATCCTAGTTAAGATTTCAATGTGTGTGTTAAACAGCTGATTTGCTCCTGTGTGTTGCATGAATGTGTGTGGGTCCCAATACAATGAAATGGCCATGTAGGGGAGCGGGGGAGGGGTGGAGCATGCCTCGTGCAGTTTCATTTCAAGCAGCAAAAACTTAGAGGCCTAAATGACATTCTGTAATTTCTGATAAACCTCGACTTAGTCATATTTTCAGATTAGAATGGATAAACCAGAGCGACCAGTTGCTCAGCTCCTTAGAAGCCACTACCCATGGGGATGGACTTCCTTGTCTATGTCCTTCCCGAAGGCATTTTTTAATTTCAGTCGGTCAACATTTCACGCTTCCTGGCACTGATCGCAGTTGAGGAGTGTGTTAACACCTCCCAAGTAAACTCACCTCATAATGTAGTGGCATCCAGCCCAGCAGCAAAAGAGGGGGGGGAACCTTGGTTGAGGGTCCCAGTCATGGTGGTCGTGGGTCTGGCGGTAGGTGTAATCCTTCTTGAGGAGATCTTGTAGTAGCCACCTGTTGTGGTCACGATTGTTGGATTCAGACCCAACTCAGGAGATCATGAGATGGTTCTGATGCATTCATGGGGGCCATGACCAAGGAACCTAGAATCCTTGCATATGGCACAGACATGGGACATCACACTCTGCAACCCAAAAACACTGGGGAATTGATTAATGGGTTTCTTGAGCCTTCTCAGACAAATCTTTATAGTGAACAGGAGATTTTTCTCCCAAAGGTGAAGCAGAACACGAGTGAAATGTTCTCTCTCAGCATCACCAGAACAAGACCCAACATTTGATCATGCCTTCTATCTTGATTCCAGCTGGGCATCTTTAAGGGGACACTCTGGTCTTGGCACAAGGCTGTATGTCAGAATATTGTGTACAGAAATATCACCTGATGCAAACATCATGTCATAAATGTCATCTACAAAATTATCATCTGAACATTTTCTAATATTACCTTCAAAGGGCCACTATTTATATAGACCATATTTATGTGAGACAATATTCTCACAGTGATATTCTGGGATATGGCTGCAGATGCCTTTTTGGTGAATATAATGCACTTTTGACATTGTTTGGCCTATTTATGGCACTTGCATGGCCTGTTATACGTTAACAGATCCTGGAGAGGTTGACTGTGGTAATGCTCCAATTATTCTTATTTCCTTGCTGTGCAAATGCAGCATGGCCTACTCTGGTTCAATAGCTCTTATGCCCTGGGGCACCGGATTACGGAAAGGAGCCAACCTGAAATTGATATCATGCACTATTGGCTTTCTCTACCATCTGCCGTACGCTGAAAACATGCTTTGCAAGCTCTGTGCTTCTTTTTGTACACTCTACACTGTCTGGGCTGGGAACCAAGAGCTGTGTTGTGGCTTTATTATTCTTGGCCCTTTAACCCCTTCGCCACGGCAGGAATTCCGCCGCTGCGCTGGGGGGGTTTGGGGGCAGGTGCGGTGGCGCTGTGTTCGTGACGGAACCACTACGTCACGAGCCACGGGTGAGCTGTGCTCATGACGGAGTGGTTCCGTCACATCTCCGCCCACTGCGCTAATCGCCCGCGGGGAATTAGCGCCGCGTGGGCGGAGCGGCCGCCAACTGCCGCAGCATGACGGAACCACTCCGTCATGAGCACAGCGCACCTGTGGCTCATGACGGAGTGGTTCCGTCATGAGCAGGGAAGGGGTTAAGTAAATGCAAGGGTGGTTCATGCCAGGAATGTTAGTGGTCTCCATGTGTGCAGGGTGCTATGCTGGACAGTTGGAGACCGGAGACTTACCGGCTGGCGGCATCGTTGGTGGTGTATCTCTTCATGCCAATACACCAATTCCACAATCATACTGGCTCAGTGTCATAACAAGCAGCCCTGGCAAAAATGTTCAAACCTGTTCACACTAAAATGTTCAAACCAGCACCCTGCCTCCCCCGTCCTCATCTCATACCCTACCATCCTTAGTGCAGCTGTGGGTTTCAGAACAAAGCTTTAGGCCCTGGCAGTTTTTACCAAGTAAGCTCTGCCTGTCTGCTGTTAACACTGCCACTGTAGTCACTGTCTCTTGGGATGGTTTCCCCATACACCCAAAACTAAGATCACGAGTAGATTTCAGGACCTGACGTTTATTTTAGCAAAAAGGAGGGTAACCAGGAACTGGAAGTCCTGAGGGACGAGGGGGTAGGGCTGTGGTGGCAGTGAAGAGGAGGACACTGGACTGATGGTCTAGCTATGAAGGGGAGGATTCTCCTGAGAGAGGCTAGGGGGGCATAGGCACACAGGACACAGCCCGCGCCTAGGGGGCATTAGTTGATTGTTTGAAGAATCCTGGGCCTCACCTGCATCAGCCACCTGGGAACCCAGGCCCCCCATCCCCGCAGGCTGGAATAGCAAGTTAATTAGTACATGTGTGAGATAATGCACCTCCTACTCGCACTCATTAAAACAAAATATGCCAAAGGACAGACACCCTTCCACTATTGAATGTAAAAGAATTGGGTCCCTGGGGCAGACCCACGGGACTTATGACCATAGATGCAACTCAATAGGGGGAGGGAGGGAGTTGTAGGACAGTTGGATTCTCTTGGGTGGATAATCTATGTATGTATTGTATTGTATTGTAATTTCATTTATATAGTGCTTACTATGCATGAGGAGGCGTCAAAGCGCTTTTTCGGCGAGGATCTCGCTACTCCGGAACCCATAAAGGATTAGTGTTGAATTCGTATATTGAAATATGAAAGTAATTTGAGTGGTGGATATATTAGTCAGTTATTTGGATTGAGAAGGATAGTGGAGGGATAGAAGAGTGGAAAAGGTTTGCATTTATATAGCGCTTGTTACCCCTGATGGAGTGTTGAAGTGCTTTTTTGGCGAGTAGCATGGTACTCCAGAACCTATAAAGGATTAGTGTTGAATTAGTATAGTGAAATATGAAAGTAATTTGGGTGGTGGATATTAGTCAGTTATTTGGATCGAGAAAGATAGCGGAGGGACAGAAGAGGGGAAAAAGGTTTGCATTTATATAGTGCCTGCTACCCCAGATAGGGTTTTGAAGCCTTTTTTAGGCAAGTAACATGCTACTCTGGAACCGATATTGGATTAGTGGTGAGTTGGTATAGTGTAATATGAAAGTAATTTGAGTGATGGATATGATAGTCAGTTATTTAGATTGAGAAGGGTAGCGGAGGGATAGAAAAGAGAAGAGGTGTGCATTTATATAGGGCCTGTCACCCCTGATGAGGACTTCAAGCGCTTTTTTGGTGAGTAGTACGCTACTCTGAAACCTATAAAGAATGAGTCTAGTGAAATATGAGTGGAAATGTTAGTCTGTTATTTGGATTGAAAAGGATAGTGGAGGGATAGAAGAGGGGAGGATTTAGACTTTTTTTTTTTAGTTCATAGCAGTAGGAGGAGGCATGGGATGAGTAAAAGGGATGTGGCAGGGAAGAGTCAGAGGGAAGGGTTTAGAAAGGCTTGTTTTGGGGGATCAGCATAGTAAAAGAGGTATGAGATGATGCAAGGAGGGGTAGAGTAGGGAAGAGTCTAGAAAGGGTTATTTTGGGGATTATAGTAATGGTATGGGGTTTGGAGTGAATGAGAGAATGTAGGTAGAGGATATATTGATAGAGGTATAGTGTGAGAAATAGGGTTGTGCATTGGAAAGAGTAGTAGAAAGAGGTTTGAGATGAGTCAGAGTTGAGGAAGAAGATATATTGAGCAGGCGCGCAACGACCAATGGGCTGGAAGGGCTTCAGCTCCCCCCGTCGTGTGTGTCAGCCCGCCTGAGACAGCTTCCCATCCCAGGCACACACACAGCTGCACCCGAGTACTTCACAGGTCTTTAAAACACCATTTACTTGCTAACGAGGCTTTGTTGTTTTTCCACCCCTTCTTAGAGCCCCGCATCTCCACTCTGACTATCGCTGGAAGAATTAGCCCCCCCCCTGAAATTTTTAGTAGCTGCCCCCCCCCGAAATGTGGCTCTAGTTGCGCCTCTGATATTGAGAGAGGTATAGGGAGAGAAATAATACATACAATATACTACGGAACACCGTTGACATTTAATACGCGTAAATGCCTAAATGTTGAGGTCAATAAAACACTAAAAAAAGTTTTTTTAAAAACACTGCCAGTGCTTTATGATATCGCCGTTCTGCCCTATATACTGTGTTCTGAATAAAAGGCCATCCTGATCCTGTTACACCGATTTCCTATATTGTTATCAACTTTGTACAAAGGCAAATAAAGAGAAAAAAATGATTTCAGAACAATAATTTTTTTAAGCAATTAGGCACAGAGCTCAATTGCAATGATTTCTAATCGGACATGACGCGTGCTCTGTGCTGAGGATGGGGTGAAGGGAGCTCAGCTATAGCGATCGAGGGCGAGGCTTGGCCCGGCCTGTCCATATTAATGATTACTCCTCAAACACTTTTACCTTTGACCTCCAAGTGGTCCTGGCGGCAGGTAGGCCCAGACCGTGCTTTTATATGAAACGATGAGCACATGTTCAAAGACCGTTCACCTCCCGCGAGCGTGGAATTGCACGTGACGCGCTCATCTGCAGAGCCGCAGAATCTCCTCCCCGTTGAGCGTGATTAAATTATCATTACTTTTAATTGTTCCTGTGGTTCAAAAGGGTGCCGAAAGCATCTGAACACAGCAAGGCAACAATAATGCCGCACAAACGTAATGCGTTCATTAATAAACAGTAGTTATATATTTGTTCACGTCAGAATGGAATCCCACGTGACTCATTTTTCAAAGGATTGTGGGTAATTGCAAACATTCCATTTTCCGGTTCTGCTGTCCTGGTCGCCACCCTCTCACACCTGGAAGGATATCTCTCCCTCTCTCACTAATTTCACAGTAGTGCCCCGGCATTCTATTTCATCCCTTCGTGTTTGCAAAGAAAAGTGACAGAATAACAGAATGTGTTTTAATAGTAAATATCTCATCCCCAGGCAGAGGACAAATAATAAGAAAAAATATGTATTGTATTGTATTTGCACTTAGAATAGCGCGTACTACCCCGGACGAGGCGTCGAAGCGTTTTTCGGCGAATTGCACGCTACTGCAGAACCCATAAATTATTAGTGTTGAATTAGTATAGTGAAATATGAAAGTAATTTGAGTGGTGGATAGGTTAATCAGTTATTTGGATTCAGAAGGATAGCGGAGGGATAGAAGAGGGAGAAAGGTTTGCATTTATAAAGCGCTTTTCACACCTGAATGGGTGTTAAAGCGCTTTTTTGGCATGTGGACTAATGAGCGTTCAAAATGATGCAATAGGAATCTGTTTTGCAGTCTTCGACAGTCTGATATCACGTGCCTACTCCAAGAGAGATTTCTATCTTTTTGCATAGACATGCCAGTGGCGTAACGCAAAATGATGGGGCCCCTTTGCAAATTGTGATGAGGAGCCCTGGTGTCCAGCTGCGGTCCGTGCAAGTAATAGCAGTGGGGCCGGGGTAAGGGGGGATTTCGAAGGACGATGCAGAGGGAAAATTAAATAAATAATTAATTTTTCCTCTGCATCGTCCCTCGAAATCCCCCCTTTACCTGGCCCCACCACCCCACCTCTGTTACCTGCACGGACCGCGGCTGTTGGTGTCTACCAGATTTCACAGTTATTCATTGGATTTGGGCTCAATGGGGGCCCCCTGAAAAATGTGGGCCCCCTATGTCGCAGGGGCCTGCATTGCTCTGGATCGGCAGTGGTGGGGCAGCTGGGGGGTTGGGGGCTGGAGGGTTGGGGGTAATACAAAAATAAGGACAGACAGGTAAATAAATAAAACTTGACTTACCTGCCGCTGCGGTCTCTGCATTACTCCTCTCCCGATCCTCAATTCCAGGGCTGGTGCACACTGGGCAGGCTCTCACGTGCCATTTTTAGGTCTCGCCTGACCCAGCGCATGCGCTGGCCTGGCGAGACTTTTTGTGAGGGCTCAAAAAATGCTACCATGGCCAGCTGGAGCTACAGTGCATGTGTGCGGGCGCGCGCTTAGGAGCAGAGGCTGGCAAACCTCGTCATGCTCATTAAGCGCCCGCGATCACTTTCACTTTCGCCCGCTATCACTTTCGCGGCGCCCCTTTGATGTTCTCGTTCAAAGAACATCAAAGAACATGTGTTAATGCTTTGCTGCGTCCATTTGACTTACAATGTGCTTTCTCTTTCCACAAACTCGATGTTTGTGTTCCTTTATTTTGAGATGCTTTTAGTATTACTTTTTTGTAACTTAAAGAACATTAAGGAAACGTTACTGTGAAACTGGACAACGTTCACAGTGTTTATTTCTGATCGCAGCGGCTGCTTCATGTCCGTTGCATCATTCAGGGAGTCCTTTCGTTGGCGCTTTCATGAGGACATGATAAGGAAGATGGACATTTTGGGCACATTCTCTTTAAAAGCAAAGCATGTTGGCGACTGGTTAATCGATTACACAACCCCAACCACACACACAACCACAACCACATGCACAACCACACACATACAACCACACACATACACACAACCACACTCACACACAACAACCACACAACCACACACACAACCACACACACAACCACAAACACACAACCACACACAACCCCACACACAACCACACAACCACACACACACAACCACAACCACACACACACACATGTACAACCACACAACCACACACACAACCACACACACACCCAACCACACCCAACCACAACCACACACACAACCACAACCACACACACAACCACACACACACAACCACACACACACAACCACACACACAACCACACACAACCACACACACAACCACACACACACACACAACCATACACAACCACACAAACAACCACACCCAACCACACACACAACCACACACACACAACCACACACACAACCACACACAGCCACACACAACCACACACACACACACAACCACACACAACCACACACACACATAACCACACACACAACCACACACACAACCACACACACAACCACACACAACCACACATCCACCCACACACCCACAACCGCACCCACACCCACAACCACATCCACAACCACACCCACACACACAACTACACCCACACAACCACACACACACACACAACCACACACACACAACCACACACACACAACCACATTCACACACAACCACATTCACACACAACCACACACACACAACCACACACACACACACCACACACAACCACACACACAACCACACCAAGCATTGGCATAGCCAATAGGTCTCGCCTTTGGGACCTTATAAGTGTTTAGCCACGCAACAGTTGATGTGGTTGCACCAAGGATATTGTGCTGCATAACTAAATACTTAGAAGGTCCCAAAAGCGAGACCTATTGGCTATGCCAATGCTTGTTGACTGCTCTCATGCTGGGAATGCTATTCCCCGCATGAGATAAGACCTGGGATTGGTCTAAGCAGACGGGTTTGCCTCTCAGACCAGGTCTGGGACCCCGTGGCTGTTCTCCACCCGGCTGTAGAACAAAGCCAGGTGGAGAAATGCTAAGTTCACATGACAGTTTGGCCAGCCTAAGACAGTCGGCCAAACAGTCATGCGCGCTTAGTAGTGTTCATCATCCCCCCACTGCTGCTGCACATAGAGTGCATGGCCCGCCCCGCCCACACTGGCAGCCTGCAGGTAAGAAGAAAAATAAAATGATAATAAAATTGGTTTATTATCATTTTATTTTTTATCTGTTCAAGTCTGCTGTCACCGAGTGGGGTGACACTTCTTTGCCATAACGGAGGAGCTGCCCCTGATTGCGCCCCTGCCAAAGACACCTTATCTGGGGTACATTTTACTAGGCCTCTGTCTGCTAGGTATATTAAATTAACAGTTTTGCTATTCTGTTTGTTTTGTGCTTGGGGAAGCAGAGTGGCTTTCCCAAGCATTTATATCTTTCTTATTCCATGCCATTGCATACATTCTGCTAGGCGTGCATTGGAATGGCTGAAGGGCTGATGGGGCCACCATCAAAGCAAGGGACCCTGGGGGCCTCCACGCACCGCGGGGGCTGCAGGGGCCTCCGGTTTGCCCCTGAGACACACCCATGTTTATTAATCCTTTCTCTGTTGTTCTCAAGCCCCCTTTAATGGTAGGGCTTAGCATTAAAACACTGTATGTGTGCCTGTGTGTGTTCTTTAACAGTGGCTATGTGGGGGTCCGTTGGTAGCATGTACCTTCGGTCTTTCCCCCAGTTCTCATTATTTCCATCCAGGGTTGGACTAGGACATAAAACAGACCCCCCCCCCCCATTCATAGGTGCTAGAGGTAGAGGTGTGGGGGTGGCTGCAGCTTGGTTCAGAAGGCGAATGAAAAATAAATGTTTTATCTTGTCTCATTTTCTGTGCATTCAAAAATACAGGTCAAATGTTAGCCTATATATTTGGATAAATTGCTGCTAATTTGTATAACATGGAGACTGGTGTTTACTTTTCTTTCTCTGACTGCAAATTGCGAGGCGTTTGTACGCTGCACTATGTTATAATTTTGCTGAGGTACAGAGAGGGTGAGAGGGTTAGGCTGTCATATTTATTAACAATCAACAACATTTAAATATCTGTATGAACTGTGCAAATATTTCAAATGTATAAGCAGTTAAGAAAGCTCAACCTAGCACATTTTTTTGTAATTCTGAGTTGTGATGGAAAAAACATTTTAATAGGACCAAAACAAATCAAGACACTTTACTTGGAGAGGCTCAAAAGATGCATATTTGCTGACATTCAATTTTCACACTATATCTTTTATACGCTTTTATCAGTACAACTGTACGACTGTACACATTTAGTAGCCATTACAAAGGAAAATGTGCTGTCTGTAAATTACAGTGTACTACCGTACCCTTTTTTTATTAATATATGTGTGACGGTGTGCTCCATAATGCACGTCCGGCTACATATTACACCCTTACCACTCACCCGCTGAAAGGGCATGACTCATTTACTACATTGGTTCTTAGTGTGAGGCTTAGAGTTTTCACAATTTCTATGAGTTCAGTGATGTAACATTGATTGCAGCACCCCCACTCTGACAATTCTCCATCACCACTGTGTGTAGTTGGAGCTTGCTCACTTAATGGGGCGAGAGGGTGGTGAGAGACTGTCCTTTGTATGAAGACCTATATACAGGTCAAAGACTGTGTGCAATGAAGAGCTTTGTACAAGGTGAACTCTGTGCGTAGGAGGGGATTAGCCACATATTGGGGCTTGGATGTGGTGAGGGACTGGCTTCTGTGTGAAGAGCACTGCACAGTGTGAAGGCTGTGTGTAATTGGAGCTTGTCCACATAATGGGGCTTGGGTGGGGTGAGGGACTGGCCTCGCTATGAAAATATCTGATCTAGGTGAAGCGTGTACATAGTAGTGGCTTGGACACATAATGGGGCTTGGATGTCTGGAGAGTTACACACAGTCCTATGTGTGGCAAGCATTTCTTTTTCAATTGCCAAGTACTGCCACTGTTGAGGTTTTAGGGAATGTGATGCGAAAGCCACAGTGTTTTCTCCATTACTCCCTTTTTGAAAAAAAATCATGTATAAACCCTGGTTACTGGTGTCAACTGTTAAGTAATCTGGCGATCTGGGTACAAAAAGCTGTAAAATAGGTGCGCCGAATAATTTCCTCTTCCTTTTGGAAATAGCAGCTGTTAGACCTGCCTGTCTTAGAGTGGTCTTCTCCCAAACCTTTTTCCTTCCTCATCCATATTTTCTAATCTCATTTTTTGCTGGTCTTAGGTCTCTGCACACTTTACCACTGCTAACCAGTGCTAAAGTGCATGTGCTCACTCCTTGAAATGTGGTAACATTGGGTTATCCCCAATTGGCATATTTACTCTACTTATAACATTTGCTTAGAAGTCCCTAGTAAAGTGGCACTACATGTACCCAGGGCCTGTGAATTAACTGCTACTTATGTGCCTGCAGCACTGATTGTGCCATCCACTTAAGTAGCCCCGTTAAACATGTCTCAGGCCTGTCATTGCAGCCTCTGTGTGCAGTTTTTAAACTGCCACTCCACCCTGCAAAATAAACCTTTTGCTAAGCCAAACCTTCCTTTTTAATACATATGTCATCCCTAGGGTAGGCCCCGGACAGCCCAGAGGGCAGGGTGCAGAGTCTTTAAAGTCTGGGGGATGTAATTTTAAGTTTTACATATTCTGCTAGTGACAAACTCTCAAATTCGTTTTTTCCTATTACAAGGCCTATCTCTCCTATAGGATAACATTGGAGTTAACTTATTACATTTAATAAGCAGCATTTTCCAAATGGGAACAGGTAAGTAGTTCATGTTTGGTGTCTTTGGAATTTTAATGAAAAAACGCTTCTGCTAAAGTTGGATTTTAAATTACAATTGTGAAAATGCAACTTTTAGAAAGTTGGCATGTTCCTACCATAACCATTTAGTGTCTGCAGCCTGTCTCTGGGTCACATGACTGAGTGTAGCTGACAATTGGGCATTGTGTATTCCTCCTAGACAGCCACACACAATAGAGAGCTTTGGTGTGCCTGGATGGGCCATCACTGGAAATATGGGAGGGGGCGGAGCTGGGCACAGGCCTACTTACATTTGAATAGGCTGTGTCCTGCCTCCACACAAAGGGCTGCATACAGCCTATAGTTAGTCTGGAGCCAGGACAAGGGAGATAGGATGCCTTGGGACTTTAAAGGGAAACCTCTAGAAGCTTCCCCCATCTTTCAGAGGAAGGACACCGGGTATATATATTGCACCTCAGACACCACCTCTTCAGTACACTTATGGACCTGTGGCTACTCTGCCAGGAAGGACTGCTGTGATGTTGAAGAGACTGCCACTCTGCTGGACCTCTGCCCTGCTGGGCTACTGCCTTGCAGGACTGTTGTCTTGCTGTGCTGGCCTGCTGCCCTCTTGCCTGGGTGAGAAGGCCTAGACATGCACCTGTTGAACTCAGGACCCCAAAGTGACTCCAAGGGCTAGTTGGCTGGCCTCCAGACTAGAGCCTGAGGGACAGAAGGCTCCAACAACCCTGAACCCTGCACCTGGACTCTGCCATATGTGAGTCCTACCCTGTCAAGTGGTGCCACCCTAGTCCTGGATCCTTGGAAGCGGACCTGAAGGTGCTCTGCCAGTCCATCTGTGAATCCAGCAGAATGGAGGCATCTCCTCCACTGTGCATCTCCAGGAGAACAGGTGCATCACTTGCGCTGTTACATGCATCACCTTCAGAACTGACAAATCTCCTTTGCTTTGCGGGTTCTTCCAACGCAAAAGACTCCACATTGACCACGCAGCCGCATCGGAACTGCCTCCTGTGCAAAGCTTTGCTGACACAGGCCCTTATATCTCTTGTCAATGGCAGCCTCGACGATGATGCAGGTTCTCGCACCGCAGCCGCACAGCTCTTCTGAAATGAGACATCGCTTAGACTGCACAATTCATCCTCAACGCTGGACGCAACCCCTCATCGACAGATCTTCAACAACGAGACAGGACTAGGATCGCACCTCCGCATCTGCTCAGAACCGACGCATCACCTCAGCTGAGAGACACATCCTCTGCACAGAACCTCGCAACGCTCCTCAAACCAGGATTTAAGGTACTTTGTTCAGTGGGCCAACCTGGGTCCCAGTAGTCAGCCTGCGCGCCGTTAGGGTCCTCATGAATTTATGACTTTGTTCCATTCTGGTGCAGCCAGTTATCTACAATTGGCGCCTTGTGCTTTTTGGCGCTATTTTTACTGAAATTGTTAAACCTGCATATCTCCAGTTTGACTGATTGGATTTTTGTCATTTTGGTCTATGTTTATTCACTAAAAATGTCTCCATTTTTCTAAACTGGTGTGAGATTCTTTTGCGATGAGTTTTCAATGTGTCACAGTTTGAAGTGTTTACACAAATATTTTACACAATGCTTTTGAGTTAATCCTGACTGCTCTGCGCTAAGCTACCCGGCGGCTGAGCACAAGGTTTATTGTTTGCTTGGGATTTTACACTGACAAGGATTGTGGTTCTTACTTGAGTAGGGGTTCACCCCATCAACCAGTAAGCCAATTTCATACACTGGTGTTCAGCGGGAAGTGTTTGGACTTGTGTTTGTGCAGTGCCATAAAGTAATTTTATGTTACACTACTACCCCACTGTGAGAAGTTGGCCTGGTATATGCTGTTCACTAGTTCTAGTGACCACCTTGTACCATGCCAAGCAACCCTTATGGTGTGGTTGTAAGTCAACCTTTTTGGACTAGCTGCCCTAGTGGTAGCGTAGGCTAAGCAGTCTTTGAGGCTAAACTCGTGATGCGTGTTAAGCCAGCTGTTTTACCAAATGCAACCCCCTTTTATACCAATGAAAGGACACCACACAGATATATATTCAAAATATATATGTATTTATTTATCAAAGTAACCCCTAGTCTCTTTATGAGCACAGGAGCACAAATCGTCAAACAAGATTATCACAGAATACACAGAAGTTGCACGTTATATGGATAGGCCCTGGTGGCCACTCAAACCATATACTAAAATAGTGGTATAAGTACCACGAACAGAAAAGGGAAAAGGCCTAGGGCCTCTAGAATCGCTGGGCCTACAAGGAGCTAACGTCAGTTAGTGACCAGGAGGTCCACGGGTGGCGTGTGCAGAGCAAATAGTCACACGCGTGCTCCCATAGGTTTCAATGGGTGCGTAAAAAGTACAAAGTTACTGCAAAAGGAATCTTCCGGATGACCTAGGAACTTAAGATTTGGAACACAGGCACTAGAGATGTATTACTACACATGGGCACCGGAGTACCAGCTTTACCTCACCCACAGGAAGCGGGTGCATAGGCCTCAAAGTGCGTCGGGTTTCTTCTATCTGTTCCGTTGAGCCTGGGACAAAGATGCTGCAGGCGGTCGGTCGGGAAGAGATGCAGTGGATCCAAGAGTGGATCGGAGATGTTGAAGACCTGTAAGCAGAGGGGACAGTGTTCACAGTCACTAGCCAGTGACCAGCGTGGCACCAGGTGGGTACCAGGCGATGTCGGGTGCAAACAGGTGATGAGGGGTAGCTTGTCTCCGCAGCCACGTGGTCCCTGAAGGTCGACGACGTCCAGGAGTCGGCTCACGAGCTGTCCCACGCAGGCTCTCGCTGTCGGCGGTGTCGGCGACTTGATCGAAGCAAACAAGCCTTGGCAAAAGCAATTGCAGGAGGATTCGGAAATCAGCTGTTGGTTCTGACCAGCAAGGTCAGAGGGATTGCTCCTTTGGAGGGGAGCAAGGGCCAGTCTGGAGCAACCAGACCAGCGGTGTTTGTCGTAGATTTCGTCGCCAAGATGGCCACTAGCCAGCGGGCCAGCAACCGGTTAGGCGCGTCGAGTGGCAAAATGCAGAAGGGCCCCACGCAGATCGTGGAGATGCTGGAGGGCTCACCTTTGGTGCAGATGCTGCTCGAGGGTTGGGCTTCTCAGGACCCAAAGCACAACTTGGAGGGAGCCTCGGTTGTTGCACTGGTCAGCTTGTCGTAGTCGTTCCAAGATGGCTGGCTCCACGTGTCTCGGTGCCTCCACGGGTCTCCTCTTTGCAGGGACTGTGGATCGGGCGGTGAGAGGTCTGGAGGTCCAGGTCTTGTCAGTCTCTGGGCTCGGGCTCCGGCGGGAGGCGGCGGCAAAGCAGACGGTGATTCGCTGGATGGTGCTTGCGTTAGCAAGGTGGTCACTCCCTGACCACAGGGGAGATTTTCTTCAGTCTTCTGTGCAGCAGAATGTCGAAGTTCCCGTCTTCTTCTTAGTTTCAAGTTGATTCCAGGATGTCTGAAGTCTTAGGACACAGCTCCTACCTTTATTCGGATTCTAGGGGCCGGACTACCTGCTAGGTCCCTCCCTATGGGTGGGACCAGGAAGGGGGGTGGTTACACCCCCAATCCTTTGTCCAGCTCGCCCCAGGCCCGGGACTGGTGTGCCCCAGGACCGGTTTGAACTGGCATATGCCCCGAGGCTCCTTGTGAGCCACAGGCATGTCTGGTTTCTTTCAAGCCCTACCTGACCAATACACAAAATCCTGTCTGGGGTGGTGCACGCACCTCCCCTGGCAGGAAACCCTTTGTCCACACCTCCCAAGCTGGAAGGACTCCCAGCAGCAGGAGGGCAGACTTGTGTCTGTGGTGGCAGCATCCATTTTGTGGAGCTGAGGCTATGTCTGATTTTACCCGGGTTTCAGGTACTGTACATGTCGTGTCCCTCTAGAAGGGTGGAATGCTAACCCCGTCGCCAGAATTGGCGAGGGGTTAGTATTCCAATTCGTATGACACCTTACTCGACATGTTTTGATAAAGCCAAACCAAAGATAGCATTTAACCGCGAGGTTCATAATGCACTTAAGAGTATATGGTATGACGATATCTGGAAACAGTAGAAGGAAGTTGTTCCGACCACTGCAGACAGGCTCAGCTCATGCCAGAGCACCATCTCACAGGGAACCAAGCACTCTGCCTTCAGGATTGTTAAGGCCTGCCATAGGAGTGACTTATAGGTTACCAGGTGTCCCATTTAAGGTTAGGTATAGGTATACTACACCTAAGTAAGAGGTGATTACACCAACTTACCCCAGCTGAGTGATCAGCCAGTTGTGTCAAATTGTTAGGCCAAGCCTGGGGTGGCATAATACATGCTGCAGCCCTTGGCAGGCCTTGGGTACACCAATGCCCTGGGTACCTAGTGTACACTGGTACAGGGGCTGACAGGGTGATCCAACCAATTGGGTATGTACCTAGGGTACATGGAGTCCATTTTACAGAGAGAGCAGATAGCCTGAGAGCCTGAATGGCAGGATCTCAGGCCAACTAAGTCGAAAAACCAGCTAGACACTAGGCAAAAATTTGGGGGTAACCATAGTCAGATATCCACCTTCCTACACAACCCCCCCCCAAACGAAGGGAGATAAGGCTGACCTTGACCAGGTAAGCCTATATTGCCCAAGTGGCCATATAAGGAGGAACCAGCACTGGCATGGTTACCCCCTGTCTCATGGTCCACTAAGCAATCCCTCACCCTAAGGGTATCAGAGGGTCTCCACCATAGGGAATCTCTACCTGTGGTGTGTCTTGGCAAAGTAAAAGGCTGGTGTTGAGATGGAGTACTGAAGTGAGTGTCCTCAAAGTGAGGCCTCAGCTTCCTCCAATCATCCTCCACCATGGATGCCTTTCTTTCTTTAACTGAGTTGCACTGTGCTCTCAGGGTCAGCCTCTGGCTACCTAAAGCTGGAGGCTGGGTCCCTTTTGTGGGCTTACTGGAGGGACAGGTCAGGTTTGGGGCCCTAAGGTCCCATGTTTGCCTGTGCCCAACAGAATCCCCCTGGGGGAGGTCCCTAACTACCTGTAAAGGAGATCCCTCAGGAATGTTTTTACCCATCACCTGACTAGGGCTACTAGCCAGGCAATCCTCATTCTTTTGATGGGGGGGTTCTTGTGGACAGGGGCCCTCTGGGGGTCCACTGGCCTCCCTGACCTCTGCAGCCCTGGGCTGACTGAGGCAGGGTAGAGAGAGGCAGGCTACCTGCACCAGACTGGATCCCACCTTGGAAGGGGCCACTGACATCAGAGGCTCTGCCAGGCCAGGCCTGGCTACCTCTGGGGCAGTTCCTTCACAAGGGGTGAGGTCAGATCCCTGAGGAGGCTGACCTTTTCCTAATGTCTGGGGAGAGGGAGACTTTTCTTCCTCCCCACTACTCTCAGTTTGTGTGGAGTGATCCATTGTTTCAGGCTTCACTACACCTATGTCAGTCTGAGTATAGGCTGAGACCATTACAGCCTTGCCAACCTTTTCAGGGGGGCACTCAGTTTGTGTTTGAGCTGTGACTGTCACAGCCCTGCCAGTCCCTACAGGGAAGTCTGTCTGTGCCTGGGCTGTGGCTACCACTGCCCTTCCAACCTTTTCAGGGAGGAAATCTATTTGGACAGGGGTTGTGAATGGCACAACCCCCCTACCCTTTTGTGAAAGGCCTACCATTTTAGAATGGGTGTCTTGTTCAACTCCAGCCCAAGCTGAGAGTTCTAAGTCATTCCCCAGTAAGCAGTCTACAGGCAAGGTTGGGGACACTGCTACCCTTTTAGGGCCAGTGACCCCTCCCCAGCTGAGACATACCTCTGCCATGGGATGACTGTTCTGTTTGCCATCAATGTTAGTCACCTGGTAGGAGAAACCGGGCAAAAGCTGCTCAGAGGGAACTAGCCAATGGGCCACCATTGTGATGCTAGCCCCAGTGTCTCTGTAGGCCTCAGCTTTTGTACCATTGATGTAGGGCTCCTGTCTGTACCTACCCAAAGTGTTGGGACAGGCAGTGAAGTTGGCAAACCCCATGCCACCATCACAGACAAGAGTGGTTGCTGTAGGGGAATTGGCTAAGCCAGGGTCCCCCTGTGTTCCCCAAGTAAACCCACCCAGATTTCTGGGGGCACTCCCACCACCTGGGGGATTACTGCTGACAGTAATAGGTGGTGTGACAGGAGTAATTGGAGGAACAGTTTTGTTTTTAGCCCTTGGGCAACCGCTGTCAGTTTTCCAATGCCCAGGAGTTTTACACTCATGGCAGTAGGGCTTTTTAGCTGTGGTAGAGGAGGGAGCTTGGGACCCACCACCCTGTGTGGAGTTTTGGGGCCCTGAGGAAGGTTTCTCTTTTTCTTTATCCCCACCCTTCTCTTGAGGCTTGGTGGTATCTTTCTTTTGGTCACCACCCTGGTTTTTAGGCCTGATCCTGGTCCTGACCCATTTATCTGCCCTCTTTCCCAATTCTTGGGGAGAGGTCAAATCTGAGTCTACCAGGTGTTGATGGAGAAGCTGGTTTTGACAATTACTTAAAATCTGCTCTCTCATCATCAAATTGTACAATCCTGTATAATCAGACACCTTACTTCCCAGCAACCAACCCTCCAAAGCCTTAGTGGCACATTCCACATATTCAGACCAGTCCTGAGTCTGTGTCTTCTGGGTGTCTCTGAACATTAACCTGTACTGTTCAGTGGTTAAGCCTAACCCATCAACTAGGACACTCTTCAGGACTCTGTAATTTCTGACATCCTCTTCTCTAACAGTGAGGAGTCTATCTCTGCCTCTCCCCTCAAAGGAGAGCCATAAGATTGCTGCCCACTGGTCTTCAGGAACCTGCTGCACTTTGCAGGCTCTCTCAAGAGCAGTCATCCATTTGTGGATGTCATCCCCACTTTTGTAGGGGGGCACAATCTTGGACAGGTTCCTATTGTCAAAGACCCTATCTTTGTCCCTAGGGACATTGCTGCCACCAGTGGGTATAGACCCACTCTCTCTATGCTGCCTAGCCTTGCTCAGTTTTTCTTCCATCAGGGCTACTTCTAGCTCCTGCTTCCTGATCCTCAGCTGGGCTTCCTGCATTCTGGCCTCATGTTCCCTCCTCTGAGGGGTGGTCAGTCTCCTTCTGGAGTGACCTTGAGAGCCTCTAGAGCCATGGGAAGCATTGGAGTCACCTGAGCGATTCCTTTGCCTTCCAAGCCCTGTGTTAAGTCCACTGGGGAGATCCAATGGGGTGAACCCACTGTCAGTCCCCAATAGCCTTAGTTTAGCTGGGCCAAGTATAACACTTGGCACTGGGCTAGTTCTCCCTTCATCCCCACTCACATCTGTATCCCCATCACTTTCTTCCTCTGTGGTAGGCATCCCATCTAAGGGGTGACTATTGGGAAGGGGTACTTCAGTGGCATCTTCAGAAGGGGGGCCTCCTGTTCCTGTCCCTAAGGGGGCTAACTGGGAAGCTTTCTTGAGTGCTCTCTGATTCTCATCATTCTGTAAGAGCTCTCTGAGCTCAGCAGAGTTTGGGTTCTTGGGCTGTTTAAGGCCTCTAAGAGTTGCCAAATGCCTGAGCTCATTCTGATTAAGGGTAGCAAAGCTGGATGGTGCCCTCTGGGGGTCACTCTCAACAGAGATGGGTACAGTGGACCCCTCTGCCCCGGCCATTGCTCTTAAGTGTGGGTGGATGTGTTGCAATCTACCTACACTTGGGTTTACCTACTAAACCTATCTAGTAGTTGTAGTCAGGGTGTGCTACTCCCTTTGCTCTACAACAACTAAGTTCAGTAGAACTTAAGTATATCTAATCTTGTTTTATATGTACCTACAGGTACCTATGTGATCTTTCAATTGGTAACCAAGAGATTACAATGGTAAAACACAGCAAGCTCAAATCCAACCGCTGCTCACCAATGTGAGAAGTTGGCCTGGTATATGCTGTTCACTAGTTCTAGTGACCACCTTGTACCATGCCAAGCAACCCTTATGGTGTGGTTGTAAGTCAACCTTTTTGGACTAGCTGCCCTAGTGGTAGCGTAGGCTAAGCAGTCTTTGAGGCTAAACTCGTGATGCGTGTTAAGCCAGCTGTTTTACCAAATGCAACCCCCTTTTATACCAATGAAAGGACACCACACAGATATATATTCAAAATATATATGTATTTATTTATCAAAGTAACCCCTAGTCTCTTTATGAGCACAGGAGCACAAATCGTCAAACAAGATTATCACAGAATACACAGAAGTTGCACGTTATATGGATAGGCCCTGGTGGCCACTCAAACCATATACTAAAATAGTGGTATAAGTACCACGAACAGAAAAGGGAAAAGGCCTAGGGCCTCTAGAATCGCTGGGCCTACAAGGAGCTAACGTCAGTTAGTGACCAGGAGGTCCACGGGTGGCGTGTGCAGAGCAAATAGTCACACGCGTGCTCCCATAGGTTTCAATGGGTGCGTAAAAAGTACAAAGTTACTGCAAAAGGAATCTTCCGGATGACCTAGGAACTTAAGATTTGGAACACAGGCACTAGAGATGTATTACTACACATGGGCACCGGAGTACCAGCTTTACCTCACCCACAGGAAGCGGGTGCATAGGCCTCAAAGTGCGTCGGGTTTCTTCTATCTGTTCCGTTGAGCCTGGGACAAAGATGCTGCAGGCGGTCGGTCGGGAAGAGATGCAGTGGATCCAAGAGTGGATCGGAGATGTTGAAGACCTGTAAGCAGAGGGGACAGTGTTCACAGTCACTAGCCAGTGACCAGCGTGGCACCAGGTGGGTACCAGGCGATGTCGGGTGCAAACAGGTGATGAGGGGTAGCTTGTCTCCGCAGCCACGTGGTCCCTGAAGGTCGACGACGTCCAGGAGTCGGCTCACGAGCTGTCCCACGCAGGCTCTCGCTGTCGGCGGTGTCGGCGACTTGATCGAAGCAAACAAGCCTTGGCAAAAGCAATTGCAGGAGGATTCGGAAATCAGCTGTTGGTTCTGACCAGCAAGGTCAGAGGGATTGCTCCTTTGGAGGGGAGCAAGGGCCAGTCTGGAGCAACCAGACCAGCGGTGTTTGTCGTAGATTTCGTCGCCAAGATGGCCACTAGCCAGCGGGCCAGCAACCGGTTAGGCGCGTCGAGTGGCAAAATGCAGAAGGGCCCCACGCAGATCGTGGAGATGCTGGAGGGCTCACCTTTGGTGCAGATGCTGCTCGAGGGTTGGGCTTCTCAGGACCCAAAGCACAACTTGGAGGGAGCCTCGGTTGTTGCACTGGTCAGCTTGTCGTAGTCGTTCCAAGATGGCTGGCTCCACGTGTCTCGGTGCCTCCACGGGTCTCCTCTTTGCAGGGACTGTGGATCGGGCGGTGAGAGGTCTGGAGGTCCAGGTCTTGTCAGTCTCTGGGCTCGGGCTCCGGCGGGAGGCGGCGGCAAAGCAGACGGTGATTCGCTGGATGGTGCTTGCGTTAGCAAGGTGGTCACTCCCTGACCACAGGGGAGATTTTCTTCAGTCTTCTGTGCAGCAGAATGTCGAAGTTCCCGTCTTCTTCTTAGTTTCAAGTTGATTCCAGGATGTCTGAAGTCTTAGGACACAGCTCCTACCTTTATTCGGATTCTAGGGGCCGGACTACCTGCTAGGTCCCTCCCTATGGGTGGGACCAGGAAGGGGGGTGGTTACACCCCCAATCCTTTGTCCAGCTCGCCCCAGGCCCGGGACTGGTGTGCCCCAGGACCGGTTTGAACTGGCATATGCCCCGAGGCTCCTTGTGAGCCACAGGCATGTCTGGTTTCTTTCAAGCCCTACCTGACCAATACACAAAATCCTGTCTGGGGTGGTGCACGCACCTCCCCTGGCAGGAAACCCTTTGTCCACACCTCCCAAGCTGGAAGGACTCCCAGCAGCAGGAGGGCAGACTTGTGTCTGTGGTGGCAGCATCCATTTTGTGGAGCTGAGGCTATGTCTGATTTTACCCGGGTTTCAGGTACTGTACATGTCGTGTCCCTCTAGAAGGGTGGAATGCTAACCCCGTCGCCAGAATTGGCGAGGGGTTAGTATTCCAATTCGTATGACACCTTACTCGACATGTTTTGATAAAGCCAAACCAAAGATAGCATTTAACCGCGAGGTTCATAATGCACTTAAGAGTATATGGTATGACGATATCTGGAAACAGTAGAAGGAAGTTGTTCCGACCACTGCAGACAGGCTCAGCTCATGCCAGAGCACCATCTCACAGGGAACCAAGCACTCTGCCTTCAGGATTGTTAAGGCCTGCCATAGGAGTGACTTATAGGTTACCAGGTGTCCCATTTAAGGTTAGGTATAGGTATACTACACCTAAGTAAGAGGTGATTACACCAACTTACCCCAGCTGAGTGATCAGCCAGTTGTGTCAAATTGTTAGGCCAAGCCTGGGGTGGCATAATACATGCTGCAGCCCTTGGCAGGCCTTGGGTACACCAATGCCCTGGGTACCTAGTGTACACTGGTACAGGGGCTGACAGGGTGATCCAACCAATTGGGTATGTACCTAGGGTACATGGAGTCCATTTTACAGAGAGAGCAGATAGCCTGAGAGCCTGAATGGCAGGATCTCAGGCCAACTAAGTCGAAAAACCAGCTAGACACTAGGCAAAAATTTGGGGGTAACCATAGTCAGATATCCACCTTCCTACACCCACATACAAAAATGTAATGCCAATTCAAGTTTTTTTTAAATTCTCCTTGTTTGGCTATGTTTTGTTTTTGCAAATCTACCCCCATTACTACTACTGGACTCTCTGAAACCATACTTACAGTAATGGAATTTGAGCTGGTCACCTTGGAAAGTCACCCTGCAGCTGAACTTTAACAGTTCTGCAAGATAAGGGGACTACAAATGAAGTAGGGCACCAAATTGTTGGAGCAGCTGAAAGCTCTGGGCACCTTAACAGAGGTCCACCAGTTGACAACAGCCACTGTGGAGCAGGATGATGGGGATTATATGGATGAGCAGGATCAGGATCTGGACATCAGCCCTGAAATGCAGCCTTCGGTGGAGGAGCATGACACCTCCCCTGAATTGGAACTCTCTGCCAGAGCAGGAAGCAGTGTATACTTGCCTGACCTGTCCCAAGAGGAGGTGGTGGAAGGCAGAGAGGGAGCTGCAGATGGCCAAATTATTAATGGAGAAAGAGCTGGTACCCGAGGAAAAGAAACTGGTCATGAAGGAGAAACTAGCTTTGGAGCATTTGGCTCATGGAAGGAGACTTAAAGAGCTGGAACAGAGGGCAAAACAGGCAGATTTCAGCTGCATCGGTGGTGGCAGCATACAATCAATGTCTGAAGCGGACAGGAAAGTATGTATTGCCAAAGATCTGGTACCCAGTTATGTGGTGGGAGATGACATTGATAAATGGTTTTCAGATTATGAGGTGACCCTAAGAATGGTTCAGAGGAGCACTGGGGGTGTGGGGGCATGTGAAAACATATGCCTCCAGTGGGGAGGGACATTCTTCTGATCCTAGAGGTAGAGGACCAAACCAAGTACACCCCCATGAGAGCCATCCTGATTGCTAAATTTGGGATGACCCCTGAAAAGTATTTATTGCCAGAGGCTCAGGGACCACCACAACCTCCCCTGCGAGTCGTGGGTGGATTTCCTGGTCTACTCTAACAAGGCACTGAATGGTTGGTTGAGGGGCAGCAATGTTAATGATTACAATGGGCTGTACAACTTGATTCTCAGGTAGCACATGCTCAATATTTGTTTTACAGAGCTGCGCAAGCACCAAATGGACAGCAAGCTTACTGACCCCAGCAAACTTGCAAGGAAGGCAGACCTCCGGGTCAGAACCAGGATGGCCAAAAAGGCGTCCTTGGGGAACTTCCAAATGGGTGGTCAGGGGTCTAATAAGAAAAAAGAAGGGGAGAAAAAACTTTAAAGTAAGGAGTTCTCAAAAGGCCCCAAAAACAATTGCCATGGGAACAGTGGTAACCAGGCCCAATCTGAACCCAAGAAAAATGGATTCTTGGGGAGGAGATGGTCTCAGTTAGCTTTAGGGAGCACAACACAACAAAAGACCTGTTCTATCAATTGAATGAACTGCTATGTGTGTCCACCATGAATTTACAGTCACACAATTTTGTATGACAGGACAGCGGATAAATATATCCCGTCTGTTCTGAGGTGACTTCAATCACTTAGTATTCTTAAACACCTGGTGTGTATGCTGTCTCTCACTGTGTATCCCCCCTCTAGTGTGAAAGGAACCCACAAAAGAGGGGGAATAGTGGAACAAAAGAGTGAAAAAAGTTGACAGTGCCTCACGGGGGTAACACCATGGGAGTTTACAGGCTGGTTCTAGCCTGTATCCTCAGGTTCTCATCATTAGCAACTGCCAACTTATAAACCATAATGGTGATAAAGAAAAAGAACAAGAACGTGCTCAGTTTGGTGAATGTGAACCCTATAAGGTGTATTGGGATCTAGCATAGAAACCCGATGCTCCTAGTCTAAAAACAAGCTAAACATACACTAGCTATACTACTTTATTCCGTGCTGTGTATCTGCTCAATTAAAACCAACATGTTTCATTGCCAATGTAATCTTACGGCAATTTCATCAGGGTAAGGGTCAGTTATCCACACTGCACCAATTTTTTATGTTAGTTATACCTACAGGAAACAGAGACAGCACAACACAACTCGTCAACACAGGCATCAGACAAAACATCAGGTAAAATAACATTAATGTGTGTGGGGATCTTCAACAACTCGTAAAATATATTTACCGGATGGTTGCCCTTCATCGGCATACCTGCAACCCCTTATAGCTGCGCCTGTGTGCTAATCCACATACACAGTGCTCGTCGCACTTGCTGCTATACGTCAGTCTGTGGGAGAAAGGGAAAGTTATTCAAGCCTTCTGCTCAACACGTGCCCATCCAGCGAGATACAGATTCAGGGCCCCTCCTACTATTGGATTTGTAGTTGCTCAAAATAGGGATCGACCAGTATATTATCGTGGGTCACTATTGCGAGTATAGCGCATTTGTCACTCGCTAGTATCTATACCTTTATCTCCCGGTGGTGGTACATCGGCCATAAATATGCACTCCCACTGGTAACCACCCTATGTTGTTTGCGAGAGCCCCTGGCTAAAAGTGCTCACGCCGACCAATTTATGTAGGAGCCCAAACAATTACTTATCTTGGGTCGCTATTGCGTGTACAGCACATAATATCACTCGCTAATATCTGCGCCAGGTGGTAGTGCATCTGCCACTGGTTTGTGATCATCACCTGTAGTCATACCTTACTGACAGCAATAGCCCCTGGCTGAAAGGGCTCCCACCATTCAATTTAGTTTGGGGCCCGAGTAATTTGAAAAAACTTCCACCCCGCCAGTTGATCTGCTAAAACCCGCTTACCGTGTCAACGTGAGTGACTGGCATCAGTTCAGCGACTCGGCCGAGCGGCATTGAATTTCAAACGCAGCGCCCTGCTTATGGTCCTCTCGTCCGATAATATTCTTCAGGATCAGTGCGGTGGCCATCTTAAAGTGGCAACACGCCGTGAATTTCTAAGTACGATACATTGTGGACTGTGTCATATGTATTGACATGTATCCTCTCTCTGTTTATTAAAATTGCCACCGTTCTTCGATTAAAAATGTTACTAGTGCTATATATAAGAAGGCTTTTAGCTGGGGATCAAATATGTGTATAACTCTCCAATCTATGTGTGTCTTCCCTTGCTGAACCGTTTAATTCCTCACAGTACATCCCCACATTGTGTAGGGATCACCCATGTCAACTTGGTGTGTAATCAATATATACAGAATATGTATCTTGCCAGGTTGATTCCTATGCTATATATAGGGACAGATCGACACCACCCACCCGAGTACTTATGTTGGCTACTACAACCATATATTCAGTCTCGGGGCAGTACCTGGGTATCATATTAAAGAACCTGGTTTCTCTAGAATGGTACCACTTTATTCCATTCAATAAGGTCATTGAGCCCGTGTTAGTCCACTCCCTCTTGATAGATCCATTGTGCTTCTTTTGTGCTCAGTCTACTCTCCATATTATACTGATCCCGTTACCTTTTCTAGTGCCACCCACCGTATGTCCTTGTGGTGATGTTTCTGTGTTACAAAATGTTGTACCAGTCTGGTGGTGAGCTTGCCCGCTTTCAGCGTGCTCACATGTTCCTGAATTCTTACTTTGACTTTACGGGTCGTGAGACTAATATAGTGAAGATCACATGGACACGTAAGTCTGTAAATTACGTTTGCCATGTTGCAGTTGCTAAACCTATTCAGGTGCCAGGTTTTCCCATGTGTTAAAGTGACACTCTTAGTGGATATGGTCAGTTCGCACACCGAGCACCCGCCACATGGATAGTGGCCAGGGGGCACTCCAGTTTCTCTGGGCTCCTGCACGGGCCGAGTGTGAACTAAAAGGACACGCAAATTGGTAGACCATTTAAAGGCAAATCTTGGTTGGGGCATTTTCATTGATGAGGTGCTGAGCAAATGCCAATGTTTTCTGATGATCTGTCTGATTTTCGTCAATAGTGGTCCAAACGTTGTGACCACTGGTATACAGTCATTGCTGATTTTGTTAGTCCTTTCAAGGAGGGCAGCCCTAGGATTATTTAAGGCACTTTTCCTAGCTTATCTGATGATTTTCTTGGGATATGCTCGGTCCTCCAGTCTTTTGGACAATTCCCCAGCTTGTTCTACATAGCTCTGAGTGGATGAACAATTCCTGCGGTAATGCAAGAATTGGCCCACCGGTAGATTATCACGCAGGGCTCTTGGGTGATAAGATCTGTAGTGTAAAAGTGAGTTTTTGTCGATGGGTTTTTGATGTATGTGGGTCACTAGTTTGTTGTTATCCGCCTGCATGTCAAGGTCCAGGTAAGTAGCTGTATTCCTATCCACCGTCCATGTAAATTTCAGACATTCGTCCAAAGTGTTGAGCCAATTCAGAAACATCTGGAGCTCATCTTCTGTGCCTGACCAAATGCACAGGACATCATCAATATATCTCTTCCAGAGGACAATGTTCCTCTGGAAGAGATTGGTGAAATGATTGCTGTGGTTGGATACAAACTGGCCTACATAAATGCAGGCCAGACTGGGGGCAAAAGTTGCCCCCATTGAAGTCCCGGATGTCTGGAGGTACAACTGGTCTTTATATGCAAAAAAATTGTGTGTAAGTGCAATCTCTATGCATTGTAACACGAATGTCTGTGGTGTGTCATAAAACCACTCGCAACCCCCAGGGCACGTGCTGCTACCACCAGCGTAGCTTCCTGGGGGATGCTGGTATACAGCGATTCGATATCAATAGTGACCAGAAGCTGGCGGTCCGGGTCATACTCCACCATTTTCAAACATCTTAAGATATCTGTGGTATCTTGTATGTAGGATGGTTGCGTGATGACACACTCTCTCAAGAAAAAGTCAGAAAACTGAGATAGAGGTTTTAACAGGATTGAATGCCCGACACTATCGGGCGCCCAGGTGGTGGGCGCTGGGCCTTATGTATTTTAGGCACGATATAAAATGCCGGGACCCTGGGTTTGTTATTAATCAAAAATTCAGCCTCTTTATATGTGAGACACTTCTTCTCCCTGGCTTCTGAAACAAGTTTGTGTATGGTTGCTTGCAATTCTTTTGTGGGGTCCCTCACAAGGGGTGTGTAGTTCTGGCGAGCTCCTAGCAACCTGGTGACTTCAGCCTCATGCGTGTTCATAACCACCACCGCCCCACCTTTATCGGCCGGTTTGATGGTGATGGAGGTGTTATTTTGTAAAGACTTCACGGCCTGCCACTCTTTACTGCTCATGTTACTATGAGCTATACCATTCATGTTTAGTTCCAAGCTCATAATGTCCTGCATGACCTTTTTCTCAAAAACATGGACCTCTGGGCCTACTTGGTTATTAGGTGGGCAGAATTGTGATGGACGTCACAAATTAATCGAGAATATCGAGGGGAGCTCTAGTTCCTTACCTTCAAAATATTTCTTAAGTTTATTCTTTCTCATTAAACCATTGAACTCTCCTCTGAATTTAAAACTGTCGTGTTTAGGCGTTGGAACATAGCCAAGGCCTTTATTCAAGACCCTGTTCTCATCCTCAGTCAGTTTGTGGTCAGATAAATTAACCACTATGTTCTTATTGGTGTTAGCGAAAGGGGTGTTCTGCCCTGACTATAGGGGTTGCAGGTATGCCGATGAAGGGCAACCACCTGGTAAATATACTTTGCGAGTGGTTGAAGATCCCCACACACATTAATGTTATTTTACCAGATGTTTTGTCTGATGCCTGTGTTGATGAGTTGTGTTATGCTGTCTCTGTTTCCTGTAGGTATAGAAAATTGATGCAGTGTGGATAACTGACCCGTACCCTGATGAAATTGCTGTAAGATCACATTGGCAATGAAACATGTTGTTTTTAATTGAGCAGACACATAGCAAGGAATAAAGTAGTATAGCTAGTGTTTGTTTAGCTCGTTTTTAGACTCGGAGCGTTGGGTTTCTATGCTAGATCCCGATACCCCTTATAGGGTTCACACACACCACACTTAGCACGTTCTTGTTCTTTTTCTTTATCACCATTATGGTTTATAAGTCGGCTGTTGCTAATGATGAGAACCTGAGGATACAGGCGAGAACCAGCCTGTAATTTCCCATGGTGTTACTCCCGTGAGGCACTGTCAACTTTTTTCACTCTTTTGTTCCACTATTCCCCCTCCTTTGTGGGTTCCCTTCACACTAGAGGGGGGATACACAGTGAGCATACACACCAGGTTTTTAAGAATACTAAGTGAATGAAGTCACCTCAGAACAGACGGGATATATATTCATCCGCTGTCCTGTCATACAAAATTGTGTGAATGAAAATTCATGGTGGACACACATAGCAGTACATTCAATTGATAGAACAGGTCTTTTGTTGTGTTGAACTCTGTGAGTGGGGGGCGACCTTTTCTTTTGTACCCCCTAACCTCCTTTCTGTGTATAGCTTTAGGGAGCAGACAGAGTTTACCCTAGTCTTCCTGGTGGAAAAGGAGATGGTGCCAAATGCCCATATGCCTGTAAATTCTTCCAAATATAGGCAGGGGGGTCACTATCTCACTAACTCATATGTGTGTGCTGTGTGTGTGTGTGCTCATGCGCACGTGCACCAGGCTTAGGCCTTTAAAAAAATTATATTTTGAATGGTGATGTTAACAGTGATTGCGAGATCATCATATTATTTTCAAACATTACTTTCAGAGCTGAAAATTTACATTATTTGCGCTAACAAAACAGAAATCTGAACTTTTTTACTCTTTGAAAAGCTGCAAGACTACAAGTAGTGATTAGAGCTACAAGGCAATCTGGCCTCACACAAATCAGGCTTGGAAGGACATAGAAATTACATTTGCCTGCCTTCTGTGCGCTTCTGTAACATAAGCATTTCTTCTGTTTCAGAGCGATGATGTGAGAAGCTGTGCATGAGTATCCCCACCACTTTCAGTGGAAAATCACTGGAGGAGAGGATATAAAGAGTACTCAGGGTCTGGGTGGGATAGAAATGAGCTCTGACTGGTGTAGCAATGTGCTGAAATACAGCTATCCAACTTCAAATGCAACATTTGTCTGCGGTATCCAGGGATACTTAAATAGCTTGTCAAATGAACAGTTAGTGAATTCTAATAATAGTACATAATAAACATGAGTGTGATAACATATATGCAAGTGTTAGGTAAGGACTAGACTAATCTAGTATAGAATGTAGGAGTGTGTGATATAAAATGTTTGAGGCACTTCTAATATTCAGCTTATTCAGAGGCACAGTACTCCTGGTAAAACGCAAGACACCTTTCCGGCTATTAAGTGAGTCAGATGACGCTCAAGTGCGATATAACATATTTCAAGTTATGGTCTATGGTAAGCACCCCACTAATATTAATACATATGGCCCTGACACAGATTTCATTAAAAAAGGTCTGGAGTCTGTTTGCACACAGTTCCCCCATGGACAGTACTGTTGGGGTACATTTTTACCTAGTACTCAGTACACAGGTGGACTGCTGGAATGCCACTGGCCGCCCGCACCTGCAGCAGCCCCTGCATTACAGAACATATTGCATATTTGGGGCTGGTTGACATCTGGCGCTCGAGACATCCCATACTTTCCGCGGGCACACACACCTCCTGAGCACATAGGTCCTGGGTACGATTACACTAAAGTCTGGGGGCTCGGGATGTGGGAGCTTGGGTGAAGGCGATCAACCCAACCTTTAATGAAGCCACGCTCATTACTCATACCCTTGCTCTTTTTATTGAACGTTGATGAAAAAATACTGCCCAAAGTGATGGCAAATCTTCTTTTATTGGTCATTTAAGATCTGGTCCTTTCGTGACCAGGCAGGATTTATCCCAGGAAGATCACACAATCTTAGAACTCTGTTTGCAGTAAAAGATCAATTAAACCCCGATTTAAATGTGGCAGCAGTTCTTCTCGACACTACCAAGGCATTTGATTCATTAGAGTGGCCCTATCTGTTTGCCATACTGACTAGGCAGGGTTTCCCCATAGTTTCATAAAATTGATCAAATCACTATGCCATGAGCAGTTTGTTCAGATCCAATTAAATGGTCTCATATTGTCGCCACTGCCTATTAGAAGGGGCTCGCACCAGGGATGTCCACTATCTCCTATACGCCATAGCTTCTGAACCATTGGTGTGTGTCATTAGGCAGCTGCGCACTGCCAGAGGCTTGTAGGTTACTCCGCTTAACCTGATTGTCTCTCTAAACAGATGACAAAACGCTATATATCCAAGAATCAGCCCGAAACCTAGGCCCTGTGATCAGAGAATTTACCCTCTTCAGGGCTACGTCTGGCATCACCATTAACTAGAAGAAACCCACAGTAGTCCTGCTCACCTCCAGCACTCTGGAGTCCGCCTTGGAATACCCTCTTCCATGCTGCACAACGTTGGTTAAATACCTTGGCAATTGGATTAGTTGAGACAAACACAGCGTGGCCTCTGAGAATTACGTGGTGGTGCTGGCAAAAATCGAAGAGTTGACAAGTAAATGGAAAAGTTTGCTCCTATCACGGGGAGAGTGGCTCACTTTAATGAAAATGGCTATCCTACCAAAATTGCTGTATCTGTTTTAAAACATGCCCATCATTCTGATGCGGACATTTTGTAAAATGCTCAAAACACTAAGAGGCCCATTAGTATATCGGGCGGATCGCCACCGCCCGCATGGCGGGGGCGATCCGCCCGACATTTCCTCCTGCCCGCATGTAAATTCCCCCCGCCATATTACTATGGCAGGGGGGACCCCAGCGGACGGAAAGAGCGTCTGCCGGTTTTCCGCCCGGTCGATGGGTTGACCAGGCGGAAAAGCTGTTAATATGTTGGCGTGTCTGGTAGACACCGCCATCCATATTAAGATACATGCGGGTTATGCCTTTCGGAAAGGCACGCAGTCTTCTACATTAGGGGCCCGTAGCGGGCCCCCAGGGATTCTGGGGGTGCACATGGGGGGTACCTATGTTACCCTCCTGCATTTCAATGTACAACGTGGCAGGCACCGCGAGGTGCCTGTCACGTTGTGCATTGAAATGCACAACTTGCATTTTTGGCATAGCGGCAGGCGGTGCTTTCAGCACCGCCCGCCGCAATGTTAGGAATGTGGGATGCGCCCACCAGTGTGGCGGGCACATCCTAATGGTATGTGCGGGACCGCCGCATGCATTGCAGGCGGTCCCATTTCCCGGGGGTATGGTGGGCGGACAAAGTCCGCCCGCCATGCTAATGACCCCCTAAGAATTTCCTTAACCTGGGCCAGCACGCATCCCAGGCTGCAGGGAGAGGTATTCACGTTACCCTCTACAAAAGAATGTCTGGGAGCTCCAGATTTTAAATGATATCGTAAGCCAGTGCAAGTGCACTTTGCTCACTACTGGTTGCATCCGCCCCCACTTAAGACATACGGTGCAATGGTGCATGACACTGCGCATCCACACAGGCTTAACTGCCTGCTAGGACAAACTCCCATTGTGAGCCACACCGATTCATACAGCTATTCGCCGACATGACGGTTGCCCGTCGGCTACAGGCATTGGGAGTGGACAAAACAGTTGACATCTTTCAGGGGGGGGGGGGGATCAGTTCCTTGATTACCTGAGAGCAGAGGGTGAGGGACACTATTCACCAATGGACACCTTTGTCTATCTTAGGCTGCGGACGTTATGTAAAGGCCATTATCCCTCCTTTCCATGGGAGCCTCCAAGCTGCAAAGCACATGAAAGCTCTTTACCCAGGCATAAGTCAAGCACGTGTATACATCTCTCCACCACAACATACAAATGAAAGCAGCACTGACCCGACTAGACTGAAGTGGGAGGCAGACCTGGGCCATCCTGGATTACCAAATAGGCAAAATAGGCACCTGCCTATGGGTCCCACTCCTTTTAGGGGTCCCGCAACAAAGGATCAAACGAATAGTGATTTGATCTTGAAAGAAAATTACAATCAAGCTTTATTAAATTGTTTCCAATTTTTTAAAATGTTTAAATTATTAATGTTCAGTTTTGTCTAATAAAATTGGTTTATTAAAATTGTTGGTTGGTAAAATTCAAAACGTATTAGGAGATAATTTGTGAGGGGGGCCTACGAAATTCCGACTGCCTAGGGGCTTCCAGAGGGTTTAATCCGGCACTGAACCTGGGGATGAAGCTCATGGATAATGGATAAAGAATGGACACACTACTGTGAACAAATTGCAAATTATGCCCAATGGCCGATTGCACCTCATCCACTTTAAATATCTGGCTAAGACTTGTCCTGCCGTAGATGCAGGAATCCAACGGTGGGCTTCCTTCATTTGTCATGGCATTGCCCTTCATCTGGGAATACTGGTCAGGAGTGTTTACCCTGTTGTCACAGATTATCGTGTCCATCTAACTCCAGATCCTAAACTAGCCCTACTGGGATGCACCAAGGGCATAGAGGGAAAACAGCTGCGCTTTGTGTCCTTTGCACTATTACTAGAAAAAATGCCAGTGGTTTGTGCATGGGGCAGGGATAGGATTCCCAAAGTCAGGGGATTGTTATATGCAATGGGGTTTTGTAATGCCCAATTAGAACTCTGCTATACTATGGCTCTGGTACCAGCAGGCTGAATTAATTGTGGACTCTGCAGCAAACTTCTCTATTGAATGCAAGTGCACAGGGACACAAACTTGGTTGGGGGTATAATACCAGTGTGGGACGACTGCTTATGCGTAGGTTTATTGAATATAGGGGGGATTTACATTGTACTTTGATCGTCACGACTATGTTTGCATGTCAGGCCGGCTGAATTTCGGCCAACCACTCGCCTCTAAACTAAATAGTGTGTATATTGGCCTCAACATGGGTTTTGGGTTCTGATGTACCACAGATTTGCATGGCGGCCTTTTAATTTTGTTGGTTTTCCTCTAATGGAAAACCCTAATAAATAAAATAAATAAATAAATAAAATTCACTTCATTCTATATTATGAGTGCTGAATTACGACTTTCTGTATTCACAAAGGTAAGTTATGAGTAGTGTCTTTACTTCTGCACTCGGGGTGGAGTTTCCACACTCAAAGTGGAATCTCCACAGTCGGGGCAGAACCTCCGCACTCAAGGCAGATCTCCGAGTGCGGACGTAAAGATACTACTTGTAACTTACCTTTGTGAATACCGAAAAAGTAGTAAAGTTAGACTTTTGGTCTAAACTTAGACCAAAAGTCTAACTTTATTGTTGCGAATCTAGCCCGTAGAGCTTTTTTCTTTTTGCACGTCACAAAAATATGCGAATCTCAGACTGACGATTCTGCAGTTTTAATGCCCCTTCTTCATACATGGTAGCAATCAAAGCAATCAATCAAATCAATCAAGCTCTTTCCTGACATTTGGAAGCGCTGTCCCTTGTTTGTGATTCACAGTTTGGGCATTTTTCTTCATCTTAATAATATGTTTGAAAACTGAGAGCGCTCTAATTTTTTCTTGAAACTCCTTCGCATGCTTCTGTGACAGCCACCCCACACTCATCCCATGCAGTTCTCCATTTCGTTCGATCTCCATCACTCTCTTCTTGCACATATGTCCTTCATGTTCATCAGTAACTTGCACCCTCCAACCTATCCTACCCAACAGACCCCGATGCGCCTCATATACCATTCCATAAATGCTCTTTCCTTTAAATTTGATCAAAGCTTTAAACAACTTAATTGAAACAATTTTAAGTTCACCATAGGCTCTCAGAGTGATATCAGGAACTTTGAGCTCCTTAGATTGCAAACAGAGTAAACATCTGTTATTTAGCGCCAAGATACCCTTGGGTGAACGCGCGCTTTACAAATGCACATGTTATGTTTTGTTATTGCTACACCCATGCAAACAATGTCTCTGATATAGGGTAATTTGGGTAGAGGATATAGCCTTGCGGCTAGAGCGGGGGACATCGAATTTGGGGAACCGGGTTCGAGTCTCGGCAACGATGCTCAACAACCTGTGATTCTGGGCAAATCACTTAATCTCCCCGTGCCTAACGAAATTGAATGTGTCCATCTGTAACAAAATTGGTGCTCATGTAAAGTGCACTGACACCCGATGTCTCGGGTCTAGTTTGCGCTATATAAAACAAAAACAAATAAAATGAAAGCTCCAGAACCGGTCACCGGATCCATAATAATTCCCTGGACAACTATTTCAACTATAGGATCCTGAAATAGTTTGCCATCCATGAGCATCGTTTGCTCATCACCATCACAGCATGTTCCACATCTTCTCCATTAATTCCATCTTCACTCACCACATTGGCCTTTCCTCTCTTACCCTATGCTCTGCACACTCAGCAGAAAGGCCAGCCACTCCACACACACTGCACCATTCCTAACCTCTTTTCTATGCAGAGTACTCAAACTGAACCTCCTCCTGTTTTATTCAGTTTTTTCTCCTCCCGCTACAAATTCTCAATGCTGTTGGCCATCTCCAGTGAACAAGGGTAGGATACTCGACGTTCATCTGTGGTTGAATTTTCTTGTTAGAACATCTTATCAGTAATTGACCATGCATTAATTGTTCCTTGATTGTTTCCCACACACAGGATCATACGAGTGAACTGAGAGCTACAACATAAGACTCTACTCTTGCCTACGCTCGTTGTTCTTTAGAGGGGCAGCAATATTATCTCCATGGTGACAGATATAAGTGCTCTCAAAAGGCACATACCATGATGATGAATAAAAGATTTTAAAAAGCTAGGAATTTGATCCCACAATAGATTGAGAGCAGAACATGGAACAATAGAGTACCCCAATAAGATGCGCAAAGCAACACACCCTTGGTCCTTGATGTTGTTTAAAACCCTTTGTAGGCTCAAATGTCAAACACCCATTCAGTGTTGCCCCAGAGCTTCCGACTTTGGTACTGGGGAGCCAGGTTCAAGGCCAGCATCGGCTCTTCGTCCTGTGATTCTGGCCCAATCTCTTAATCTCTCTGGGGCAGATTTCCAAGCCCCTTGCGGCACTTTTGCGCCACCGCTGCGTCACTTTTTGTGACGCAGCGGTGGCGTAAACAATGCACCACGTTGTGGCCAATTTACAACGTGGCACATCTAGGGAGATGCGTTACCTTGTAAAGCCCTGCGTCAGGTATAATGTATGCAGGGTGGGCGTTCCCATGCAGGAAAGCCTTGTAGAACTGACGCAGTGAAATTTACAAACTTTTTACTGCATCACTCTACGCCTTCACTGCGTCAAAATCCCTATGCCTGCTCATACCAGGGGTAAGGAATGACGCAGGGCTTTTTCAATTGGACTCACCTATCTGTTGTGGTGCATTGCTGGAGTTGCGTAATTTTCATTAGCAGCTCCAGCAATGCGTCACTTTTGGGCCAACAGATGCATCAGACTTTCTGACTCATCTGTCAATCCTTGCGCCAATGGTGCACCGTGTTGTAAATACGGATCATCCATGGTGGCACAAGGGTTTCGTATGGAGGCGCAGGGAAACTGACGCATCTATACAGATGTGCCAGTTTCTTATAAATCTGCCCCTCTACGCCTATTAAACAAGCATTTGCAATGCAATAGGTCTCGCATTTACGCGAGTTTAAGCTATTGGCATTGTAAATGACACTGCCTTTTATTTAAGTTTTAAAAAAGAAAACAAAAATAAAAGGCATTGGTATTTGTAATGTGAATAGCTCAAACTTGCGTAAATGCGAGACCTATTGCATTGCAAATGCTTGTTCTGCAAATGTAGAGGGGAGTAGAATTACGTGGTGTCAAGTAGAGTGGAAATATGCAGAGTGAAATTATGATGTGTGGGGTGAAATTATGTGGCATGAAAGTATGTTGAGTGGCTTGGAACTGTGTGGCATGGAGCTGAATTGTGAGATGTGGAATTGATTGGCGTGGTGTGGCATAGACTTCAATTGTATGGAAATTAATTATGTTACCTGGAGTTAAATTATGTGGCATGGTGTGGAATTAAGGGATGTGGTGTGGAATTAGTTGGCATGGCGTGGAGTAGGATTATATGGTGTGGAATTGTGTGGAGTGGAATTGTGTGGCATGGAATTGTGTGGCATGGAATTGTGTTGAGAGGTATGGAAGTATGTTTCATGGAATGGAGTGGAAATATGTGGCATGGAATTACGTGCCATGGAGTGGAATTATGTGGTATGGCATGGAATTAATTGGTGTGGATTTGTGTGGTGTGTCCTAGAATTGTGGGGTGTTGAGGGAAATTGTGAGACATGGAATTGTGTGGCGTGGTATGCAATTGTGTGACATGGAGTGCAATTCTGCGGAAAGGAAGTATGGGGGTGGAGTGGAATTATGTGATGTGGTGTGGAATTATGGGGTGTGGTATGGAATTATGTGGCATGGAATTGTGTGCCATGGAATGGAATTATGTGGTGTGGAATTATGAGAAGTGGAGAGCACTTTATGTGGCATGGAATTATGTGGAGTGGAATTATTTTGCATTCACTGAGATAGACATGTTACTGTGTGTCGTGAACTACAATTATGTGACGTGGTGTGCAATTGTGTGTAGAGGAATTCAGTGGCGTGAAGTGGAATTATGTGACATGGTGTGAAATCAAGTGGTGTGGCATAGAATTAGGTGGCAAGGAGTGGAATTGTGCTCCGTGGAGTAGAATTATGAGATGTGACATGGAATGGTCTGGCATGGAATTGTGTGGTGTGGAATTGTGTGGTGTGAAATTATGTTGGTTTGGGGAGATTAAATTTAGGTGGTACAGTGTGGTACAATGTGGAATTATGTGGTAAGGAGTGGAATTATGTCTCATGGAGTGGAATTATGTAGCATGATGTGGAGTCATGTGATGTTGCATGGAGTGAAATTATGTGGCATGGAGTTGAATTGTGTGGCATGGAATTGTGGGGTGTTGACTAGTGGAATTATGTGGTGTAGAGGAGAATTAGGTGGCGTGAAATTATGTGGAGAAGAATTGTGTTGCCTGGAATTGTTTGGCATGGTATTGTGCGGCATTGAGAGGATTGGAATTATGCGATATGGAGTGGAATTATGTGGCTTGGATTGGAAATATGAGGGTGGAGTGCAATTAGGTGCATGGAGTTGAATTGTGTGGCGCAGAATTGTGTTGCATGGAGTGTAATTGTGTTGACTGGAGTGGAATTGTGCAACGTGGAATTGTGTGGCGTGAAATGCAATTGTGTGATGTGGAGTGCAATTGGGTGACATGGAGTGTCACTGAGTGGAGTGGAAATCATATAGCATGGAGTGGAATTATGTGACATGGTAATGAATTGTGTGGTGTTGAGTGGAATTACGTGCCGTGGAATTATGTGGCATGGAGCCGAATTATGTTGATTTGAATTGTGTGGCATGGTATTACATGCCATGGATTGGATTTAAGTGGCGCAGAATTATTTGGCATGGAATTGTGTGGCATGGAATTGTGTGGTGTGAAATTGTATGGCGTGCAATTGTGTGCCATGGAGTGAAATTTTGAGACATGGAATTGTGAGGAGTGCCACTGTGTGACATGGAGTGCAATTGTGTGGAGTGGGATTAAGTGATGTGGAGTGGAATTATGTGACGTGGTGTGGAATTATGTGGTGTGGAGTGAAAGTGTGTGGCATATAGTAGAATTATGTGGCATGGATTTATGTGATGTGCAATTGTGTCGCATGTCAAGGAATTGTGTTGAGTTCAGTGGAAATATGTTGAGCTGAATTATGTGGCACGAAAGGGAAGAGGCATTATGTGACACAGAGTGGAATTATGTTGTAGGGAGTGAAATTATGTGGCATAGTATGTGGCATGATGTGGAATTATATGTTGTGCACTGAAGTGGAATTATGTGGTATGGAGTAGAATTATGTGGCATGGAATTGTGTGAGTGGAAATTTGTGGCATGAGTGGAATTATGAGATGTGGAATTGTGTGGCATGGAACTGCGAGGCCTTGAGTGGTGTGGAATTATGTGGCATGGTGTGAAATGATGTGGTATGGAGTGGATTGAAAATAGGTGGAGTGGAATTATGTGACTTGGAGGGGTAATATATGGCATGAAATTATGTGGTGTGGAGTTGAATTACGTTGCGTGGAACTTGGTTGCGTGGGATTCTGTGGCGTGGAGTCGAATTGTGAGACATCAAATTGTGCAGCATGGAGAGCAATTGTGTGGCATGAAGGGCAGATGTGTAACTTGGAGTGCAATTGTGTGATGTGGAATGCCATTGTGTGGAGTGTAGTCATGTAGTGAGGAGTGGAATTATGTTACACTATTGAATTATGTGGTGTTCTGTCAAATTATGTGGCATGATGTGGAGTGGCATTATGTGGTGTGGAGTATAATTATGTGACATAGAATTGTGTAGCATGGCGTGGAATTGTGTTGCATTGAGTGGTGTAAAATTATGTGGCATATAATAAAGCGTAATTATGTATAGAGGATTTGAATTATGTGGCATGGAGTGGAGTGGAATAATGTGGCATTCAGTGAAGTTCTGTGGCATGCAAGGGAATTATGTGGCATGGAGTGGAGTCGAATTATGTGCAGTGGAGTGAAATTGGGATGCGTAGAGTGAAATCATGTGGCGTGGAACTGTGAGACATGGTATTGTGTGGTGTATAATTTTTGGGCGTGTAGTGGAACTGTGTGTTGTGGTGTGGAATTGTGTGGTGTGGATTTGTGTAGCGTGGAATTGTGTGGCATGTAATTGTGGGATGTGGAATTGAGTGGTGTGGAATTGTAAGGCATGGAATGGCATGGAGTAGAATTGTGTGAGATGGAGCAATAAATATAGGTAGTCAAATCAAACTGCAGATGGTGAAAATACGAGTGTTTGTTTATAAAGAAAACGTGTTGGTGGAATGTGGCTTCGACACTGAAACTAAAGGGAGCGCCATGTGTTGTGTGAAATATACTTCAATAAAGGTATCCTGGCTATTACAAATAAGAAGAGAGGAATATATTCAAACTCGCGCCTCCAAGGGGTCCCTCAGTGCAGCCCAACACCCCTTCCCTTTCCCCTCCTCCACCCTTCCTCCCTCGAGGTCATTTGCTGAAACAGCAAGTTAGGAATGTGTCACAAACACCCGTTAACCACCCCGGTAATGGCAGATCCAAAATGTGAGGCTGTATTTATTTATTTTTTTATCAATTGCTGGTAGTTCAGCAGCTGTAAATTCGAATGCATCTGAAGGCAAGAGTGCTGTAAATGTCTGCATTTGCAAAGAATGTTTTGATGCTCCTAATTAGTCTTTCCCAACTTTTAAGAAGCACAGGCCTGCAACTGCGAAAAGACAGGGAAGTCATTCATAAAGAAGCAGGGATTAAATGTCCCCAGCATTTAGCAAAACAATGCTACAAGCTCCGCGTCGGGTGATACTCACAGCTGACGCGGAGAAAGCAGATGGCATAGAGCAGCTGTCTCAGAGACATCCTGTATGCAAGGTAACAGGGTCATTGATTGTTTACAGATATACATAAAAATAGCAATCTCTCCTTTGTATTGTGTATTGAATATATTCCTCACAGCAGACAAATAATTGTAGTGTGATAAAAATTGCGGTTGCTTTGTACTCGCCGATATTATTAACATTCAAAAATAATTCTGCCCATACTTTTGTTTACCTTCCTAAATTATCCCTATTGCGTCTAAGCGCTGGCACAGTCGGCTGACCCGTTTGTGAGGTTAAAGCAACACATACCTAAATAAATTTCCAATAAAAATACATAAATCCTAAAACCTGTCACCCCTGTTAGTGCTATACGGAGTCGGAGTCCCAGCAAAAAGAAAACAGTGTTCAAAGTTCACGTCGGGGGAGAGAGCGGCCGTGAAAGTGAAAGTGATCGAGATCGCGATTACGATCGCGTGCAACGGAGGGCGCGCGTGCACGTTCACGTGCACTGTAGCTTTAGGCCAGGCAGCACTTTAAAAAAGCCTGTTTACAAAATGTCTCGGCCAGATCAGCGCAAGCGCTGAATCAGGTGAGACCTAAAAACACGTGTAAAGTTCTCCAATACCCTTGGGCCAAGTTTGTACTATATAAAACTGCAAAAATAAATACAAATAAGTAAGAAAATGACCAAAGCAAATATTGTAACTACAGTGGTATTGTGGTATCTCACTATTCAACAACTTTGTGCTAAGGTGCGGAGTGTTTCATCGTCGGGTGCCGTACAACAGTGCTTAATACTGAACTGTCACTCACTTCTCTCAGAGAACTCCCGATGAGCCCATACTACTCCTAAATTTGTCACATATCGGGTGGAGTGACCAACAACGTACAACAAGGCGGCATCAAGGCCATCTGCCCAACACTTAAGAATGGAATCCGGGCTTTAAATGGGGCGGTACTCACCGGACCTGAGTTCTGGCACTTCTAAATTATCTTTTTCTTACACACAAGAAGGGGCAGAGGCATTATTTTTTCACTAAGCACATGACACCTCTCTTTAAGAGATTCATACACACTACTTTTCTGTGTGTGTGTGTTACTTATAAATGGTCAGAGTGGAGCTACGTGTGTCACATTGACAGTTAGTGCCAGTCTAGCCCCGCTTGTTGACACAATGCAAATATGCAGTGATTGACAGCACAGGGTTCAACCAGGCCCTGCCCTGTCAATCACAGTGTTTTTTTTTGTGTGTGTGCTTTTTTTGTAGTACAGACGGCATCTCGTCTGCCACCTTAGGTGAACAGTGAGAAAATAAGCTGTGATAAATCAGCCATCTTACAATGGGAATCTGGACAGGAATGATAGGCATTAGAGAAAGAATGTTTCCGATCGGGGGGTTCATGTGCCTAACTGGGGACCTACACCCCGTATTGAAGGCTCCCCCAACCGCTTGCCACCTACCTCTACGATTGGGTGGCTAGCGTTTGGTTTAAGGGGGCGACCAATCCGGTGCGCCCCTCTTTTCGTGGGCTTTTGGGGGGTTCCCGCCTCTGGGAGGCGTTCAACATGGGCCCCTTATCAGGTCTGGCTTCGCCTCCCTGGCCCATGCTTCATTTTGCTGCTTTCAGAAGTGTTGAGGAAGCATGTGATTTTTGTAACGCATTGATGTGTGTCATATTGATGTAGCGCTTAAAAGTTTGAAAATTTGTAGGGGTGCATTATACTCACTGTTAGTCGGCACCCGCATATAATCAAATGTGTATCCAGGTATCTTGTGTGCAGTGTATTACGAATTGTATAACCTATATCGATTTTAATAGAAGTGCTAGCTATGTACAAGCCCATTGTAAACGTATTGGAGAAATGTATAGAGTTTAGTTTATGTGAAATGTAATGTGGTGTTAGAAATGTGCACCCTAGACTTCGTGTCTGTAGTTTGTTTAGGTTGACCACACATGAAAGAAAGACGTAAATGTCAATACTGTGATTTAAACCTGCTTGTGTAACCGAAGTAGTGGCCAGAATTCGCATATATCGTTGAGGCGAAAGGCCTGGTATTTTCTTATGTTAGCCAAGGGCAATAGGCCAAAAAGGATTTATTCCAGTAGAGGTTTTAGGCTGTAGTAAATTGCAACTTAAAAGATGTGAAGAATGTCTGCTTTGCATGATCTCACCCCAGGTGCAAGGACAGTTGCTCGTTAGTAGAGAAGCTCTTTGTTCACAATTTGACTTATGTAGTAAAAGCCAGACATGGGAGTGTATTGGAATGTGCCAATCGTAACTCCTAGTGCGGATGGCGTCTGGGACTCAAGGCCAAGCGATGGACGATGGAACTGGACAGCGCTCTGTGGAAATTTACTGAAAGACGACCCCGGAGAAGAGGAGGCGCAAAGGGCGTGTTCTGGGATTTGGGGTTCTGTATTAGGGACAGCGCCCCGAGGGTGGAGGCAGATCAGAGCAGCCCTGAGCAGAGGAAGGCTAGGCGAAGAGATAGAGGGGGCAACTTAGACCAGCTCTCTAAGTGAAGTCTTCTTATGAAGTTTCACTCTGACACCTTTTATTCGATGAGGGTCTCAAGGGATTGCTAAGTAGGGATGTCAGCTAGTGCAGAGTAGGGACAGAGATGGTATGGTTCAGTGTCCCTAGTATCGACATTTGCTTGGTGGTGTTCTACCTCATGCTTTTAGAGATTGTACTTTTAGTTATTTTTAGCCGTATGCGGATTCTCCGTAGAGTAGCTTTTGTGTTAGTGCCTATGTACATGTTGTGCCTCGTATTGAGGACTTTGTATTTGCAAATCTTCATGCTGATAATAAAAACCAGAGAGCCAAGAGATTAAGTCTCGAGTCCTTGATTATGGCAAATTGCGGACAGTAATTGATAATTGTGTGCTTTTCCCTCCACGCTATTGGGCAAGTAAAAAGGTCCATCTGACCAGAGTGGGTTCCAGTAGATAATTGCGAGATACTCAAATGGGCCGGAGCAATATGCTTCAGTATAATTAACAAACTTCTGTAAAATCATTAGTCTTGCTAATCCAAATGGGTTGTTAATAATGGCTTTGTATAAACATTGTGGAAAAGGCATAGCTGACACCTCTCCCATCTTTTTTTAGCGTCAGGGCCTGAAGCAGCCTGCGCTAGCACATGCATCTCGCTTGCGAGGCACTGTGGTATCCAAAAAGGGCATGTAGCCCGCCAGTTGCTTACCCATTTGCTAGCTTGCGTGGCACTCTTCTTTACAGCCTCGTAATTTGTCACTGCAGGCCTAACATCATGTCTGTTCCTCTCTGAGGAGCAGGGACCAAGCACGGATTACTTCAACTTAATCTGTTCCCGTCTGCTGCTCCCGATTTGTTCTTTTTAACTTTTAGTGCCCTGCAAACAAAAGGTATGTGACTGGCGAAAACGTGCCCAGCAAGACAAACAAAATTGCTGAGTTTTATTTTCTACAGTTAACTTTCTTTTATTTTGTCTAGTCTTCTTTTCTCACTTTGCACTCATGTTTTCCTTTGATTGTGCTCGTGGGTGCTGTTATCAAAGGATGAGGATTAATATATTGCAAAACGACATTGTTTGTGAAATATCTGGTGCAGTAAACCCCAATAAACCCCACTCCAATGAGCTCCACTCCAATCCAATCCACGCCACCACACCCCACACCAATCTGCCCCACTCGATCCAATCCAGCCCAGACCACCCCTATCCAAATCCCTTACCCCAATCCAATCCACTCAATCCACCGCTCTTCAATCCTCCCAACCCACCCCAAAACAATCTGCTTCACTCCAACTCAAAACAATCTGCCCCACTGCAAAACAAACGCACCACTCCACTCTGCCCCACTCCAGTTCAAAACAATCTTCCCACTCCAAACCAAAACAATCCGCGCCACTCCAATCTAGAACAATGTGCCTCACTCCAATCTGCCCCAGTACCATCCAAAACAGTCGGCCTCACTCCAATCCAAAACAATCTTCCCCACTCCAATCCAAAACAATATGCCTCACTCCAAACTGCCCCATTAAATTACAAAACAATCAGTCCCACTGTAATCCAAAACAACCTGCCTCACTCCAATCTGCCCCATTCCAATCTGCTCCACTCCATTCTGCCCCCCTCCAATCTGCGCCAATTCAAGCCAATACAGTCTGTCCATTCCAATCCACCCCACTCCAATCCAAAACAATCGGCCCCACTCCAATCCAAAACAATCTGCCCCACTTCAGTTTGCCCCACTCCAATCTGCCACACTCCAATACAAAACAATCCACCCACTCTAACCTGCCCCAATCCAATCTACCCCACTCCATTCTCAGACAATCTGCCCACTCTAATTCAGCCACTCTAAACTTCCCCACTGTAATCAACACAACAATCTGTCCCACTCCAGTTCATCCCACAGCAATCTTGCCCATTCCATACCAAAAGATCTGTCCCAATCCAATCTGCCCCAATCCATTACAAAGCAATCTGCCCTAGTCCAATCTGTCCCAATCTACTCCAAAGCAATCTGATCCACTCAAATCCGCCCCACTACAATCTGCCCCATTCCAATCTGTTCCACTTCAATCTGCCCACTCTGATCTGCCCCACTCCAATCCAATCCACCCCACACCTCATCAATCCACCCCACTCCCTCCCTAATCCACCCCACTCCAACCCAATCCACCACAATCCATCCTACTCCAAGACAAAACTGTTGGTCCCAAACCAATATGCCACACACCAATCCAAAACCATCTGCCTCACTCCAATCTAAAACAATCTGCCCCACTCCAATCCAAAACAATCAGCCCCACTCCAATTAAAATAATCTGCCCCACTCCGATCCAAAACAATGTGCCCCACTCAAATCAGCCCCACACCAATCCAAAACAATCTGCTCCACTCCAATCCAAAACAATCTGCCTACTTCAATGTGCCCCATTTCAATTTGCCCCACTCCAACCCAGCCCACCTTACCACTCCATCCTAATTCGTCCCATTCCAATCCACCACAATACACTCCACTCCAATGCAATCCACCCCACACCAATCCAATACAATCCACCCCACACCCTCCCTAATCCACCCCAGTGAATCAAATCCACCACAGACCAACCCACTCCAATCCAAAACAATCTGCCCCACTCCCATCCAAAACAATCTGCCCCACTCCAATACAAAACAACGTGCCCCACTCCAATCCAAACCTATCCGCCCCACTCCAATCTGACCCACTCTCCTACAATTGTCTGCATTCCAATTCAACCCACTCCAATCTTCCCCATTCAAATCCAAAATAATCTACCCCACTCTGCCACAGTCCATTCCAAAGCAATCTGCTCGATTCCAATCTACCCTAGTCCAATCCAAAGCAATCTGCTCTACTTAAATCTGCCCAACTCCAATCTGCCCCACTCCAATCTGCACCACTTCAATCTGCTTGACTCCAATCTGCCCACTACAATCTGCCCCACTACAATCCAATTCACCTCATCTCACCCCAATCCCAATTCGCCCCACTCCAATCTACCACAATCCACCCCACTCCACTCCAATCCAATCCAAACCACCCCACACAAATCCAATGCACCGCACTCCCTCCCTCCCCATTCCACCCCACTCCAATCCACCACAATCCATCCCACTCCAATCCAAAACAATCTGCCCCTACACCAATCCCAAACAATCTGCCCCAATCCAATCTAAAACAATCCACCCCAATTCAATTTGCCCCACTCCATTCCAAAACAATCTGCCCCACTTCAATGCAAAGTGACCCACTCCAACCAGCGCCCCACAATCCAAAACAATCCGCCCCACTCCAATCAAAATCAATCAGCCCCACTCCAATCCTAATTCCACCCACTCCATCCCAATTGGCCCCACGCCAATCCACCCCACTCAATTCCAATCCACCCCGCCCCACATCAATACAATCCACCCGCCCCACATCAATACAATCCACCTCAGTCCCTCCCCAAACCACCCTGCTCCAATCCAATTCACTACAAACCACCACATTCCAATCCAGAACAATCTGCCCCACACCAATCCAAAACATTCTGCCCCACTCCAGTCTGCCCCACTCCCATCTAAAGCAGTCTACTACCCCACTCTAATCCAAAACAATCTGCCCCACTCCACTCTAAAACAATCTGCCCCACTCCAATCTGCCCCATTCCAATCTGCCCCATTCTAATGTGCCCAACTCCAATCTGCCCACTCCAATCCAAAATGCACGGCCCACTCCAATCCGCCCCACTCCAATCCAAAAGAGTCGGCTCCACTCCAATCTGTCCCACTCCAATCCAACACAATCTGCCCCACTTCAGTCTGCCTCACTGCAGCCTGCCCCACTCCAATCTAAATCAATCCGCCCCAGTCTAATCTGCCCACTCCAATCCAAAATAATCTGCCCACTCCAATCCATCCGCTCCAATCTGCCCCACTCTAATCCAAAACAATCTGCCCCACTCCAATCCAAAACAATGTACCCCACTCCAGTCTGCCACAGTCCATTCCAAAGCAATCTGCACCAATCCAATCTGAAGCAATCTACCCCACTCAAACCCACCCCACTCCAATCCACCCAACTCCAATCCGCCCACTCCAATCTGCCCCACTCCAATCTGCCAACTTCAAACTGCCCCACTCCAATCCAATCCACTTCACACTAATCCAATCCACCCTATTCCAATCCATTCCACCACAATTCACCCCACTACAAACCAAAATAATCTGCCCCACGCCAATCCAATACAATCTGCCCCACTTCAATCTGGCCCACTCCAATCCAAAACAATCTACCCACTCCAATCCAAAACAATATTCCCCACTTTAATCTGTCCCACTCCAATCCAATGCACTCTGCTCCACTCCAATCCAAAGCAATCTGCCCCACACCAATCCGAAACAACTGCTCCACTACTATACAAAACAATCTGCTCCCTTCCAATCTACGCCACCACAATCCACCCTACTCCAATCCAATCCACCCCACATCATTCCAATCCACCCTACTCCCTCCCCCAATCCACCCCACTCCAATACAATCCACCCCACTCCAATCCAATCCCCCACTATCTACACCACTCCAATCCAATCTGCCACACACCAATCTGCCCCACACCAATCCAAAACAATATGCCCTACTCCAATCCAAAACAATCTGCCCCACTCCAGTCCAACAGCTATCTGCCCCAATCCAATCCAATCCACTCTACAAAAAATCTAATCCACCTCATCCAGTCCACCCCATCCCACTTCAATCCATCCCACTCCACTACAGTCCATTCCACCTCATCCCATTCCAATCCACCCCACTCTACCCCAATCCAGTCCACCCCACAACATTTCAATCCACCCCACCTCACCCTACTCAACTCAATCCCTCCAGCCCACCACACTCCAATCCACCCCACTCCTGTCCAATTCAGCCCACACCAATCCACCCCACTTTTGTCCAATCCACCCCATTGCAATCCCCCCACCTCAATCCAATCTAATCCACCCCCTCCAGACCAGTCCAACCCACCCGCCTCCACTCCACTCTGATTCCCCCCACTCCAAACCACCCTACTCTAATCTAATCCACCCCAATCCAATCCAATCTACCCCACCCCAAACCGATCTAATCCAACCCCACTCCAATCCAGTCCAACCCAATCCAATCTACCTCACTCAAATCCAATCCCATCCAGCCCACCCACTCCAATCCATACCACTACATTCAATCCAGCCCACTCTAACCTAATCCAATCCACCCACTCTATGCCAATCCAATCCATCCCATTACCTTAATCCACTCCACCCTATTCCACCCCACCCCACTCCACTCTATGCCACTCCTCTCTATGACACTGCTCTCTATGACACTGAACTCTACAACACTCTCTACCACAGAACTCTACTCCCCTCTTCTCAACTCTATAACACTCTACTCCCCCTAATCCACTCTATGACATTCTACTCCAGCAAATCCAGTCGATGACACTGTAGTCCACCAACTACACTCTAGGACACTCCACGCCACCAACTTTTAGTCATGCAGAACAGAAGCCACACTGGTGTACAACATGGCAAAAACACATTGCCAAAGCCAATACCTATCGTATAGGCGAGACCTAGTGGCTTTGCCAATGCTTATTGAGAGATGATGGCCTAAAATCACACACAATCCTAGCTAATGATCACATAGTGGTGGCAAAAGAGAACACAGTTTGAAACAAAGGTCATATCGCTGGCTAAAGGTCATACAGCATCTATCTAGGAACACACATTTCTGGCCCAATATCACCTGGGCTGGCCGATTGCGCAGCACATGCCCAAGACCACACACCTCTGTCCCAAAGTTGCACTGGGATGGTGGACTATTATTAAGCAGCACTGACCTGAGTGTAAACAGTGTTGGGCCAAAGTCAGTCAGTTCTGTAGCAACATTACAGTGCTTCCTGTTCAGAGGAGCTTTAAACCTGGCTAGTTTGTACTGAGCACCTCGTGTGACACTGATGGACTACCATCACCAATTTCTTTAAATGCAATAGACTGCATAACTATTTCAGAGTGTAGGAGCAACAAACTGGTCATTCATTGCAAAAAGGGTTGACACTTTTCAAATGTGAGGGCCTTGAAAACTGGACGGCAGAAGAGGAGGGCCATGTGATGCTCATGCATGGGGCCTCAAGTCTTCCTGCTTTAATTCTTCAGGTGAAACATTAACCATATGAGGGAGTACTCCTGAATGAGGGGTGACTCCAAAAAGAATTGCAGATACATTGAGAGGCCCAAGATTACAAAAAACAAGATTTCGACTTGCAGCGCTGGGCAATGTCTCTACTTCTATGTTCCTCCACTTGAACTCCTACAACATTGTCCCCTCTAGCCTCCGCTGCGGTTGGCCCTTTATTCTATGACAGTGCTCAGTTCTGGTATCTGCACCGTCACACTGTATGCAGGCAACCAAGATATTTGGGGGCCGATCTACAAGCCCCTTGCGCCTCTTTTACGCCGCCGTTGCGTCACTTTTGTGACGCAGCGGCGGCGCAAAACCAGCGCCATGCTGTGGGGTATTTACAACGTGGCACATCTGGGAGATGCGTCACGTTGTAAAGCCCTGCGCCAGAAGTAGGCGTTCCTGTGCAGGTGGGGGCATTCCGGCGCAGGAACGCCTCTTAAAAGTGGCTGAGTGAAATCTACAAGATTTCACTCTTGAGCCCATGCTGCGTCAAAACCCTGCGCCTGCTTGAAGCAGGCGTAAGGATTGACGCAGCATTGTGGAGATAGGGCATCCCAGAGCCTTGCTGGAGCTGCGTCGCGCTTGCGAAGCAGCTCCAGCAATGCGCTGCCTTTACGGCACAGATGCGTCACGCATCTGTCCGTTTTTACCCCATGGTGCGCCGCATTGTAAATGCGGCGCATCCATGGTGGCGGAGCCGTGACGCACAATAACTGGCGCATCCCTGCTGATATGCAGGGATGCGTCAGTTATTGTAAATCTGCCCCTTGGGGTTCCTTAAAACGCTTTGATTCTCTAACCACCATAGTTTCACTTACTCTAAGCCGTAGGGCCTTCTGCCAGCCTGGCCCCAAAAGTGGTATGGTTCTTTGCTGTTGATGTGCTGAACCTTATATAATTTAATTGGCTTTGGTAAAAGGTTAAATATGTTTATGTAGCATTTACAGGACCAAGCGACATGATTGCTTTATGAAACTGGTCGTTACATTAAAAATCGAAACGTATAGTGATCAGAAATAAAGTACAAAGCCTACCTGATTGACTTTCTATCACTTTACTCATCTAGCTCACGTAATGGTCTTTGGTCCAGAATGAAAAGGGAGTAGAAATTCAGTCCCAAATTTGCCAAGGCGAGAGAAGTCTTGCAAAAACTACTACCTTTAGGGTTTATTGAAAGTTCGGGCTACCAGTAACATAAAACATGTTTTGTGTTACTGGGGTAAGGCTGGCCAGAAAGAGTGCGGCAGCCATGTTAACTAATAAGGAGAGCAGAATGTTTTTGTTGTAAAAAATGAACTTTGCAGAAGCTCCTCAAGAAAATAAGCCAAGAAAACACCCACACTGGATGGGGTGTGCGGTTGGGCGCCATTTGTTTGCGAAAATATTTGTGATCCTTTGGGGGCATATGTATCAAGCCCTTTCCCGTTCGCAAACGGGCCGATTCTCTGAATCGGTCCGTTTGCGAACGTGAAAAGGCCTTTTGGGATGTATCATCCCAAAAGGGCATCGCAAATTACAGAATCGCAAAATTTGCGAATCTCTATTTTGCGATTGCATTTAAGGAATCGCAAATTGGGATTCCTTATATGCGATGTAGAAAGCACCTAAGTTGTGCGAATTTGGCATAAGAAATCGTAAATTACCACCAACTGACAGTTGGTGGTAATTTGCAAATTCTTTGAAAAAAGCACTTTTTTGCTTTTTTCAAAGTGCCATGTGGCACACATACATGCCCTTTAGGCATGTATTGCGCCACATGTGCACACATGCTCATGTCAGGGGTGCATCAGGGTGTCCTTATGACACCCTTTCAACATTGAAATCGCATTCTCAATTTGCGATTCTCTAATTGGTAATCGCAAATTGAGAATGTCTTCCCATTCATTCCTATGAGCCTCTACGCCCATAGGAATGAATGGGAAGGTATTCCTTAATTGAGAATCGCGATTTGCAATTAGCAATTAAGTAATATAAAGGAATCGCAATTATTATTGCGATTCCTACATACATAGCATTTTACGATTCCTTAATAGCAATTCGCTAAAAATCGCTATTAAGGAATCGCAAAAGGGCTTGTTCATACATATGCCCCTTGATCACAACAGTATATAAAGTTTTGTTCTTCAAGGCCTGGTAGATTTTTGACAGATCACCATAGGGGCCACAAACTTCCACCAACCATGAGCACCACTTTCCTTTACTTGCTCTGTATCATATTCCCACTGTACATTTGTTGGTACTTTTAAGTTAACTTCTTTCCACCATCATAGGAGTAAATGTTGTTATTATATTTTAGGGGACTGAGTTATGGGGTTAAGAGAGGTGCCATGTGTGCTTTAAATAAATCACCATAACCCATTGCTGCATAAAAGGTAAATTTTACAGGTTTTGAATAGATGAAGCCTGAAGACGTCTGCCACTCTGATAGCTAAGACTGGATCATCGTAATGCATTATTCTGTTTTCTGTCTTAAATGCCCGAATTGTCCTTTATTGGGTATAATGTGAAAATTCAATTATCTTTAATGTGTCATAACAATCAGAAGATATGTAAAATTTGAAAGAGAATATTAAATGCATCCTGTTGTACCCGCCTTGGTAAAAACAGAAAGAATATACAAGGTATTAATATCTCAACATGCCTCTAAGCCTCAACCTTATTCCCGCCCCTATCTCCACCCTATCACTCAATTAGTGAGTACCTGCAATTCTTTTTTCTCATTTAAACCATTGAATGGAATCAATATTAATGACTTTTGGTACGCAAAGTACAGTGCATCAAACAAAATGGTGCCTCTGTATGATGACGTCACCCAAAGAGTTTTGGTTTATACTCGCATTAATTAACAAGCATTGGCAAAACCAATAGGTCTTGCCCATGGGAAATGTATTGGCTTTGCTAATGTTTTTTGCTATGTTGCTATTGGCTGAAAGTAATGTAAAAGACCTGTATGACACAAACAGTGTTGTCCGCTTTATAGCGCTTTTGTACAATGTTCAGTTATGCTGCAATGAAGCTAGCGTTGCTCTATAATATGGCTCAAAGTGCATTGACAAAGCCAATAGCTCTCGCATAGACAAGACCTATTGGCTTTGCCAATGCTTGGGATGGAATGCCATATGGTAACTTATAAGTATGTATATAGTGTTTACAACGGCTGAAGTGCTAATGTTATAGAATGGAGAATGCCCTTGCCCAGGTGTAAGTGTGTCCAGAATCAGAAGCATTTTAAGACCATACAAAAAGGGTGAAACTGTGCCATATAAATGCACTGAATGTAACATAAGTTGTAGGAAGACAGAAACGTCCAATAGGTTACAGCTTTTATTACAGTGATGCTTTAGGCTATGTGTTACTTTGGGTGCCAGGGTTACGAGGGAACCAAAAAAGCACTCTAGACTACTTGTTTAGTAGTAAAATATAGCAATAATCGGTGTTCAGTGGGTTTGCTAGATCTATTGGCCCCTGTGCCACTGCACCTGCTGCACCACCATTCAAATCATGGCCCTAGTGTCTGAATGGTAACTGCACTTGTGACTGCTCCTTTGGTAGTAACATATAGCAATAATTGGTGTTCAGTGCAGTGGCAGCTGGCATGTATTTAGAGTGGTGAGGCAGGCAAAATATGGGTGGTAGTGAAATAAAATAGAAAAAAATGGCACTTAACTTCCTGGCTTGCCGCACGATGTCCTCCCCGCTCGGGTGTTGTCTTCTCTCCTTGAGGCTCCAACACGAAACCTAGCTAACTGCACTAATGAATCCTGGCACTGTTCTCATGCTGTTAAACAGCACGAGAGAAGCATCAGGATTGAGGGGAGGAACCTCTCTCGGTGCTCTTAAGAGCACTGGAGGCCTGTGCTTTCTCCAACCCAGCTGGCTTAGAGAGGTTTAAAATAGGCATGTCTGGCTGACCATCGTAAGACAGCCAGACAAAGAGACCTGTGCACTTTAAACGCTGCTACCACTCAGCAGGAATGCCTCCCCGCCCACTGACCTGACACTGTTGATGAAAAATAAAATGGTAATAAATAAACTTTATTACCATTTTGTTTTTCAGCTCTGGGGCTTTTCTTGGGGCAATTTATTAGCGGGTGATGCTTCTCCGCTCGAATGGAGGTGCTGCTCCTAGTTCAGTGGGTCTCCTAGGGCTTTTGACCTCTGTGCCACTGCACCCACTGCAGCATTCAAATCATGGCCCCAGTGCTTGCAAGGTAACTGCACTTCTGACTGCTTGTTTACTGGTAAAATATAGCAATAAATTGGTGTCCAGTGGGTTTCCGAGAGCTTCGTGCCCAGGTGCCACTGCACCCACTGCACCATTCAAATAATGCCCTAGTGCCTATAAGTACAAATGAGGAAATCTTTTACATCCAGTAATGTTTGTGTTCTGAAAAAGGCAAAGTTGCAGGCTGAATACATAATTAAAGTGTAGGTAAACAAAGACAAAAGCTTTCATAAGAAGTGCCTTTAAAAACTTAGCCAACTCTCCAAAACGAGTTGCCACAGATGTCATAAATAAAGCATATGATTTACACATCAAAGTGAAAACGCATTGTTAAATTGCATTACAAAGTGGCTGGCTCTTTCCTGTGAAAGGATCTTCGCCTGTGCTTGACTGTGAATGGGCCATAAGCAGTGGAAATTGCACAAGATCACCATATGTGACGCTGAGACGAAAATGCAGTTTTGTTCTTTGTTCCTAAAAAGGCAGTTTCACAAATTAAATGGACTCACCAACGAAGAGGAATTTGGCAAAAAACGTGCAAATGTTTTGTGTAGATGAAGAACTAGATACCTTTAGAGATGGCTATGTCTAAAATAAAACAAAGAAAGGCCACAAGCAGGCTCAATGAAGAAAGTACGCTGCATTCCTTTATCCTATAAATGCTCTCACTTTGAAGTCCGCCAAAAGCAAAATAATCAAGCTCTCACAAAACAGAGCTTGACATTTGACCTTGCTCTCTGAATGCCCAGCACCATGAAGAGATAATAACAAGATTTAAAGGCCTGTTGACAGAAAGCAAGTTTGTGGAAGAATACAGTGAATGTGGCCTTCTTATGAGGCAAGACAAACTGAAGCTGGAAAGCCTAAAGTAAATACAGCCAGCAAATGGGAAGCAAGAAAACGTGAGTTACAAACCACAAAGCTAATGTCAGAATGCATTCCTAGGTCAACTTTCTCAAATTCCCCAAGATGTCTTTCGCATAATACACAGCTGTGCTGTATAGGTTGTGACCTAAAAACTGAAGGCGTTAACTCAGTTACCTCAGTCTGCTGGGTCCTGTCGAACAGTCGCAGATTTCAAGTTGTTGAATAACTGAAATATTCCGATCCACTAAAATCAATAGAATATGGATGTGATACAGCAGCCAGGGTTCTTCTGTGCTCTGTCCTCGTTTCGGCGGTAGGGATGACACACAGACTGCAGAGGCAAGATTAACACCTTTAATACGTCGCAGCGCAAAAGGTAACACGATCCGTAGATCAGGGACTGCGCGTGAAACTGTGCAGCCTTCTGAAATGTCCGCGGTTTAAACTACTAACATTCCGCTCGTATTGTGACATCATGACGTTCTAGAACAGAACGTAACACAATGCACATCCTCGCACGAGGCCGTGCATGGCGCTTATTGCATAAATAACTAACTACTCTTGGATACGTTCTGTGGGTGTTGTGGAACTAGTTCTGTTTTTTCCCCTCAAAGACAAATTGAGGTGCAATTCTAGCGCAGAGGCTGTTGGCATCGCGCAGTGTCTGTTTCTGCTGAGTACAGTCCACAGTTCCATGTCTCATTCAGCCAGGTGTGGTGGCTCACGGGAATCATGATGGAAGGGAGAAGCGAACTGTTCGGGTCCCGCCTGTACCAGCACATCCCCTCCCCCTTCATTTTGTGTGAGCTTTAGGGAAGTATACACAGTGCTGAAGAGGGGAGGTGGAAGATACAGCCGTGAGGGCACAACAGCCCTCCTGCTCAGGCTGGTAGTACTTGCAAGAGGAACACGTGCAACAACCGAGTGTGGCTGGACATGAGATGAATTGCAGCCCTTATGCTCACTGAGGTGCAGGGAAACAGGCCTATACCATGGGCTTTAAGTGGGATGAAAAAACTAGGGGTGTTAGGGGGTCTCTCAAGGAGGCATGGCCAATGCAAGTAAGGACGTGGCTTAAGAACACATGAGCTAAAAATCTGTGCTTAGCATAGTAGGCCACCGACTGGTAATTTACTTTACTGCTTCTGTCGTTGCATCCAGATATATAATACAAGTAACATTACACCTACAACAAGTCAGGGCTATGGGCTTTGCCAATGGTTTTTAGTTTGCATAAGATAAATTAGCTCCATAGCTGCGTTGTATAGAATATTGGAAATATTGAAAATGCTTCCATTCTGAAATTATGAGACTATGAAAGAACTACAACGAGTCTATTTGAAGTTACATCAAAGGCAGTGAAGGGTGGCACTGCTGCAGAGTTAAGATTTTTTTTCATCCTGAGGGTGAGGGCAAAAATAGAGAGCCCGATAGGGACCCGTCTCAGCACCTGCTTTTTAGGTCACGGCTGCGAAGGCTGCGCTTGCGCAGTCTAGCTCCGAGATTTAATGACTTGGAGAAGAGGGGCTTGAACCCGCCCCTCTTCGCCCCTGTTCTCCATTGGCTGGCCTCTTGAATGCTGGCCAGCCATTGGAGAAGAGGTCAGTCATTCAGATTAGGCCCCGTCCTTTTCGGATCGGGGGGCGTGTTTTTTGCAAGAAGTCTCAAGGAGGAGATAACAGCAAAACACGCCCCCGAATCCGAAAACGACGCTGCCTTTCTCCGAGGCATTTCTGCTCTGCCTCGGAGAAAGGCGGTGGTGTCCAGCATCAGGTTCGTGCAGCTCGCAGCTTCCTCCTTGTTATTTTCTTGTAATCCCTGTTGTTGGGAACATTTCCTTGAACGTGCAGTTTAACGTTTCAAGGAACAGTGTTTGTTTGCGGCTGGGCTGCGGGGAAACAATCTTTTTTCCCGTCCTGCCAACCGAACTGCAGATTGCATAACACTGTGAGTGTTTCTTCTGAGAAGCGTCGTGTAGGCAGTAGGCAAAGCTGTAAATCGTGAGGAAGCCGAAGTAACACATTTTAAGATCAGTATGTTCAACTTGAATAATTAATATGTACTGGGTATAAAGGGGAAAAGTAACTAGAGGAACAGAATTGTTACTGCGTTCCTAGGTGCGAGAAGTTTATGAGCGGATGACAGCGTGATGAACCAATTAAAAAAAAACGCGAAGCTTTCTTCGAACTAGTATTCTTATAAACCTTGCTGCTAGGAACTTACTTTATATGACGCTGCTACTGAGAAAATTCAAACTAAGGTGGCTTGGAAGAGTCCATCAGATGTTCTTTCATACTGTGCTATTCTTACCGTACCTTGCCCGCTGGCGGTGCTGTGTGGGGATCATATGGGGTGGGGGGCGGGTATTTAGCAAAGTTCGTTTGTGACGCCTTGCGAGGGGGCGGGGCCGCGAGCTTCCATCAAGGGTCGGCCACCAGTTGCCTCACAACAGTAGGCTGAGTATCACAGCCTCCTAGCCCCTTCTGTTGCAGCGAAACAGTGGATGAATATTCATTTTCGCAATCATTAGGGTACCCTCCTTCATTTTTGAGAGGACTGAGGTAATTACATCAGTCATTGCGCGCATATTCCTTGTCATGATTTTATTTCTGGGGGGAGAGGCATGCCTGCCAATTTATAAACTAACCTCACCGCGTGAGGAGGGGCGGTGCCTTGGAGGAGGCGGTTCCTGGTGCCAAGTGCTTTCTAAGAGGCAGTCTGCCCCTCACCAAGCCCCCACTCCCACGCAAAACAAGCATTTACAATGCAACGGTCTCGGCATTGTTAAAGTTAGAGCTATTGGAATTGCTCATGACATTATTTTTGTTTATGTTTTTAAAACATGTAAAGAAACGGCATTGTTATTTACAATGTCAATAGCTTAATCTGTGTGTGGGTGCAAATGCAATAGGTCTCGCATTGGAGAGTGATTAAGCTATTGACATTGTAAATAACAATGCCGTTTCTTTAAATGTTTTAAAAACAAAAACATAAACAAAAATAATGTCATGAGCAATGCCAATAGCTCTAACTTTACCAATGCCGAGACCATTGCATTGTAAATGCTTGTTAGAACTACTGGTGCTGAGCACTGGGAGGACCTGGCCCACTTAAAGCTTTGCCTGTCCCTCATGACTGTTAATCAGCTATCTCCTACCATTAGTCCTATCGTGACCTGGCCACGGGGGTGGAGGTCCCTTGAGATAAAAGAAGTACCACTTTAAATGTACCCCTGTCTCCCAACAGAGTGTTAAACCGACACAGGTCAACTACAGAGGAAAACATGTAAGGTCTGTCAGAATGAGAAATTGAGGAGCAGGGTGTCTAAAGGCCACGGCAGCGTGGACTTTCGGCCATGCAGTACGAAAAAGAGAGAGCGAAAGTGTGTGGGTATCTGTATGTGTGAGAGAGTACTGCCATCTATAGAAGTGTGAGTGAAGGGGTAGCAGGTGGTTGTAGACAAGTTGGAGGTTTGCAGAGCTACATGATTGTGCTATGCCCCTGAGCTTGACCCTCCTTTTAGAAGTGTCCCTCATCTGTTCAGCCAAAATATCATTCATACCTTCACATTTCCACTGCATTCTTCCTAGCAAGTCATCACATCTGGGCCATTTTTCTCTGCCATCTCTTAGCTCTTAGCTCTTTCTTCAAATCTCACTCTCTGTTTTCTGTGGGGAAACAACCTTTACAATGCCGTCATTACAACGCACTACCTTTACAATGCAGTCATTACAATGCAACATACTTTACATCGTATGCCATTACAACGCAGCCATTACATCACATGTCACTACAACGCATGTCATTACAACGCATGTCACTACAATGCATGCCATTACAAAGCATTATAAGGTAAGTAATGGGGAATAGTAATGTTTACCCCTACACTAGCCAACACTTACCCTACTGTTGCACTCACTGGAGTGGGAATAGTAATTTGTACCCCTACACTATCCAACACTTACCCTCCTGTTGCACTCACTGGAGTGGGAATAGTAATTTTTACCCCTACACTATCCAGCACTTACCCTACTGTAATGATATGCATTGTAATGGTATGCGTTGTACTGGAATGCGTTGTAAATGTAGTTTCTAAAAATACGTTGTGATGACATGCGTTGTAAAAACATGCGTTGTAAAGGATGTTGCGATGTAAAAACTGTGTTGTAAAGGCATGTGTTGTAAATGTTTGCGTTGTAATGTCATGCATTCTTCTCAGTGTGTCCTTCCTTCCTTCTAGTCTCACCTTGTTTCTTTTCTGTTGTACCTCTCGGTCTGAAGGAGGCTTCCTTTGGCATAAGCACTCTACACACATACAAACAACATAGAATAACCTTATATAACACATCATACTTGGGACCAATTTACACAAGAATTGACAAAGCTAAAGGTGTTTGGTTGATGAAAGTGCATGGATTGGCATTTTTAAGTCTGTGGTTGCAAACACCAACACACATGATCAGACACCTGTGCAATCCATCACACACCTAAATATGCTATTGAACACCCAAAAATGCCATTAAACGCCTAAGCCATGTAATCAGAAATCCTATACGCCATCGCTCACTAACTCTGAAAAGCCATTGCACATAATTCGACGCCCACAAGAAAAAGTAAGCCACTTGTGCCAAAGTTAGTAGGCAAAAGGCACACAGATGATGGACAGAATGCAGAGCAAATCAAACATTCTCCCCCAGTCAATAGATCTGGGTAAAACGTATCCTTCTTTCGCTCACTATGCCACCCCAGTTCAGACCCAGCCATATGCAAATCAGTCTTGACCCTGTGTCTCATGGGAACAGTCCAGACTGAACTGCCAAGCCAGGTCCTCGTTGGACTGGAAACAAGCATCCTGGGCCTAGTTTCGGGGCATCACCCCTCATCAGCCAGTCTAGCTTGAATCCAATGGCACAGTGAGCCCGGGACCCACGTCTGGGCATACCTGGCGCACTTAGGGCGAGAAAGCAAAAGACACACAGATGATGGACGGAATGCAGAGCAAATCAAACATTCTCCCCCAGTCACTAGATCTGGGTTAAATCCATCGTTTTTTTGCTCATCATACCACCACAGTTCAGACCCAGCCATATGCAAATCAGTCTTGATCCTGTGACTCATGGAAGCAGTCCAGACCGAACTGCCAAACCAGGTCCTCCCTGGACCGTAAATAAGCATATTGGGAACGGCTTTGGGGCATCACCCCTCATCAGCCAGGCTAGCTTGAATCCAGTGGCACAGTGAGCCCACGACCCACGTCTGCGCATACCCGGCGCACTTAGGGCGAGAAAGCAAAACACACACAGATGATGGACAGAATGCAGAGCAAATCGAACATTCTCTCCCAGTCAATAGATCTGGGTTAAATCCATCCTCCTTTTGCTCACTATGCCACCCCAGTTCAGACCCAGCAATATGCTAATAATTCTTGACCCTGTGACTCACCGGAACAGTCCAGACCGACCTGCCAAGACAGGTCCTCCCTGCACCGGAAACAAACATCCTGTACCGGTTTCAGGGCAGTTCGTAGGGCACAGGGAATAGCAAGAAACTGCACCCATTGCAGCCATTCACTTCATTGCTGCAGAACTATCAACATAGATATTGGAGTAGGTAGACACAGATAACAAAATGGGAAATACCAAAATACCAGGGAGTTTGAGAGACTACTTGGGCATTCCACAAACTATGAAGCAACAAACTTAGTGCCTTATGGGAAGCATTTCTGAACACCTTTTCAAAGATGTTTACTTTTGCTATAATCGCGGCACGTAAAGCGCGGGTGCTGCGATTATAGCAAAAGTTAAAAAATGTATAGAATCATCTATTTATTTACGTTTGCTATAATCGCGGCTCCCGCGCTTTACGTGCCGCGATTATAGCAAAAGTAAACATACTTATAAGGTCCCAAAAGCGAGACCTATTGGCTATGCCAATGCTTGTTTACTTTTACGCAGGGGAGGGGGCCTGCGAGATTCCCTTGCGAGAGCGTGGGACCATATGGCGCCACCATATGGCGCTGCGCGCTCCCGCAAGGAAATCGCCAGACGTGCACGCGTTGCCCTTGCAAGCAATGCAACGCGTGCACGTTTTTGCCCCCAAACCTGTTCCGATGGAATTAGGTCTCTCTCCTATGCAGTGCATGCGCTGCGTAGGCGAGACCTAAAAACTTAGAAATTCACTGGGAAAAAACAAAGGTTACAGGGATATTATACTTAGGCTCAGGTTTCACTCATAGAAAACCAGTGAAATTCAGTAGTTATAGTTAGCTGAGCTAGCAGGTGCTCAGCAACATGAAGGAATGGATAGATCATGTTGTCTTAGAATTGAGGTTTATAGATGACCTATTCCTTTTGTGGAGAGAGACGGAATCAGAAGTAGAAACCTTTGTGGAAAAGATTAATCAAAATAGTTTGAATCTGAAAATTTTCAGCAAAATAAGTAATAAAGAGATTGAATTATTAGATGTGCTGGTAAAAATTGAGGGGGAATCCTTGGTGACTACTGTATACAGGAAACAAACGGCTGGCAATACAATTTTACATGCACAAAGTAGTCACCCAGTGCCAAAAATTAAAAGTATTCCATTTTACAGGGCACAGAGACTCTGTAACACAGAGGAGGAATGTACGAAAATTGAGGCATATATGATCACACGCTTTTAGGCCAGGGGCTACTCAGATAGTATAATTAAGCTAGAGCACATAAAAGGGAGACAGCATTATTTGCATCATCTAAGAAACAAAAAAGAAAGATAAAAGAGCAAAGATTTGTCACAACAGATAATGTGGACCATTTACAACTGAGAAGAGCATTACAGAAACACTGGCACCTAATTAAAGATGACCCACTTATTGGTCGGGACATGTCAAACCGTCCTCAAATTAGTTTCAAAAGTGCCAGATCCCGCAGAGATCAACAGATCAAGAGTGAATTGACCCCAGTTGTATCAAGAAGTACTTGGCTTACCCAGAAGGAGGGTTTCACAAAATGCACACTGCTGCAAAGCATGTTGACGTGGAGAAAACATATCACAAATCATGACACCATTCAAATCTACAATAAAAGTGAGAGGTAGACTTACCTGTGAAAGTGAATATGTGGTATACATGGTTAAATGCCCATGTCCATAGTCTATATAGGCAGTGCTACAGTTCCCGCGCACAGACGGATGCTACAACACCTGAGAGCGATAACAAACAGGGATAGGACATATAGCCTGCAGAGAGACATTTTAAACAACAGCACAACAGTGATATAACATTGATGAGGTATAGTTGTATTTCCCAGGTCCCAAAGAGCCAGAGAGGAGGAGACAGGGAAACTAAACTCAGAAAATTGGAAACAAGGTTTATATTGGACATGGACAGTAAGGAGCTGTTTAGCCTGAACATGGATGAAGAACTGTACACAAGCCTAAGATGATAAGGAACCCTACTCCCCCTTAGCATTCAGCGCCCAAGTATTTTATCATATGTAGATTTTTTGGAAATGTGCACTTATATGGTGGAAGAGAGTGTAAGCAATTGTTTTCCTCCTAAAATAACATTTAATAGAGGCAGCATTACTGTTGATAGAAAGTGCAGAAAAAAGACATATAACAACAAATAGCCAGCTGAATAACACAAGTGAAATTGAAGAAATAAGGTTTATCAAATTGCCTTCGTTCATATGATATAACCCATTGTGGGAGCATTACAGCAATAGCAGGGAAAGGAAGTGACACTTAAGCCATCGTTTGCTGTTACACAATCCTTGTTACATCTGCTGACGCCCCCCTTTAGTGGACATTAGGAACTGTTCCTGATCTCCCATACGACGGTCCGTATTCTGCATTCAAGGTACTCTACCTCCCGCTTCCCCACTCCCTCGGCACTTGACGTGACCAACTTAACGGCTCGCAAATTCTCTCGCTCCTTTTTTTCCAGATATTTGAACGGCTTTCTAATGGCCATCTACCCGGATTCTGGCACACTATGAGCCAAATCACAAGGTTAGCCTTCATTAGCTCCTTATCAATTTCACGACGATGCTTCGCAGCATAGTTGTTCACAACCCGTAATCACCACAACTAGATTGTTTTATCTCACAATCGCATCGCCTTCGTCGTCAATATACATGACCGTTTCCCTCACAGCTGTCGCAACTCTTGCCGACCACAGTTCAATTAACACGCTACGACCACAAATTGACAACGTATAGTGATTCTTGATTAGTCCACTTCCGAAAAACGCCTCAGCATGATTTTGTCTTACTCCATTGCGTCGTTTGTCACTGCTCTTTATTCACTCAATCACCTTGGCCCAGCCCGCTGCTATAATTGTGATTTTCTGTTACTCACGCGCATAAGGCTCTACACCTTGTTTGCTCACCGATGCATTATATGCACTTAATTGCCATTGCATGTGCTACTTTCCCTGTGTCCTTTTCCTTATTCTTATTCACAGACAATACATCTGTTCCTTACAACTTTTAATGTTGCTGACAAACTACTGTGTAATTAATGGTGGACATTATTATGTTTTCTTTTCTCCTCTTTTCCTGTTTTAAATCCCACAGGCGTCATATATTCAGGCAATAGTTTATTCTGAAGTCCTGAGGATGATCCCATTGCATTGGAGCTAGGGATCGAAACGTCGACTTTCCAAACAGTACCGCAATTTATCCATTGTGAAAATTTTATTGTGGCCACTGTTGGTTAGAGCTTACTTAAGTTTTCACTGTATTGTAAGCCACTACTTGCTACCCATGTTTTTGCCTGTCATTTCTGTTCTCTTTTTCATTTTTCTTTTGTTAAAGCTCGGTACAGGATTGTGCCCTTAATTTATTTTCTTCCTGGTCTTTCATTCCTTGTTATTCCTTTTGAATTGTAAGAAATAAATGTTCCTTTGTCCGGCTGGACATTGGAAGTCTTTCCATAGGTCTCATTGAAGTCTATGTCGAAATGTCTTTATTATCTATCATTAAGCCAAGGACCTTTGCTCTTTAAAAATAAGTAATCACCCGAGGTCCAAAGCTACCTGTTCGGGTCCCCTTGTTATTTACACACATACACTCCAGCACATATATGGCAAAATCAGTTTTGAATGTGAGCCTCTTAGATATTAAGGTGGGCACATCATGGAAAGGAGTTCTGTAAGATGTTCTGCTCTTCCCAAACTTACACGCTTTGCATGTTACACATCTGATGAAACCTTTGGCTGTTTGTAGCCATGTTTTAGGAGTGACAACCTCTGGACCGCTTTTAACAAGCATATCGCTCATTGAGCGTGCTTTTCGAAATGTGATTTTGGGAACCTCAGCCAATGATTTGCCAATCACAGGGTCATTCCGAACTATGACCCAGTTTTTGTTAAAAAATCTTACGCAAAGTGCGGTGTTGGCGGTTGTAAGTAACAATCTATCTCGGAGGTTCTGCAGTTAAGAGAGGTGCAATATGCGTATCACCTGTTCTGGGACTTCTGTTTAATGCTGTTGATCTGAATATAGACTTAGTTTTCATGATTGCTTTGTCAACCATTTCAACAGTGTAGCCCCTGGCCAGGAACCTATTCTTGCTCTCATTCTGAGCCTTGAAACAGTTGTCATCCACACTACATATGCGTCTGATACGCAGCATCTCACCATAGGGGATGCTGCGTATCAGATGCTCTGGGTGATGGCTAGTGGCATGTAGCACAGTATTGCCCGCAGTTGGCTTGCGATGCAATCTGGTCTCCAATTTTCCTTCCTGAATAAATACTTCAACATCCAAGAAGTTGACTGTTTCCTTACTGATTTGTGCTGTGAACCGCAAATTCAGATCATTGTTATTGATTTCATGAATGAACATTGCGGCTGATGCCTCAGGGCCTTTCCAAATGAGAAATAGATCGTCTATTTAGCGATACCATGCTATTACATTTTCAGCTAGTACATTTGCAAACATGGTACTGAGGACCTGCTCCTCCCACAGCCCCATATGCAAACAGGCATATCTGGGGGAGAAGCAAGCCCCCCATAGCCACGCCTCTCATCTGTTGAAAGACCTGATTCTGAAATAGAAAGAAATTATTGTTTAAACATATTGAAATCATTTCCAAAAGCATTTTGTTATGGTTCAACATGAACAAAGGTTTAGTCCTCAAAAAGTGTTCAAGTGCTTTGAAGCCATCCAAATGGTGTATACTTGTTTAGAACGCGGTGACATCCAGGGTGATTAGTAGGTAATCATCTTGCCATATTACATTGTTAACCTTCCTCAGAAAGTCTCCAATATCTTGCAAGTACGATGGTAAATGTTTGACGTGCTCCTGCAAGAAATAGTTGATGTATCGCGAGGTGTTCTCAATGATGCTGTTTCTGGCTGATATTATCGGCCTATGGGGACGCTTCAATGGGTCTTTATGTATTTTGGGAATAAGATAGATGACTGGGATTACTGGATGGTTGACTTTGATAAACTTGAATTCATCCATACTCAGAAGAGCAGCTCTCTCCCATGCTAACAACTTTGAATGGAAGTCGTTCCATGCTAGTCTGACGGTTTTCCAATCACTCTGTCTATAACACTGGCGATCATTCAAATGGGAGAGTGCTTCCTCAAGATACAATTTCCGGGGACAAAGGACGAAATTTCCGCCCTTATCTGATTGACGGATAATCACATTATCATCACATTGCAATTTCTTCAGAAGTTCCCCATAACAGTTGTTTTGATATGTGGACCTGCGACGTGCATGCAATGTCGACATGTGAAGCTTTTTGAACTGATTGGTCACAAGTTCATTGTACAAATCAATATTGTCATGCAACATGATTGGATTGAAGGTGGATCTTGGTTTGAACTGTGTTCGTCCAGCCATATCCAATTTGGGAAAGCTATCGATATCTGAAGACTCTATATCTGTACTTTCCTCATGTAGTTCATGGTGGTTGCGCATCAAGTCGTAGTCGTTGACAGTTATGATTGGCAGACTGAGTGTTCCTGCAGATGACATAGCTTGTTGTATTCTTGGTTCCGTCTTTTGTAATGCGTGAAACTTGCATAATCCTAACGCTAAGATCTTTAATTCCGTGTCTTTTAGCTGCATGTCAATGAGGTTAATTATTGATAAGGAGTCATTGGTGGAAGTGCTCATTTGCGGTTCCATTTCTTCTGTGGTTTTTTGTTGTTTTGTTTGCCCCCGCTGTTTTGTGGCTTTGTCTTTGTTCACGGCGCTTAAGGTTTGCCCGTTGTTGTGTTTTTGGTTTGACGCCCGGGACCTTGGGGTTTGCCTCTTGTCCTGGCGCAGGCAATCTACTTCCTGCGCCAGTGAGAGTTTTGTAAACCCCAATCTAGAGCTCATTGGTACCTGCTCGTTTTCTGATTCACTGCCTGCCACCGAGCTTAGATCAGATATCGATGTAGACGATTGAGCAGTATCGAAAATGTCTGTTGGAGCTGGCAGTGCTTGTGCAGGTTTCTTAGCTTTCTTAAGGGAATCAAATTTCTTGGCAAAGGTAAAGACTTGCCCATTCTGGTAATCCAGTTTGTCTCTTTGAAATTTGAGGGCCTTTCGCTTTTTAATTACATCCTCCTCTTTTGATAAACGGGTAAGCATTTCCTCACGATACTTTTTCTCCATATCAGATGTACCCAATTTGCTGATTTCATTATTCAGTTCATCTATTTTGGTTTGCAAAGTGGCACGGTCATTCTCCGCATACTTCACCAAAATTCTCACTAGCTTGCAGGATGACTCTAAATTACACTCTGCCCACTCGGCTAACATGTTAGGGTCCGGATTTTCATAACTGGGTGCCAACATGATGCGCAACCCACGCGGAATGCGCCCCACCTCCAAATAGCGGGAAAGTGAACGATGTTCCCACCATTTAGATTGTTCTGCACGCATCGTTTTTTCCAGTTGTTTGAAAAGTTCTTTCAAATCATAACTCCCAGATTTAGATGTACCGGGATGCACACTCGGCGATTACTCGATGACCGGTGAGTCATCAAACATTTCACACGCCGCCTCCTCGCGGCTCCTCACAACATTGGCGGTCATAGTGCAAAATATTTGGTGTAAAGTTAAATGTTGAAACAAACAGCCAGCAAATACCGCTATCTGCCCAGCATACACACTCCTTCACCGGACTTGTACGCCAATGTTCCTACCTTCGCAGAGTTCCAGGCGTAGCTCGGTTCCTTGAATTACGAGCGCAATCACATTCGGCTGTCAGTAGAAAGATATCAGGCTGTCCGGGGGCTAGTGCGGCTGAACCATTCAGGAACAACGATCACTTCCAGGTTGACAGAAGACAGCTTTCTGCCGCTCGGCCATGGTTGAAGGAGGGGCCCGTGGAACACTGAAGAAGCAACTCAGTGGTTATTGATGCATAAGAGCTTTGCCCGATACTCTAAATGATTCGGAAAGACGAACACGGCCTAAGTATAAATCATTATATGATACACTAGGCCTGGAGTGCATATTTTTGTTTTAGAATTGGAGGACGATATTTGTATGAAATATTGTGTCGGAGAGGAGACGCTGTATCAAGCAGCACCTCTGACAGTTTGACAGCACGCCTGAACCCGCACTCCAGAAGCAATATATATATATATCTCTCTATATATATATATATATCTCTCTCTCTCTATATATATATATATATTATCTACTGGCGGTCGCCAGTAGATAGTTATAGTTAGGACCGTGTTTCCATAGGAAATCTCAAAATTCTATTTTGAATAACTTTGGCGCCGGTTGACGAATCCTCGCGAAATTTTCAAAACTAATGGGGCGCTCCGTTTAGCTCCTACCCTGAAAGTCTCGGGGTGATTCGTCAAGCGGGGGCCGAGAAAAAAGGGGGGTCCCAAAACGCATTTTCCCCATGCATTTTTCCATAGGACCTTTAGACACAGCTACAGCCCGAACGGCTGAACAGAATTACTTGAAATTTGGCAGAGAGGTAGCCATAAGGTCAAGGAAGTGCCTTTTGCAGGTCTGGTGTAAATCTGTTCAGTATTTCCTAAGAAAATAGCATTTAAAAGCATATCAATATCTATACGCGCGCAGGGTGCGCGCACCGTGCGAGCACCCTAACGTGCGCGAGCGTAATTCTGATTGGTGGTTACATGTTAGTCAACGTTCGAATCGGTCGAAATCAGGAAGTGTCGGCTGCTGTTTTGTTTGTTTTCAGTGCGAGAGTGAAAAAGGAAGGTGGCAAACGTGAAAAGGGGGCAGGGTAGAGAGTTCCTGACCCCCTAGCCTTTGTCAGGGGGTCCCTGAAGGACCCCGAAGGCAGATTTTTTTTTTTTTTTAAATCGCGGGGGTGCGTGCACGGTGAAAAAAAATATATATATATTTTAATACGTAGTTTATTGTAAAATAAATATATAAAAAAAATAATAATACATAAATAAATTAGCATTTAAAAAACCGTACAAATTCACTGAAAAAACCATTGGTTTCACACACGTTATAGTTAGGAATTAGCATTTAAAAAACCTTGCAAATTCACTTAAAAAACCATAGGTTTCACACATGTTATAGTTAGTTGGATATTTCACTCGTAAAAAACCAATGAAATTCCCCCGTTATAGTTAGTTCAGATAACTATAACTCGCGCGACCGCCACTCTATCACAAGGATGATGTCATCAGTGATGTCATGAGTGATGCCACTGACCATGTCATGAGTGATGTAATATGTGACGTCATGAGCAGTGGATTGCGGGCGCGCGAGTTATAGTTATCTGAACTAACTATAACGGGGGAATTTCATTGGTTTTTTACGAGTGAAATATCCACCTAACTATAACATGTGTGAAACCTATGGTTTTTTAAGTGAATATATATATATATATATATATATATATATATATATATATATATATATATATATATATATATATATATATATATATATATATATATACCAAATCCAAATTGCGGTAAAACTGGTGTGCTGCCAAATCGCTGGTGGTGCTTGGAAGGTGGCGCTACCGCTAGTGCTCAGTATGTACAAAAATATTCCCCAATCTTATCTGATTGAAGAGCCAGCACTCGCCATCGTGGGGGTTCTCTCGTTTATTGCACAGGCTTCAATAGACCCATGGGCAAAACAGGAACGCGTTTCGGCAGTCAAGCTGCCTTTCTCAACCTGGTATGCGCCATATTACTTCCTCCATTTAAAGAAAACATTAGTTAAAACTAAAGATGCACTGCACTTCACTGCAATTGGGTGGATTAGAGCATGTGGTATAATGACCAGTGATTCTTAACACAGCACACATACAGATATTCAAAGAACGCAACAGCATCAGTCCTGCAAACTAAATTGCTTTTAGGATTGTTCCTGTTCTGTGCTAATCCGTTTTTCTGCCTTCCAGTTCGTTTTATTTTAAGAAAGGCACCCATCATGCCTCATTCAGTTCTATCCAAAACCCGGACTGGATTTATGCACGTCCTCTAATTACATTTACAGACATCTTTATAGTGTCTTTTTAAAATCCATTTAGCACGCATTTTTCAAGGTCATTTACTTTGAGCAAAGATGTTCCACCTCATTAATCTGTCATCTCCTTCAAAGTGCACGCATCTCCGAGCACAGCCCGCTCTATACTCTGAGATGTCCCACTAATAAATGACCATTGTTCCAATAATTAAAAGGAAGACTCACGGTGGTAACTTTCTTCAAAGCTTCAAATCCTCAGGTCAAATGAAGCCAGTTCCGACAAGCAACAGTACGGGCCCACGAGGCCATCGCTTTTCTTGGTCAGTGCCATCAGTGATGCCCAGTAGGAGAGGTTATACCAGGGTGAGGATGTGCCAAAGAAGCAGAGATGCCAAGGGAGCTTAGACTCCCAACGTATGAACCAGCTCCTCCACAAGTGACGTGATGTTTTCTCTGGTGAAGAATTAGCTCAGCGATTACTTTCAACAACTCGAGCAACCAACTGTGGTAATTTTTTTTTTTTCAGGAGAAAAGAACAGCGAGACCTACTACAGGATTGTTGAAAAACTACAAATATCATACTGCATAGTGAAGACGCCAGCAGGCGGGATTTAAGAACATTAATTAAGAAGTTATCACGCTGTTTCTCCCTACATGCCATTTCCCAAGATGAAGGGCGCGGTGACGTCCGAAACGCGTTGGAACTTTCATGGCAATTTCAGCCCGACTGTGTTGAAGTGTTAGCTGTGCTGCCAGAAGAAAATAAACAATTTTAACACGGATGCGTGTGGGCCTCCAATGGTTGGTGTTCTCTTGCATTGTATATATATATATATATATATTACCTACTGGCGGTCGCCAGTAGGTAGTTATAGTTAGGACCACGTTTCCATAGGAAAACCTCAACATTCTATTTTGAATAACTTTGGCGCCGGTCGACGAATCCTCGCGAATTTCTCAAAATAGGTGGGGCGCTACGCTCCGCTCCTACCCTGAAAGTCTCGGGGGGATCCGTCAAGCGGGGGCTGAGATAAAAGGGGGGTCCCAAAACGCGTTTTTCCCATGCATTTTTCCATAGGACCTTTAGAACGAGCTACAGCCCGAATGGCTGAACAGAATTACTCAAAATTTGGCAGAGAGGTAGTCCCTAGGTCAAGGAAGTGCCTTTTGTAGGTCTGGTGTAAATCTGTTCAATATTTCCGGAGAAAATAGCATTTAAAAGCATATATATATATATATGCGCGCAGGGTGCGCGCACCGTGCGAGCACCGTGCGAGCACCCTAACGTGCGCGAGCGTAATTCTGATTGGTGGTTACATGTTAGTCAACGTTCGAATCGGTCGAAATCAGGAAGTGTCGGCCGCCATTTTGTTTGTTTTCAGTGCGAGAGTGAAAAAGGAAGGTGGCGAACGTGAAAAGGGGGCAGGGTAGAGAGTTCCTGACCCCCTAGCCTTTGTCAGGGGGTCCCTGAAGGACCCCGAAGGCAAAAAAAAAATTTTTTTTTTTTAAAAATCGCGGGGGTGCGCGCACAGTGCGCGCACCCTGAAAAACACAAAAAAAAAATTTTTTTTTTTGCAAAAAAAAAAAAATAATTCGCAGGGTGAAAACCAAAAAAAAAAATAATAATAATTTTTAATACGTAGTTTATTGTAAAATAAATATATAAAAAATAATACATAAATGAATTAGCATTTAAAAAACCGTACAAATTCACTGAAAAAACCATAGGTTTCACACACGTTATAGTTAGGAATTAGCATTTAAAAAACCTTGCTAATTCACTGAAAAAACCATAGGTTTCACACATGTTATAGTTAGCTGGACATTTTACTGATAAAAAACCAATGAAATTCCCCCGTTATAGTTACTGTAGGCAACTATAACTCACGCGACCGTAATCCTCTGCTGATGACATATGTGTCTTTATGAAAAAAGAATATTTGTAATATATGTATAGCTAAAATTTAATGGAAGAAGACATGGGCAAATAAGTGTCTAAATACAGTATTAGCATCAGCAGAGGATTGCGGTCGCGTGAGTTATAGTTGCCTACAGTAACTATAACGGGGGAATTTCATTGGTTTTTTATCAGTAAAATGTCCAGCTAACTATAACATGTGTGAAACCTATGGTTTTTTCAGTGAATATATATATATATATATATATATATATATATATATCAAAATAACCACCTCCACCAGCTTCAATCCTCCTGCTGCCGCTTGCGAAGTAGTACACGAACCAGTTTAAGGTGCAATTTTTCATTTATTTGCCCAGAGCAACGGCCATATATATATATATATACATATATATATCGCTTCAATACTCTTTCACCACATTTCCTTTCTTTTGGGTACTGGATACTGGATATAAAGAGCACGGACCACAAAATCCTTTCAAAATACCGCTCAGTTTATTTCATGGTTACACAAACAGGAACGGCAGCCATTACGCGTTTCGTAATGGTCGCCAGTAGATAGTTATAGTTAGGACCGTGTTTCCATAGGAAATCTGAAAATTCTACTTTGAATAACTTTGGCGCCGGTTGACGAATCCTCGCGAAATTTTCAAAACTAATGGGGCGCTGCGCTCAGCTCCTACCCTGAAAGTCTCGGGGTGATTCGTCAAGCGGGGGCTGAGAAAAAAGGGGGGTCCCAAAACGCGTTTTCCCCATGCATTTTCCCTTTAGTCGAAGGTACAGCCCGAACGGCTGAACAGAATTACTTGAAATTTGCCAAAGAGGTAGTCCTCAGGTCAGGCATGTGCCTTTTGCATATATGGTGTCAATCTGTTCAGTAGTTCCTGAGAAAATTGCAGTTAAAAGCACATAAATATCTATAGCCGCGCACCGTGCGCGCACCGTGCGTGCACGGTACGAGCACGGTGCCGTGCACGAGCGTAATTCTGATTGGTGGATTCATGTCAGTCAACATTCGAATCGGTCGAAATCAGGTGTCGACCGCCATTTTGTGTGTGACAGTGAAAAAGAAAGGTGGATAACGTGAAAAGGGGGCAGGGTACAGAGTTCCTGACCCCCTAGCTTTTGTCAGGGGGTCCCTGAAGGACCATGAAGGGTGAAAAAAACATATTTTTTTTTAAATCGCGGGGTGCGCGTACGGTGCGCGCACGGTACGCGCACCGTCACGAGGTGAGCGCACGTTGCGCGCACGGCGGAATCATAAAAAAAATAGGATTAAAAATCAAATTTAAGTGTTTAGATGTTAGGTGGCTCTAAAAAGAGCCGTTGTGTTAATTGAGGGACAGAGGAAAAAAAAGACATGGCAAAAATTATAGGGTGCCGCACGTGTGCTGCTGTATCTTGCTCTCTATTAGCGGAATGCTGGTGTCCGCATAAGAGAGAAGAGCATTGCACGCATTGCACCGTATATGCACCCTCTTAATCAGAGGGTGTATATCCAGAGGAACCGAAGAAGGTGAAGCTGCCGCCGCAGATGAAGTGCTCGGCTGAGCTGCCGATGATGTGCTCGGCTGAGCTGCTGCGGATGTGCTCGGCTGAGCTGCTGGAGGGTTTTCTCTAGCAGCTCGAGCATAAGCCACAGGATATACATCTCTAACGAGCCTGATCATAGTGAAGATACTAAAAGAGTATTTCTTTTTAGGATCTCCTCTTGATAAGACACAATCACAAAGAGTGCAGGTGACTTTTGGAGCATTCACCTTCTTCTGCCCCTGTGGAAATGTAAAACATTGCCATATGAAAGAGTCTTTCTGTTTCCTCTGTCTCTGTCTCACAAGGGTCTCCTGATCACTCCCAGAAGATGACTGCTGCTCTGCCATTCTCAAGTACTGGAGTACTGGAAAAGCTGCTCAGCTCCTTCTCCCAGGGAATCAGAAGTAATAATGAGGGGAGTGGGTGTGGTGTTGGAAGTTTCTGGAACTGAATCTACTATAAACCAATGAAAAGTGTTGTTTCTAAATCACATGACTTGCGGTGCGCGCACGGAGCACGCACTAGCTGAACTAACTATAACGGGGGAATTTCATTGGTTTTTTACGAGTGAAATGTCCAGTTAACTATAACATGTGTGAAACCTATGGTTTTTTAAGTGAATATATATATATATTCACTTAAAAAACCATAGGTTTCACACACGTTATAGTTAGGAATTAGCATTTAAAAAACCTTGCAAATTCCCTGAAAAAACCATAGGTTTCACACATGTTATAGTTAGCTGGACATTTCACTCGTAAAAAACCAATGAAATTCCCCCGTTATAGTTAGTTCAGCTAGTGCGTGCTCCGTGCGCGCACCGCAAGTCATGTGATTTAGAAACAACACTTTTCATTGGCCTGCCAGTGCGTTATTATTTTAGTGCTATTTTAGCAGTAATTACAAATACATTTTTATCGCACTATAACAGAGTCAAATCCTTTGTGGCCAGTTCGGAATGCAATGTTTTTATGCGTTACACAGCACACTACATTCCAAGATGTCTGCCACCGTTTCATTATATGTTCATTGGTTTTCCACTTGTCCTTTGTTGATGTTGATGTATTAACTTTATCAGTCACCGTGCTTGGCACAATCATTCACGTGATCAAGGCTTTCGAGCTGAAACGTGTAGTGGATTAAAACACCCCTTTCAAGACATCTACGTTTGTAGTTTGTTCTTCTGAGAGCGTACGAGGATTTGCTTTCGCATTGTTGTATTGGATTACCGGCACGCTCCGCCGGGGTGTACGCCACCTCTCTTGGGTCATAGCAGTCAGAAGGAGCTATTTGGATTTGTTATATATGTATATATATATATAAAAAAATATTATCTAGAAATTAAACGTCAACTAAATGATCCATCAAACTACGAAAGACTCAAAGAAGACCCAATGCCGTCAATCATGAAAACTTACCATCAAAAACTTCAAAACTGGCACCAGGCGGGATTACTCGATGAAGATGAACTAAGTTACTTATTGATTAAACATCCAATAATGCCTACAATGTATGTACTACCAAAAGTACATAAAAGTCTAGACAATCCACCTGGTCGCCCAATTGTCAGTTCATGTGGTTCTCTACTTGAAAACACCTCGAGATTCCTAGATATCTTCTTATTTCCATTTGTATTAGGCTTACCATCGTACATCAGAGACTCAATGGACTTCCTGAACAGGATTTCGAATATACCCTGGAAAGATGAATATACCATGATAACTGTCGACGTTGTATCACTGTACACCTCAATACGGCACGAAGATGGTATTAAATCCTGTGAATCATTCCTTCGATCCAGATCATTAAATGTGCTACAACAAACAAACATGCTAATAGAAATGTTACACTTCTGCCTTTTGAACAATGTCTTCATTTTTGATAAAAAATACTACAAACAACGTCAAGGTACAGCCATGGGGACCTCTTTTGCTCCCACCTATGCGAATCTCACCATGGGCATGTGGGAGGCAGAGCAAATCTGGTCCGGAAAAAACAAGGACATGTTTGAGCACATAGTACTCTGGGTACGTTATATAGACGACCTGTTCCTAATTTGGGAAGGAAATACAGAGGATCTGAACATCTTTCTCAGGGGTCTCAATAACAATTCTTTTCAACTTCAATTCACTTACAACATCAGTAAAACTATGATTGATTATCTGGATATTCATGGAGATGGAGAATTTATTTTCCAACTAGATGAAATGTACCAGAGATTCCTAGTCAGAGGATATCCAGCAGTGGTGTTGGATAATGCGAAATCAAGAGCCTCACAACAAAAAAGAGAGACCACACTATTGCCCCAGAGAACTGTTTCTGCACAGAATGAAAACTTGGATAACAACACAATAAGATACATCACTCAATTCAATTCATCTAGTAACATCATTAGAAACAAACTTCAAAACCACTGGAAAATTTTGAGAAAAGATGATGATCTTAAAGAAATGACAACAGACCATCTCAAAATCACATACAAAAAAGCTTCATCTTTGAATGATATCCTAGTTCACAGCCATCATCAAAGGAGTGAAATAGGTGGTGGTAAATTCCAGTGGCTAACCACAAAAGGTTTTTTCAAGTGTTCAAAATGTAAAGCCTGCCGTCATGGTTTGAACAAACAGAAAATCGACATCTTGACTGGCGAATATAAGAAAATCAAAGTGAAATCACTTGTGAAACCACGCATGTGGTCTATGCTCTTAAATGTGAATGTGGAAAGGAATATATTGGCAGTACTGTGAACAAACTCAAACTGAGAATCTTACAACATCTGAGAGCTACCAAGAACAAAGAATTCTCCTACGCAATTTCAAAACACATTTGGAGTGTCCATGATGGCAACTTTGACAATCTAAAATATTATGGAGTCGAACACATCCCTCAAAATATCAGAGGGGGAGATCGTGACCGCCTCCTGAGACAAGCAGAATCAAAGTGGATCATTCTCAAAGGAACTGAACAGCCATGGGGCTTAAATGGAGATGCAGAGCTACATAATTTTTTATGAAGATCAGTAACAATCAATGAACACTAAATCAAAAAGGAAAATCAATATATAATCTTGTCATACACTTCTGAGATATTAACCACTTAGGTTTGTCTATATCATGTTCTGATATGGACAAAATTTTGCAATTATGTTATTTTGGTGCAATTGGCAAACTGAATGCACCACCGTTACATTTATGTTTTTCGAAGAACATTTGAAATTGACTCATCATGCAAACATGATTACAATGAATATGATTCATATCTGAACTGGTGCAGCAAACTTTGGGTCTTTGCAAGCTCCCAGCACTCTTTCTCAAGACAGAACATAGCTTTTAAGCACACTTCATACAACGTTATGTATTGAGACATTACACAATGGTCTTAGCACAAATATTGGTACTTTACCACAATTAGACCATTTTGGATAATTATGAATTCCACGTACTATTTACCTTTGGATGACCAAATATTACTGTACTCTACAGATAGAATCCAACATAGTTAGGACCATCAATCACTTTTGGATTACTAACAACTATTATACTTTATAGATAGAATTCAACATAGTCATTATAATGTCTCTGATACACTTTAGTTTTGCTAAATTGTGCTTAAAACTGACGTGATGTTTTATGTTTGCAATCTTAGTTTCATGAGATGCCTTCTCCTTTACCTTTCACTTTTTCTTCCACTTTCCATTGCAATGAGAAGTACAGATGCCACATAATGTAATCGGAACTGAGTACTTTACATGTTTATTTATGCATTTATGCCGCATCTCGAAAATTGTTTGTATTTCAAAACAATCACTTTAATCACTTTCCCCGTGGGATGCACCTTTTCTTTTAAAATAATTTGGGTTTTGTTTTGGTTAAACTGGGGGCGGGTCAAACCAACCCCTTTTTAAACACCCCTCACTGTCTATCACATGACCCGGACGAAGGCCCTTGGCCAAAACGCGTAGGTCGCTTTTTTTTGTTACCTGATGCACCCTGCACTTTGTCTTTTGTAATTAAGAAAAAGAAAGAAGGAAACAAAAATAAATGAATTGAGCAAACTACAAAACTGACCTGGATTTGCTGCTTTGGTGTGCTGCCTTTCTGTGACCCTCTGAAACTTGGTGGACACTCTTGGGGGTTGAACACAGGAAAATCCTTTCCCATATATTTATATATATATATATATATATATATATATATTCACAGAAAAACCATAGGTTTCAGGCACGTTATAGTTAGGAATTAGCATTTAAAAAACCTCAGAAATTCACTGAAAAAAACATAGGTTTCAGGGGTGTTATAGTTAGCTGGACTTTTCACTTGTACAGAACCATTGAAATTCCCCCGTTATAGTTAGTTCAGCTAACTATAACTCGCGCGCCCGCAATGCACTGCTGATGACGTCACATATTACATCACTCATGACATGGTCAGTGACATCACTCATGACATCACTGATGACATCTCAAATGACATCACTGATGACATCACTGATGACATCATCCAGTGAATGTGTGTTTTTCTGAAAATTAAATATGTTTTATATATGTATATCTCAAGGTCGATGGAAGAATAAATGGGTATATAAGTGTCTAAATGGATGATTTGTTTTTGAAAAATTGATTGTGTAACTGACTGATTAAGTGTATCATAGTGAATACATGGCTTAGTGAGTAATGTTTAAATATGTAAATATCTGTATCAGTCTCTCACTTTGTGTATAAGTGGCTGCATGGGTTGGTGAGTAGCTACATGGGTGTCTATATAGGTTATTAGTTGGTTTTTTGAGTATCAGTCTGAGTGTCTGCATGGTTCGGTGGGGGGTATTACGTAGTGCATAGGTGCATGAATGAGTGACTCACTGTTTGTATGTGTTGAAGACAGCATGTGTGCAGGACTGTGTGGGTGGATGAGTGTGTGTATGGGTGTGTTAGTGAGTGAATGACTGTCTCAATAGTGTCTTTATGAGTAACTACATATGTTTTAAACTAGTATATGTGACTATTGGTGTATATAAGTGAGTATATGTGAGAGTGAGAGATTGAAAGAGTTCCTGTATGAATAAGTATGTGTTTCTATAAGTGATTGTTTAAAAGACTAAGTATGTGTAAGTTTCCGTAGAAGTAAGTGTGGTGGTGTGTGTATAACTGTATATGCAAGTAAATGTATGTTTGATTCTTTATTAGCATGAGTGACTATGTGTGTGAGTAACTCTATGGATGAGTGGCATTGTGTAACAGGATGTATAGGTGTATGAGTACATATGATGAGTGAGTACATGTATGATTGACTGTATAGGACTGTTGGTGAATGAGTGGATGTGTATGTGGATCTTAGAATTACTGAAGAGGTTGTTGTAACTGGTATTGGTATGTCCATTGTTTTGAAAATTTTAGTCTCTATTTTTGAATGTGTGTATCAAAGGTTATATTAGGGTGAGAGGAGGTCTGCCACTCTATCACAAGGATGATGTCATCAGTGATGTCATCAGTGATGTCATTTGAGATGTCATCAGTGATGTCATGAGTGATGTCACTGACCATGTCATGAGTGATGTAATATGTGACGTCATCAGCAGTGCATTGCGGGCGCGCGAGTTATAGTTAGCTGAACTAACTATAACGGGGGAATTTCAATGGTTTTGTACAAGTGAAAAGTCCAGCTAACTATAACACCCCTGAAACCTATGTTTTTTTCAGTGAATTTCTGAGGTTTTTTAAATGCTAATTCCTAACTATAACGTGCCTGAAACCTATGGTTTTTCTGTGAATTTCAAAGGTTTTTTAAATGCTAATTTCTAACTATGCCTACAGAGATAGGACATGTGAAGAAAGAATAAAAAATGCAAAGAAAGAAAAAAAAGAAGTGCAGAAAGAAGCAACAGAAGTCCTCAAAGACGAAGAAAAGTGCAGGAAGAAGGATAACGTGCAGAAAGAACAAAAAGAAGAGCAGAAAGAAGCCTTGTTGCAAAATCATCCTGTACCCTCAACTTTTTCAGACGGATACTGGTGGTAACTGAGTCTGACTAACCAGTCCTAGAGCCAGTGCTATGTTAAAAGACACTTAGAATACAGTGAAAACACCTACATACACTAGGGAACATTATGCGTTGGGGTCCCCCTGTGATTAGCATGACCTCCTCTTTAAGCCCCTAGTATATAATAGGTCAGGGGGATTAAAACTACCTCTTAAAACAGGCCACAGGGCGTTTTTGCACACGTTAACTCAGGCCCCGTCCCCTCCCTTCACCACTGTGTAAACACGCCCTGTGTCTGTTTTTAGTTGGGAGATTAAGTTCATTTGAATCCTGAGGGTCCCTAGGGTCCAACTAGCCCACTAGGTACCTCCAGTAAGTGCCACAGAGCTGCTTTGCAGAGAGGTGTAAAAAGTGGCACAGCCTGGACCACCTCTCTGCAATGCAGCTCAGTGGCGCTTACTGGAAGCACTTGGTGGGCTAGTTAGCCCCCAGGGGCCCTCAGTATTGAAGGGAAATTATTTCCCCAATTTAAAACGTGCCATAGTGCGTGTTTGCAAACGTCACCTCAGGCCCCGTCCCCTCCCTTCACCACTGTGTAAACGCGCCCTGTGGCTGTTCTAAGTTGAGAGATTAAGTCCCCTTGAATCCTAAGGGTCCCTAGGGTCAAACTAGACCACTAGGTACCTCCACAGAGCTGTGTTGCAGAGAGGTGTAAAAAGGGGCTTGGCCTCAGAACACCTGTCTGCAGCGCAGCTCCCTGGCGCATACTGGAGATGCCTGTTGGGCTAGTTGGCCCTCAGGGACCGTCAGTATTGAAGAGGAATTAATTCCCCAACTTACAACTCGCCAGGGGGCGCGTTTGCAGAGTGCTGCAAGGAGGGGGCGTGGCCTCCGGCACGATGCCAGTCACTGTTTTTTATTATTTTTAAAAAATATATATTTATAGACACACCTAGGACATGCTGGACAAACCGTACGTACCTATCACCATGACGATTTGCGTGATATTCATTAAAAGGCGACTATGCATACAATGAATCCACGTGGAATGTATTTACACCACTAGTGAAGCTCTGACATGTCTGATGCCCTACCGTGCCTAATCCCGGTAGACACCCTTGTCGTTTATTTATACAAACATGGGTAGCTATTGACGGGCACATTCAATACACATGCACACCAAGCCATTCAAAGGGGATTCGACAAAAATTCGACCAAAACTATGCAAGAAACCCCCCTCACGGTTAATAAAACACACATCCACTGCCGGATGTGTAATACTTTTTATTTTACTCTCTGGAAAAGGGGACGAACATCACTTGAGAGTCACAGCGCGCTCCTGGCAGAGCCCAATGCTGTGTTACACCCACCATTGCCTGCTGAGTGCCACACACCTCTGTGTTGTATTCCACTAGCTAGTGCATATGCTATGACACTCTCTAGCCCATGTGCACTGTAACACCACCCCGTGAATATGTCATGCCACACTTGTCTTCGCACGGGTTATATTGCCCCATCTAACGTGCCTTCCTCGATGCCTATGTTATAACGCACAGTGCTATGCCATACATATTACAATCTGGGATCCATATCTTTGTCACAGAGCATATGCAACGTTACACTCCCCAGCACATATTTTATATTACAACTTTAGAGACTAGTTAGGTTACACAAGACTGCCCTGTGCATATTACACTCCAAGGCGCATATCGCATAGCACGCGCTAGTGCCTGTGCTTTCTCGCGCTCTCCAATGAATCTGTCATTGTGCACAATGTATTGCATATTATATTTCACGCCCGGTTCATCTTATATCACACTTTTTGGTGCATAGTTTATACCATACACTATATCTAGTTTTCATTTTCAATCGTGCTCTCAGGACTATGTTCTATATAACACTGTGCTCACCTACCCTTTTCACGGGCATTACATTTTGCGATAGGGGGTGGAGGGTCAGGGGGTGTTTCTGCCAAGTGAGCCCGGAGTCACAGTCACAAACGTCTTCTTCTTCCTGAATATAAGCGCAGCGGACGAGCGCAGCGGGAGCGCCGTTTGCGCGCCGAAGGCGCGCCTAAGGCAAGCCCGTCTGCGCCCGTCCGCGCCGGGACCGGGCCTAGGGCCATAACCCCTGCCCGACCAATGTCAGATACCGACAGGACGTATACAAGCCATGACTTACTGGCACTTCAGCCAGCGCCTAACATTCGCTGTACAAAAATAGAACCTTCAGAATTACATAGCCAGTCTGCTACCCACTGCCCCCATTGTAACCACATAATACCTTTACGATTACCTGTTGTAAAAACGGTATCTGCTAGGAATGATAAAACAGCTGTCAGAACAATCGCCCTTATTAATGCGCGCTCACTCGTTAAGCATAGGCAAGAGATCTCAGACCTCATTACTGACTTTAAGTTGGACGTCCTGTTTGTAACTGAGACATGGACTGATGAATCTTCAGAGCCAGACTTAGTCATAGCAGTACCGGATGGTTACAAAGCACACCGGCAGGATAGATTTGGACAAAGAGGGGGTGGGCTAGCTATAATAGCCAGAGATCTATATCCTGTCAGAACGATTCCTATTCCATCCATATCCCGTGAAGCCATGCAGTTTGCCATCAAGTTATCACCTTTGTTTAACTTTAAAGGAATATTGATATACCGTCCACCTGGAATAAAAACAGCTTTTCTCAATAGTATTAACACAATGCTGGAATCAGTTGCCACTGAAAGTGCATTTACGGTCCTAGGTGACCTGAATTTTCATTTGGACCAATTCCATCTAACTGACACGGTCACCCTAACTTCCGATCTGGAAACATTAGGGTTAAAACAAAGGGTCACTTCCCCCACTCATCTAGCTGGCCACATCCTGGATCCCATATTTTCCAATTTAGAAGGCCTACAAATAACTAATATATCACCCTTACCATGGACTGACCATCATGCTATTTTTGCTACTATCACCATTAAAACTCCCTGTGATAACAAATTCATTTCCACCCCCCAAAAGCCTTTTAAAGATTGGAAAAATATCCATTGGGATGATTTAAGGTCAAAACTAGATCAAACCTGCCCAGTACTATCTGCTGACCCCAATTCAGCACTACTCCAATTCTACTCCTGGCTGGGTCTGGCCATGAACCAATCAGCCCCGACTAAAGAATTATCCAAAAATAGATCCAAACCCACTGCTCCTTGGTATAATGAAGAATTAAGGGCACAAAAGCAAATTAACCGGAATAAGGAGAGACAATGGAGGAAAACCTACGATATAGCAAGCAAAGCAACCTATAAGGAATCTCTGGCACTCTATAAAGCCATGATTACAAAGGCTAAAAAAGACTACTATACTGACCAAATTCAAAAATCTAAAAATTCCAGTAGACGATTGTACCAAATCATAAAATCTCTGTCAGGCAATTCCCCTGATCTCACTCCTCCCCCGTCACAATCACTATGTGACTCTTTAGCCTCTTTTTTCTTTACCAAAGTTGACGATATCTATCAGGCATTCTCGGCCACCTCACTCCCCAGGACAGTCAACTCCCTCTTTCTACCCCCAGCCAACACATTCCTCAGCTTTCAACCAGTTACCATGGACCAAATCAAAATCATAGTGTCCACCATTAAATCTGGATCGGCCCTGGATCCTTGTCCACTCTCAGTGCTTCTGCCGGTAATGGACTCCATCATTCCAATACTCACTCAATTATGCAACTCAATTTTACTTGCAGGCACTTATCCAGACTCCTTAAAAAACACCCTACTAAAACCTTTGTTAAAAAAACCTTCTCTGGATAAAAATGAGCTAAAAAACTACAGGCCTATTGCGAGTCTCCCGTTCGTGGCTAAAGTGATTGAAAAAGCCATGAACATTCAGATCTCTGAATTCATTGAGACACACCATCTCCTGGATGACACGCAATTTGGATTCCGGAAATACCATGGGACAGAGACAGCCTTGATTAAGGCTGCCGATGATATCAGGGTAATCCGGGATCAGGGGGGAACAGCCATCTTGGTAATGTTGGATTTATCAGCAGCCTTCGACACGGTTGACCACACAATTTTGGTCGATCGTGTCGAGGGACTTGGAATCTGCCACTCCGCTAAAAATCTCATTGCCTCCTTCCTAGCCAAAAGAACGCAGGCTGTCATCTTAGGCCCATTTCAATCGGCACAACTTTCATCTCCCTGTGGAGTTCCTCAAGGCTCATCCCTTAGTCCGACACTTTTTAATATATATGTGTCGGACCTTGCTAAAACCATCAAAGCACACGGGTTGAGCCTAACCTCCTATGCCGATGATACCCAGTTGGTACTGGCTATCAAAGGTGACGGAGATCAAATGGCTGAGAAATTTAAGAAGGGACTCATCGACATAGGAGAATGGATGGCCACTAATTGCCTCAAATTAAACTCAGATAAAACTGAGGTGGTCATATTTGGACCTCTTCTCCCAGCCTGGCCATCAAGTTGGTGGCCAGATGCTTTCGGTACCCCTCCTACTCCAACCGCCAAAGTTAGGAACCTCGGTATTGTTTTCGATGAAGGTTTACACTTCATGGATCACGCCAATAAAACAGTTTCCACAGCACATCTAAAACTAAAGATGATTAGAAAAATTCGATCTTTTCTTCCGGAGTCTGCCATCAAAACTCTGGTCACTTCCCTAGTATTCTCCGCTCTGGATTACTGCAACGGCCTCTTTCTTAACGCTCAATCCAGAGTAATAACCAAATTACAAACTATCCAAAATGCAGCGGCACGCCTGCTTTCAGGAAAAACAAAATATGAACCAATATCAAGAAGTATAAAGGAATACCATTGGCTCACTGTTCGAAATAGAATTCATTTCAAGTCCCTTTGTATCGTGTTCAAAGCGCTCAATAATCAAGGACCTCACTTTTTGAAAGAGCAGCTGCAATTGTACAAACCTGGCAGAACGTTACGTTCAGCCACCCTCGGCCAACTGGTCATTCCTCGTACAAAGACGATATCCTGGGGTGATCGACGCTTCTTGGTAGCAGCCCCAAAGCTCTGGAACACTCTACCCCTAAACATCAGGCAGAGTCCCTCCCTCCTTCACTTCCGTAAGAACTTAAAAACTTGGTTGTTCGATCAATGATTCCTCCATCCTCACGTTTTTCATCACAAGTAATTGGTTTCTTAGCGCCAAGACGCCCTAGGGTATATGCTGCGCTTTATAAATATCAAAAATAAATAAATAAATAAATAAATAAATTATGCTGCATACTTGTTCATATTTTAAGTAGTTCGCACAGACACACGTTTTAAAAACAATAAAGTTCCTAATACCCGCCTTCTCTGAACAGTTAGCTTGCTGCCTCATCCCCCTCCTCCCTATCCTCTGTTGTGTGAATCCATGGACTAGCCTCCTCCCTCCTGCCATGCATGGTCTGATGTGCTGCCACTGCCCTCAATTTAGTATGATGTACCAGTCCACTCCTCCTGCCCTCCATTGCCCAATTCTATGCCCCATCATTGACCTCCTGTTTAAACTCTGTGCTTAGCTTGCTGCCCCTATTCTCCTTCCCCCTGCCCTCCGATGTCTTTGTGCATGCCCCTGCTCCATCCTTTTTGCCCACCATGTTCCATGGACCTGCCACTCCTGTCTACTCTGAGTGTTCTGTTGAGCTGCCACTCCCCTCCCACCTGCCTAGCATTGTCAGATGACTGTAACCTGTCCCTGCCACCTCCACCCTGCCTGTCCACTTGCCATGCCCCTATCCTCTTCCTCCTGTCCTACATGGTCGATTGTACTGCCACACCCTTCTGCCCTCCCAGGTCTGTTGTGCTGCAACTGCTCCTCCTGCCTGCCCCGTGCGGTCTGTTGTGAGGCCCCTTCCCCTGAACTTTCTTGTCTGTGCACAGGTCCTGACCCTCCCTTCTATCCTCCATCGTCCTTTGTGCATGCCCCTGCACCCTCCTTCTTGCCCATCATAGCCATTGTGCTGCCACTAACCCTCCCACTTGCCATGCATGGTCTTCTGTGCTGCCATGGCCCCTCCCACCTTCCCTGTGTGGTCAGTTAGCTGCCCCTGAACCCCTCCCACCTTCCCTCCATGGTCTGTGTGTATGCCATCACAGTCTCACTGTTGCTCTTCATGGTGTGTCTTGCTTCTAGTGCCCATCCTGCCTGACCTCCATGGCTATCTTGCTGCTCCTGCCCTGCCCCCTTGCCCCCAGCCCTCTGTTTACATGTGCAGACCCCTACTCCCTCCCTCCTGGCTTGTCTGTTCCGTTGTAATGCCCCTGATCCGTCCCTCCTGCCCTTTATGGTCTGTTATGCTGCAGCTTTCTCTCCTGTCTGTCCATTATGGTCTGCTAGCTACCATTGCCTCTTGCCCCTCTGTTCTCTGTTGTCCATGTGCATGGTCCTGTCCCCTCCCTCTTGCTTTCTATGGATTGTTGTGCTGCACTCCCGTCCCGCATGCCCTGTGTGGTGTATTGTGCTGCTGCAAACCCTGATGCCTGCCCTGCAGGGTCAGTTTGGTGCACCTCTCCATGTCCTCCTGTCCTCTGTTATCCAAGTCCATGTCCCTACCCCATTTCCTTCCATGATCCAATGTACCATACTTGCGAACATTTTGAACTTGGTAAGAGGGAGATTTTGAAAAAAAACTGGGGTATTGATTTTCCCCTTTGAGTTACATTGAAAAAGAGGAGATTGTAGACAGGAGACAGATCAAATAAAGCCCATTTGAGCTTAAAAACATTGGACGTTTCCTGGCTGAATCGGGTCTGTTGGCATGTATGGTTGTACTAACATTGCCTCTTCCTTCTGCCCACAATGGTCTATTACATTGCCACATTCTCTCTTGCAAGTCCTGTATTGTTGGTTTGTTGCCCCTGCCCCCCTTTCCACTGCCCTCCATAGTCTGTTGTGCTGCCACGGCCCTTCCTGCCTGCTCAGTGTGGTTAAATTGTTGCCTTTGCACCCTCCTACTTGCCTTCAATTTTCAGAGTCCGTGCCCCTGGCCTCTGCCTCTCAACAGTATCCTAATGAACAACTAGATTGCTAACATTCTATATTTATTACAAAAGTGTGGAACGCCTGATGTCATCTTGATGTAATCAAAACTGAATACCTAGAGCATTTCCTTTAGAAATTACATATATGAGAGGGTCTTATTGGCATCAAAATTATGGTTAGTGCTCTAAAAGACTAAAATAAGGACATATTTTCTGAGTTTTCAAATAGCGACAAAGCACTTTTAAATTATTTGTTACCTTTATGTTTTTTTATCCAGTTGACCACTTGATTAAATGTTGCACTTAGGGGAGAGTATGTGGTGTTACTTCCAGAACTGCAGACTTTCCAACTGGGGAACCAGGTTGGAGTTTCTGCTTCAGCTCGACATTCTGTGATTCTGGTCAAATCACTTAGTCTCCCCATGTCTACAACCAAAATGAATTTGTTCTTGTGTGATGTAACCAAAGCTCATGTAAAGCACTCCAATACCTGACAAGTCTGCACTATATAACACTGCAAAAAAACAAAATAATAAGTGTTTTGCACACTTCTGTCATTGGGCTATATTTGGGCTACATCTGGGTGATTTTGGGCTACATTTGGGCTCTTTTGTCTCCGGTGGCCATCTTGGGAGATTTATTTGTTATGAAGTTTCCTAATTTCCTCATGTACTGCAGTCTCCTCAGTAGGAAATGCTTTCAGTTTTTTACTTTGATTCCATCATGAAGGTATTCAGATATGTCACACATTTGCCATAAATTCTGAATGTTAGCACTCTAGTTGCTCATTAGATCACTGTAGTAAAGCTACTGCTCACCAGGGAAAACTGCTGCTGGTATTGAAAGTGCATGTTTCAGTCTGCATGTCAGAATTTTTTAATGAAATAGAAGAGGATTTGAGAAGTCACTCAAAATGTGCCCTAATTTTTCTTTCTGCAGCACTAATCATACTTTTTATGGAAATATGAACCCCCTCATTTTGTTCCTTTTTAAATTAAATGTTTTAAGAGTTACCACTTTAATCCAAGCAAGATGGCTTCAGGTGTGCCATAAGTTTATCATAAGTAGGACTGTTAGCGCTCTAGTTGTTCTTTGGAACACTCTGTGAAGCTGCAGTAGAACACAAAGGAATCAACTGACAGTCTCTGCCCTTGTTGGATGTACATGTTTTACTGAGAATGTCAGACTTCATTCTCACATGACTGAGAAAGATAATGTGAATTTACAGAAAATAAGCTCTCAGTTTAGCTTATAGATCACCTTCCAAACCTCTGTGGGAAAAGCATGAGAAAATATTTTTCTCTCAATCATGATATCCCAGCAGAAGGCTTTTTCACATGGTGAAATCACCTTAGAACATACCATAATTCCTAAAATGAGTATGGTACCATCAACAAATGATTTATAATGTAACTAAAGTCTTAAAACCTTCTATTAACTGCAATGCTTTTTAATGAGGTGCTATCATGTATATAGGCCCCAAGATGGCTGCCAACACTTCTTGGATGAAGTGCTGACAGCCAATCAGATCTCAGGATGAGATGTGTGGTTAGGCTCCACCCACATATACATATGATTTTACTTTTGATTTTCTCAGGAACTACTGAACAGATTGACACCAATCAGAATTACGCTCGCGCACGTTAGGGTGCTCGCACGGTGCGCGCACCCTGCGCGGTATAGATATTGATATGCTTTTAAATGCTATTTTCCTAGGAAATACTGAACAGATTTACACCAGACCTGCAAAAGGCACTTCCCTGACCTGAGGACTACCTCTCTGCCAAATTTCAAGTAATTCTGTTCAGCCGTTCGGGCTGTACCTTGGACTAAAGGTCCCTATGGAAAATTGCATGGGGAAAACGTGTTTTGGGACCCCCCTTTTTTCTCGGCCCCCGCTTGACGAATCACCCCGAGACTTTCAGGGTAGGAGCGGGGTGGAGCGCCCCACCTATTTTGAAATTTTTGCGAGGATTCGTCAACCAACGCCAAAGTTATTCCAAATAGAATGTTGCGGATTTCCTATGGAAGCACGGTCCTAACTATAACTATCTACTGGCGACCGCATATATATATATATATATATATATATATATATATATATATATATATATATATATATATATATATATATATATATATATATATATATATATATATATATATATATATATATATATATATATATATATATATATATATATATATATATATATATATCTTTGCAAGCATTTGAATATAAGGCAGGAGCCCACCTGGCAAAAAGCAGGCACCCCACATTGACTATCTCAGTGAATTGAAAGCCACTGGTTCGTCAATGTATTCCGTTAGGAGGTAGTTGAATGATGTGAGTGACGATGTGAACAAGCATTTGTAAAACCAATACCTCTGGATTTTACTTGATCATGCATGCACACATATACATGTACAACTGCACAGAGGCTAGTAATGTGGTTTAGCCTTCTTCTTTCTGTGTCTCCTATGCCTGTGCACTTGTTTTATTCGCCAATTTGTGGTACATCATTGAAGGAGGACGTGCAGGGTGGGAGCTGGAAAGTGTGTTTTGTAGACTTTGCTTCATTTTATGAAGGTAATATGGATTCAGTTTGATGACAAACACTTCAGTTTGGAGAGTGGATAAGAGAATTAGGCTCTGCTCAGTACTAAGTTGCTGTAGTAAAGTAAGAGGAAAGTTGACAGTATTTTGTATCTGTGTCAGTGTTAGAATAGCTTTTTTCCTGGTTATGGACAAGACTCATTTGATATATGGTGTTATACTTTCAGGTTTCATTAGCCGAAGGGGTCTGTGTGCGTGATAATGGGGAGTTGGAGGGAGCTATTAGTGTGAGCTAGTGGTGTCATAGTTAGTATTGATGGAAGGCTGGATATAACATCTGTAGGCATATTAGAAGCTGCTAAGGCCTTCGAGTATCAACCAATGTGGTGAAGATATAGAAGTTGATAATTAATTATTAAATTGAGATCTTACCATTTTCCTAAAGGGGATGTTTGACTCACAATTCTGGTCACTGTAACTTACTTGAGACACTAAAACTTTTCCCATAAGGATTTTTTTGGGCTCTCTGGAATTGAGGAGAAAAGAAAGCTTACATAATGCTTCAAGAGGGTATGTCTTTAGTAAAGAGAAAAGAAAGAAGAGATCAGTTTTAAGGAGCCCAGTCAAAGACTATGGTAATTGTCACTGGTTCAAGGTTGTTTTTAGGCCATCAGCGTTTGTTTTACTTGGGATTTGTTTGGCCGGAAGGATCCCAGAGGTGTTGGTATATGCATCCTGGAATCTGATGTGATATGAACCTCGCTTTGTTTTAGGTCTGGGGACCAGGGTCAAATGTTTTCTATTGATCTTGAGAAGCAGACTCAGTATGGGATAGCCTCAATATTTATCCGTGCAGCATCCCTTACTACAGAGAGAAAATACTGTAGAGTGATGTCACGCTAGGTGCGAAATGTGAGCATTTGCATTCCGTCACAGTTGAAAGACCATTGAGGTCTAAAATTACCACTGCGGCAAGAAGATCCTAGTTGTGAAAGCATCAAGGGAACAGGGAGTGGTTCCCTGGACCACTGCGTACTCCCTCGGAGGCTGCCGACATGATTCACAGAGGCGAAGGCAAATCAGTTACCTCCCTACTTGAGGGTTGGTAACTCATCAATAGTTTGCAACCACAATTACTATCATAAAATATTGACACATACCTCTCCAAACCAGAAATAGTTAGAGTACACTCCTTTTACGCACCTCCCTACCTGCAATTTGGAAAGGATCACAAAAGCCCTTTAACGAGTCAGAAATAATTTTCTGACTTTTAAAAGGGATTTTGCATATTAAGTAAATTCCTTTTGTGTTTCAAACCCTAGGTTTTTGCGAATCACGGAGTTTGTGATCACAAAAAAGGCTTTGTGTATCAGGCCCTTAGCATAGGTGGGTTAACCACTGAAGGCACAAACCAGAGGATCATGCATGGCTGTTCTCTTGGTCCCTCAATCCAAACATGAATCAAACTTTCTCCCTGCCACCCACACTCTAATCTCATGCACTAACAATTTAAGACTACGCATTCACTTTTTACAGAAAACAGAAGAAAGGAAACAGCATATAGTAGTTGAATTGCACACAATGAAATACGAGAACCTGGGACTAATCCCGGCTTCGACACTTGATCATATTTAGGGCTCCCGGTTTTATGGTATTTATTTTTGTGACATTTCCGTCTGTATTTATCCTTATTTATTTTTTGCTAATTTCATCTGTATTTATCTGTATTTATTTTGGGTTTTCTGGAAAAATGAAGCTGAAATTAGTATATTTCCACATTTATTTAACCTGTAAATATGCACTCATGCTTTGCTGCCTACCAGGTTTCAATGCTGTAAACACCCACAGAAGACAAATCAATGAGCTTAAACGAAAATATGCAGATTTTAGTATCAACCTTGTGCATATCTACTGCTGTTAAAGCACCTTACTAAAATTCCTTTCTTTTTTAGCCCCCTTACCTATCAATCCACACAGCTATTGACCTGGCAGTCATGTCAGACAGTATTTAGAAAACCTCAAAAAGCAACCACATTTTCGTTTTTATCCACATTTAAAAATAAATATAGACAAGAAAATAAATGTTTTCTGTCTGTATTTATCTGTAAAAATCAGTAAAAACGTAAAACAGGGAGCCTTAATCATATTGTGTGATGCAAGGCTAATATCTCTCTTGTGTTTGATTTAATTGTCTGTAATGTTGCTCCATGTATAGTAAGGATCTGGGCCCCATATAAGCTGCACATGATAACTAACTTGCTTCTTAGTTCACTAATGGCACTGTAGTCAGGGAAGGGGGACATCAATATTTCTAATCTCAAACTATCACTTTTAGTAAATGCCTCTCCATGCAGTTATGTAAAAGGATGGATTAAGGTGAGGCGCTTCTGCAAATTAAAAAAATACACTTATTTGAATTTGATAAGGTGTTTGTTGCATGAATTACATGCCAAGCATCTTCATGACGTGGCTCATGCAAGGGCTCTTGTAGCCAAACCAGACCCTTGGCTTGGCTTGGCTCTGGGTCGGCTCTCCGTTAGTTTATTGGCTTGTCGGTCTCTAGCCCTTACCTAAAAAATAAAATGATCCTTGGTGCTACATTGGCAGGGTCTGGAAACACTTCTAGGAGCACTAATTACATTTAGGAGGAAAACACATTCAGGTGCAAAGATGCATTAGATGCAAATCACTGTCGGTGCCACTTATACAGGAGTGTGGAAGCACTTTTAGGGGCACTTATCACATTTACAAGCAAAATCAAAATTATTATGAGGTGCAAAATCATTTTCGATGTTGCATAAGTAAGGGAGCAACACGTTTAGGTGCTAAAATATATCTAGGTGCAAATTAACATTTATGAAGAAATCACCCTTGTTGCAACATCAGCAGGAGCGTGATGACACTTTTAGGCGCTAAAAACACATTTCGGATCATAAACCACATTTAGATGCACAGACAGTTATATGCAAAATCTCCCATATTGCAGAGTCAGAAGGCGGCTGGTACCACCTGTATGTGGAAGATCTCTTAGTAGGGAGTGAAAATGTGGAAGTAAGATGTCACATTAGACGTAAAAGGTGTGCAAGATCTAAGCCGACGCTTTTGGTTGGCTGCACCTTTGCCGCTCAGTGCTGGCCTCGGGTTGTACCGCGTGTCTGGGCAGCGGGGGAGAATGGAGATCGCGCAAATGACCGAGAGCTCTGATAGTAAGGGCGATTGGAGTACCGGCAGCGCTTGAAATGGGAAACTAGAAGTGCAGGTACCCTGAAGCAGAGTACCTGCTTGTTTCCGAGAAGTGCCGGTACTCTCCAATCAAAAGTATTACCTCACTCTTGAAAGTGCCGGTACTCACAGCACTGAGTACCGATGCATGGCTGCCTGCGGTACTGGCAGTTTGCTCACTGGGAATACTCGTTGTAAGGCTGGCTGGGATATTGCTAATGTCTTTGATTGGAGTGCTGTTGTAAAGGTGAGTGAGATACTGGCAGTCAGGGTGACGGTGACCGGAATGCTGGTACTGAGGGAGTTTTTACTACTCCTTCTAAGTGTGCCTAATGGCAACGAGGTTAATTAAGTGCTTGTAAGACTGATTGGAGTACTGGCTAGGGGTGGGCGGAATTTGCGAAATTCACTTTCGCAAATTATCGCGAAAATGTTAAAAATCTCCGCAAACACGTGGAAATATCGCGAAGATGCGGAAGTTTTTTTCCCGCCCGTTCGCGGTATTTTCTGCGTGGTCGCGGCTCGCCAACTTACCCATGCGGTTGCTCGCAGGCGCTGCCATCTTGTTTTCACTTGTCTCGCGGTGCATGATCGCGAGAAGAAAGACGTGATCGCGCGACGAATGACGTTACTGCGGGCGCGAACTGTCGCGAGACAGCGCAAATGTCTACCAACAATCCAACATCTCGTGGAGAACGCGACCGGATCGGGAAAACTTGTCGGCGAACGCGGGGATTCAGGTAAGGCGATCGCGCGCATGCGAGAATGTATTATTTTACAGCGCGAGCAAGCAAAAAATTTCCGGTAAAATGCGGATTGCGGAAATTTTGACATTTTCGCGCTCTCCGCGGAACGCGAAAATGTCAAATTATCGCAATTTGCGCGAGCAGAACGGGATTTTAGCCCAGGCCTAGTACTGGCATGGGGGGTTACCGGAATCCTCATCGTAATGCAGAATGCGTACTGGCATGGGTGACTCGGTGTGAGAGTGACTGGGGTACCGGCTGTGGGGGGCGTGTGTACTCATTATAAGGCCGACTGGGGTGCTTGGGGGAAGCTCCGAAGTCAACCGAGAGAACTGACAGTGACGGTGAGGGTACTGGGGTTCATTCACAGGAGACACTGCCACTGATGCTGAAGGCAGGAGTTACTGGCAATGGAGTATGGCAGGGATGTGACCAGGAATATTGATACCGATGTAACATGGGTACCGGAAGTGATAACGACTGATTCAGAGGCAGGAACGTGACTGCCGGTAAAAGGTTACTGGCAGCAAATTGGAATGACTGAGAGTACTGGCAATGATGTGACAGAGGGTTCCAGCAGGGACGTGACATAGAGTACTGGTAGTGATGTGACTGGGTACCGACCATGATGTGACTGGGAGCACTGGTAGTGATGTGACTCAGGTATCTGCTGTGATGTGACAGAGTACTGGTAGTGATGTGACTGGGTAATTGAAGTGATGTGACTGAGAGTACCTGTGGTGATGTGACTGCTTTACCCTCAGTGATGTGACTGAGAGTACTGGTAGTGATGTGACTGCTTTACCCGCTGTGATGTGACATGGGGTACTGGTAATGATGTGAGTGGGGTACACGCTGTGATGTGACATAGAGTACTGGTAGTGGTGGGACTGGGGAAACGGCACTGATGCGACAGAGTGAGTGACATTCTGAAGGGCCCCCCGTCATTTGGCGATAAGCCACTAGATGTGGCTGAGGACTCGTCGCGCAGTAATGTGACGCGGAGTCTGGTAGGGGTGTGACTGGGGTACCCGCTGTGATGAGACTGGGAGTGGCGTTAGTGGTGTGACTGGGTACTGGCAGTGATGTGTCTAAGAGTACTGCTGGTGATGTGACTCAGTACCGGCCGTGATTCGAGTAAGCACTGGCAGTAATGTGACTGGCAGTAAAGGTGACCCAGCCCAGGGTACTGGCGGAAGTGGTGACTGTGGTTACTGGCAGTGAAAAAAGAGTAGGGGTGCTGGCAGCGATGTGAATGTAGGGGTACTGGTTGTGTCCTGCCAGGGGGCACTGAGAACGTCCGTGAGTGAGCTACATGCAGCGATGCATTCTGGGGGTCCTCGAACAATGCGCCAGAGAGACTGGCAGTGATATACCATAGGTATCGAAGAAAATGCGAAGGTGGTGAGTGGAATCGCTCGGGTCGCATTCCTGTCCGTCGTTTTTCGCCCAGTAGGCCTCTTTAAACAGAGACCAGCTGTATGCAAATCAGCTTAGGCCGCGCTCCAATAGGAAGTGGCCTTGGGTGCTACCGGGGATGGTGACCTGGGTACTCACGTTAATGGCGCCTGAGGGCAGTAGCGGGACTGGTCACTGTGCTAGTGTAGGTGACTCAGGTGCGAACCCTGAAGTGACTCTGGTCGCCAACAGTAGTAATGACGTGAAGATTTACATACATTTTGGCGGGGGATATTGGCAGTGATGGTGACTTGGGGTAGCAGCATAGTTGGCACTGAAAATGAGAGCGGGGGGGCCTCTGGCATTTGGGCATTGGCAGTGGTGATACTGGGGCATTAGCAGTGGTTGGAAATGGACAAACTTGCAATACAATATTGGCACGGCGGGCGAAGGCGGCCCCTCGTGTAATATGACTGAGGCGCCAGTGTCATTGTGAGTGACCCAGGGTGCTGTCACGGCGGGTGGCTGGATGCAAGGGGAGCTCCAGGACTGATGATGACTGAGCACTGGGACAGAACGTATTAGCAATGATAGTGACCACAATCATTGTCAACGGTGCCACCGGTAGCGTGGGGCCAGCACTGACCGCGAATGATGGCACTAGCAGTGATGATGGCCGGGGTCCTGGCAGTATAACATCTGCACTGTTGATGAATGATTTCACTAGCTGTGAGAGCGACTGTGCCACTGGCAGTGTGAAATCAGCACCGATCACGAAGGGTGGCAGTGGCAGCGGCTGGTGTACGGGCAGCGTAGAATCCGCAGTGATCGCAAACGATTGCACTAGCAGCGATGCGGCTGGAGCACTGGCAGTTTGGAAAAACACTGATCATGAGCGCTTGCTCTAGCAGTCGAGGTGGTTGGGTCACTGGGACTGCGTATCACGAACTAGCGTAATAGTAGTGACAGCAACTGGGTCATCAACAGTCTGGAATCAGCACTGATCACGAATGAGCCCCCCCTCAGCCACTGGCAGTGTGGAATCAGCACTGATCACGAATGAGCCCCCCCTCAGCCACTGGCAGTGTGGAATCAGCACTGATCACGAATGAGCCCCCCCCCCTCAGCCACTGGCAGTGTGGAATCAGCACTGATCACGAATGAGCCCCCCCCTCAGCCACTGGCAGTGTGGAATCAGCACTGATCACGAATGAGCCCCCCCCTCAGCCACTGGCAGTGTGGAATCAGCACTGATCATGCGTGATCGCTTTCGCAGCGGCAGTGGCTGTGCCTCTGACACTGTGGCGGCAGGGGTGCTTGCAGGAGCAGTGATAGCTGCGGGGGTCCCGGCAGTGAGAAATCAGCACAAATCACGAATGATTGCACGGGAGTGATAACGGCTGGGGCCAGAGGCGCAACTAGAGCCAAATTTCGGGGGGGGGGGGGCTGAACAAAAATTTCGGGGGGGGCTGAACTTTAAGCAATAGGCAGAGTGGAGCTGCAGGGGCTCTTAGAAGGGGGTGAAACACCAGCGAGGCCTCATTAACATGCAAATGGTCTTTTAAAGACCTGTGAAGTGCTCGGGTGCGGCTGCTTTTTTGCCCGGGAAGCTGTCTCATCCCGGGCTGCCACACGCGACGGGGGGGGGCTGAAGCCCTTTGAGTCCAATGGGTGTTGCGCGCCTGGCTGGGGCATTGCCACTGGCATCAGCACTGTGAATGATGGCACCAGCAGTGATAGTGGCTGGGGCAATGTCATTGGAAGCATCACGGATCATGAATGATTGCCCTAACCAGAGCCCCCAGTACCAGTGCTTGCCTCGCTAGTACTGTCAGTGGCAGTGTCTCGCCAGTACCCTCAGTACCCGTGTCGGCCCTTCTGGTAACCCAGTGGCAGTCTGTCCCGCCAGTACTCACAGTCATCACCTTACCAGCATCTACCATCCCAGTACCCCAATACCAGAGTCTGCTCCACCAGTACCCTCAGTACCAGGATCTGCCCAGCCAGTACCCTCAGTGGCGGTGCCTGTCCCGCCAGTACTCGCAGTCACTACCGTACCGCCAGCTTCCATCCCGGTACCCCAATACCAGAGTCTGCCCCGCCAGTACCCTCGGTACCAGTGCCTGCCTCGCCAGTAACCTCAGTAGCAGCATCTGTTTCGCCCTTACCCTCAGTGTCTGCCTCGCCAGTACCACCAGTGCTCGTGTCTGACCCGCCAGTGCCCTCAGCAACAGTATCTACCCTGTCAGTACACTTTTAGTACTTTTAAAAACGAAAAAACAACGCCAAAGTCGCACGGCCGCTGGTCCAGGCACATTCTCGAAACCCTCTGAGCTGCAGTGAGTTGTGCTGATGTCGCTTCCCAACGAATCTTCTCTGTTTTTGGCGTTTTCTCCGGAATTCCCTCCGCGGCTCGACGCAGAAGGGACGGGTGCGCGAGCTCGAATGCCGCCTGTGGCAGTGCCGGGAGGGGCGTGGGGTGATACGATGTATTTTACAATCAGGCAGTTATCTGGCGAGGTCCGGGGCACCGCATCTTTACGGAGGAGTGGATGTACCCCTTAGGAGGGAAGGCTTTCCTGCGCGCCGGGAGCTTGTTTAATGGTGTGTGCTCGGCGGGGGCTTCTCCCTAATAGATAGTTCGCCGGTGCATTCCCACTTGCACGTGATTGGCTCTTCTCAACCTGCGCTTCTCAGCTCTGCCATTTCAGTGTGGGATGCGTGTGCTCAGCCCTACAGATCTGTTGGAAGGAAGGCGAGGATCCGCGGAGTGCTGTCTGCGGAGAGCTCCGAAGGACCTAGTGACCCAGGGGGCAGGGGCATGCGAGCCCCGAGGGAGATCAGCCGGGCCAGTGCAGTGCGCACCAGAGGACTGTGAACTGAGGCATTTCTGGCATCTGTGCCAGGACCACGGAGGTACGCGAGTGCCTGGAGCCTCGGGAAGCCGTGGGTGGTCCCGAGAGAGTGGGGTGTTAGAGCCTTAGGAAGAGCTGTGTCTGTGTTGGGGTCATTGGAGAGCTGTAGGTACAGGCGCTTCAGAGAGTTGATGATGTCAGGGTGCTAGGAAGAGCTCCAAGGTCCTATCAGATAACTGTGGGTGCCAGGGTCATCGGAGAAATGTGAGTGTCAGATTTCTAGAGCAGAGTGGTGGTTGCCAGGGCGCTTGGAAACTGCGAGCGACAGGGGCCTCAGAAAATTGTGAGTGCCAGGGCCCCAAGAGAGCTGTGAGTGCCTGGGCCCTCAGAGAACTCTGAATATCACGATCCTCAGGGAACAGAGAGTGTCAGGACCCTCAGAGAGCTGTGCGTGCCAGGACCACAAGAGAGCTGTGAGTGCCAGGACCACAAGAGAGCTGTGAGTGCCAGGGCCCCGAGAGAACTGTGAGTACCGGGACCACAAGAGAGAGGTGATTGCCAGGACCCCAAGGGAGCTGGGAGTACCAGGGCCACAAGAGAGCTGTGAGTGCCAGGGCCCCAAGAGAACTGTGAGTGCCGGGACCACAAGAGAGCTGTGATTGCCAGGACCCCGAGGGAGCTGTGAGTACAAGGGCCACAAGAAAGCTGTGAGTGCCTGGGCCCTCAGAGAACTCTGAATATCACGATCCTCAGAGAACAGCGAGTGTCAGGGCCCTCAGAGAGCTGTGAGTGCCGGGACCACAAGAGAGCTGTGAGTGCCAGGGCCCCAAGAGAACTGTGAGTGCCGGGACCACAAGAGAGCTGTGATTTCCAGGACCCCAAGGGAGCTGTGAGAACCAGGGCCACAAGAGAGCTGTGAGTGTCAGGGCCCCAAGAGAACAGTGAGTGCCAAGGCCCTCAGAGAGCGCTTCGAGGGCAGGATCATCAGAGAGCAGTGACTGCAAGATTGTTGGCGAGGTGAAGGTTCCACGATCTGTGGAAAGTCGAGGATGTCGGGGCCATCGGAAGGGGCATAATTCCAGGCTCATTAGCCAGCTGTAAGTGTGGGGGATGACAGATCCGGGTGCATGGTTTCTTGATGACTGCAGAGGTCAGGCTCAGGCACGGCTCTGAAGGCAAAGCCCTCAGCCTGTTGTTGGTGCCAAGGATCCTCTGGCAATAGCAAGTGCCAGGGTCTTCGTACAGCTGTATGCGCCAGGATTGGAAGAGAGCAGTGGGTGCCAGACTCCTACCCCCCAGAGAGACCTAGGGTGTCACGATACTTAAAGAGCTGAGGGTGCTGGGTTGTTAAAGAGTTGTGGGTGCCAGCGGTCCTCGGGTAGTGGTGGGTGCCAAGAACCCGGGTATTTGAAGGCCTGATGTTGATAGGGTCTTCAGAGAGACAGATGAGGTGGAATTAATAGGCCCGCAGGTGCTAGAGTTGCCTAAAAGACGTGGGTGCCAAAGGATTTCAGACAGCTGTGAGTGCCCTGGCCTTTGTAGAGTTGTGGGCGCCAAGAGGCCCCAGACAGTTGTAAGTGTCCGCTCTTTAGGAGAGTCCTGGCTTCCATGATCATGGTTGAGCTGTAGGCCCCAGGGTCTTCTCTGAGCATGGGTAATCGGGGTCATCAACGTTTGACAGCCCAGCTGTCTCCAGAGCCAAGAGTGGCAGCAGGCAATGCATAGTCCGGTGATTTTTAGGACATTAATTAATGTGGGTGTGTGGTGCCACCAGGGGTTGGAGTTTTCAGATCTTTAAAGACATGGAGTGTTGCATTTTTGCAAAGGCCTTGAGTTGGACATTTTTCTGAAACGTTGCGTCTAGGTCTTCAGAGGTGTGGAGTTTGAGGTTGCTTTAGAGACCGAAAGTTCAAGGGTCTTCAAAAACCTGATGTTTGAGGTTATTGAGGGACCTGGAATTTGAGCATTTTCAGTGACCTGATGTCTGATATTCTGCACAGATTTGAAGTGAAATCTGTAATTTTAAGTTCTGAGGACACCTTGAACCTGAGTCTCTGCCAAGGTCTTTGCCCGATAGTTTACAGAACCCTGGAGTTTCACAGGCTTCACATGTGCCATCTGCCAGTGTCTTCTTAACGGCGGCATGCCATGATCTTCAGAGACCTGGGGGTAAGGGCATGTTCTGTCGCACAAGGCTCGTTAGAGAACAGGAGGTGGCATAATTGTCAATGATGTGTTGCTTTATTATGTTGCAAGATCTCAGAGTGGACTGTTCATAGAAAGGGGGGGGGGCAGGATTGTCTGGCGGCATCGAGTGCCAAGTACTTAAATATTATAAAGGTGAAGAGACATTTGCGGTAGATCTATAGTGAACTTTTTAACACCAATGGCCTGGGAGTATCACTGGACAGTTGCTTTGTTCTGATTTCTAACGAGAGATATTAGTAGCATCGTCGGAGTAGGGATGTTGGGTTCCTGCTAGTACTCTGACTTAAATTTGTCAGAGAGGTGGTATAGGGATCTACAGAGAGTCATCAGTGGGGTTCTGCACAGTACATCAACCGTAGGTTCATAAGAGAGGTGGTATTGGGATCTGCAGAGAGTGGCATGATGGGTTCTTCATGGAATTGAGAGCTTAGGTTCATCAGAGATGTGCTGTTGGGAGCTTCAGAGAGCTGCGATATTGGGGTCTTCGATCATCAATAATGTCATTCGGGATCTTCAGAGAGTTGTAATGTTGGGTATTTCATAGAAATGTGAAATTGGGTTCGTCAAAGATAGAGAGTTGGGATCTTCAGAAATTTGGGATTTCAGGTTCTTCATAGCACTCCGAGTGTAGCTCCGTCAGAGATGTGGTGTTGGGACCTTCAGAGAGTTGGGATGTCAGGTTCTTCATAGCACTCCGAGTGTAGCTCCGTCTGAGATGTGGTGTTGGGACCTTCAGAGAGTTGGGATGTCAGGTTCTTCATAGCACTCCGAGTGTAGCTCCGTCAGAGATGTGGTGTTGGGACCTTCAGAGAGTTGGGATGTCAGGTTCCTTATAGTACTGCAAGTTTTGGTGATCCAAGACGAGGTCTTCAAAGTTTGGTCACTTGGATCTTCTGGGAATTGCAGTGTCCTGATCTTCTTTGAGTTGGGATTTAGGGCTCTGTCGACACCTGGAATGTTGGAGTCTATTGAAAGGTGCCCAGTGGGTAAGAGACACAGTCATTTGGGGAGCTGGTGCGGACTGTGACGAGGGTTCCTCTGGCCCACAAGATCTACATGCGACGTGGAATTTCTGCTCCATCTGACAGCGAAGGTGGACCCCGCAAGACCGCATCTACCTGACACTTGGAATTTACTATCTGGGAGTTATGGAGCAATGTGTTACATGACATTTGTGGACGACTGGTACCCGTGGCTGACATGAGAGGTTGACACATGGGACTGGCAAAATTCTGCCGGCTGAGGTTCAGATGATATCTAACCCCTGGGAGAGAGATGGACATGTGAGAGCCAGGAGAGGGAGCGAAATCAAACACTTGGGACAGAAGAGGAGATCTGGCTCCTGGGACACAGATGGAAAGTTAACTGTTGAGATAAAGACGGATGTTTAACACTTGGGACGGCAAGTGCCATTTGATCAATGGGTCGGAGATGAAAGTCCAGCACTTGGAACCGCCACGGACTTTTAATCCGCAAGGGAGTGGGACACTGAACACTTGGGACAGAGATGACAGGCTGACACCTGGGACAGCGATGTCAATGTGATGCCAAGGACAGAGATGGGCCTCCCCTCCTGGATCTTCCTCTGCCTCATCTTCCTCTTCCTCATCCAGCTCAGTTGCACCAGGTAAGATCAGCTCGGCAGCTACGATTTTAGAATCTGCCAGCTCTTGCGCCCAATATTAACATTGCAATAATATACTTTCTATACTCAATACCATAGCACTTGCACACGTATCTCACACAACATTCCATATCTTGTTGGGGGGGGAGGGGGTGAATTGCACCAGCAATATGCGTAATCATTGTTTGCCTCGAGGCAAAATTGTATTTGTTGTGCAGTAATCAGATTAACAGATTTCTTTACACGTATTTGCATGAGCGTCCTTGGAAAGTGTTTTAAAGTGTCAAAGCGCACAGATTGTTTGTCCTGCTCGCTTTTTAAGGTCGGTGAAATATTCATGGCTTAAACGTGCAGGAATCGAACTCATAAGCATCAACCAAAACAACTGATTGTTGCCTGTCGAAACGGGAGACCAGGGTCAGCCAAACTGTGTGATCCTGGGCAGATCTCTTTATATTCCCAGGCCTCTTTTCCCTTATCTGCCAGAAACGCGGCAGCGCCCAGAAGCAGGCATGCCGGCAGAATTTAGCGCGGTATAAGACGGACATTTACTACTGTAGGCATAGTGTACTGATGACGTGAAAACTGTTGAACTGCGAGTCACAGAAAATAAGGACGAAGGCACTGATGCGATCACAGTAGAATATACGTGAAATAGCAATGTAAAATTAAAAACCTATAAAACATGAAATTGAATCGATGACGACAAATATCACGCACATCAGGTATGGGGTGGGTGGCGAAAGGTGGGCTGGGGGCTGTGCAGCACGGGCTCTGCCAATGCACCGATTCATTGTCTCTTCTGTGCCAGGCTTTCACAGCCCGGATGGTTTCCTGCTCCAGAAAGTGTCTCCCCCCGGTATGTAAGGAGTTTGCCGGCAGCCAGGCGTGGGCTGGTAACTAGGAGCCAAGTTATATATAGACTCGGTGTGTGGCTCGAGATGTTTTGTGTGTGTGTGTCGTGGGGATAAAGTTTATTTGAATTAGGGAAAGGGGTCGGGGTGTTTGCGGTCGATCTAAGGGGGCGGGGCACGGGGGGCCCACTTGGTCTATGCCGCAGGGTGCTGGTCTGCTGAGGGTGAGCCGGGCAGGGCGGAATGGGCTGCCCGCCACACTTTTCTTATGATGTGTGTGTGTCACAGTTCTGGAGTGAGGAGAGAGGAGAGAGGTGGCAGGGAACACCATGGGGGTGGAGGGAAGAAGCGGGGGAGGGAAGGGGGTGGAGGGGTAGAATGGTCAAGTCGTACCGCGCGGGATGAGAGGGTGGGGGTGGGGCAGTGAAAATAAATAGATCTGAGGGGAGGCGGGGGGGGGGGCAGAGAGGGTGCAAGGTAAAGCGGGGGAGGAACATAGGAGGGTGAGAGCGGAGAGCACAGAGGATGAGCGTTGGTGGGAAGTGAGGGATGGTATGGTGGAAGGGAGAGAGGTAGGCAGGGAGAAGTTGAGAATTTATGGGGCCAAGCAGAAGATAGTGAAGGAAAGGGAAGATTAAAGGAGAGAGGAGATGTTGGGGATGGGAGAGAGAGAAGGGTCAAGGTGGAACGATGGGTCACAGAGGGAAAGTAGAGGGGCGAGTGTTATATTCGGAAACCAGAAGAGAGTAAAGAGAGGGGAGAAGGGGGAAACAGCAGCAACCGGGGGGGGGGGGGGGGTTAATAAAAGGAGGAGGGGAGGTGGAAGAACTGAAGAGGGAGAAAGAAAGATTGACCGGCAGGAGGAGCTGCGCGCTGTGGGGTGAAGTGGGTAGAGAAGTGGTTTCAAGACGGAGGGGCGGAGGCGGCCGTGAGGACTGAAGGGAGAGACACAAAACAGAGAGAGAGGAGAACACAGTAGGAATTTAGAACAAGAGGTGTGTGTGTGGGGAGGTAATTGGGGAAGGTGTGAGAGTGGATACACTATAGGACGGGGGTGCATTCTTACTGCACAAGCTAATGTAATGTATGAGCAAACCATCTTCAACCTGATGAGGTGGAGGCCACCAGGCGCATTGCTCTACAAGCGCCCCCGCCCCCCGTGCAGTTGGGCACGTTCTTTTAATTAGAATAGTTAAATGTGTGTTGCTTGCGTCAGGTAGTTTATAGTGAGCTTAATAAACAAAATGGCGTTTGTGTGCCAATAAATCATAACAACTGAACACTCTTTTGAACAGCAAAAAACGATGCCAGTTACTCTTTACTATAATAAATTATTAATTTGAATCTATTATATACCATGCCAGTAACTTCTTAGGGAAAACTTTCACATTATATTTTACGTAGAATTATTGTGTTTACAAAAGATAAATCATATTTCAGAACGCTGATCTGAAAAAGACATTACACATTTAAGATATCGCAATAATGCCCCGATGTACATAGCAACACACAAATGCGTGTGGCACAGAAGTAACTTGTAGAAGCAAAAACCTTTCAAAGCCATCACCACAGACTACAGCCAACGTGTGTTTTGTATGACACACGCCTCTTTTTCAAGGCTTTCACTGATGATACAATTGTTCATCAGATATAAAAAAAATTGAAAGTTTCGGCAATAATGAGTTACCAATAAGATGCAGTCGTGTCAGTCATCAGCATCACCGTGCTTGTGTGCCATGGCCTTGAACATCCAGATCAAACCGGAAATGACCTGATTCACCATTCACTCTCTGCCATTATTTCCAAGACTTTTTGTTCAGTGTTTGTTGATGAAAAACAGCCATGCGATAGATACTTTAGTTCTTCAAATTGAGGTGGATTCTATTATTGCGTGAAAGGGACAACTTTGTTGGACCATATCATGGCTATCTTGGTATGAAAGGATTGGTTGTTGAATGGATAGTTGCCAATGTATCCCTTGGATCATTTCATTCATCCACCTCTATTTAAAGGATGGAGGTACCGCAGCCAGTGGCGGCTGCCACATATAAAAAGTGGTGAGGTGGGTCGATGGGGGGCACAAGGGAGGGAGAGCGCGGGAGGAGTTTAATAACAATTATAAACAAAAAACTTACCTGAAACTGCCGGCTGCCTCCTGCATCTCGCCTCAGTCTTCTTCCTTGGCACTGGGGCAGCATCACAGACTCCCTGTGCGATCCCTGCGCTGCTCTCATGCTATAAGAGCAGTGCGGGGATTGGCCTGGGCGGGCTCGTTTGACGTCAGACAGGGAGTCTGTGCTAGTTCTCCAACCCGGCTGTAAAACAGAGCCAGGTTGGAGAAACCCAAGTGCGCATGTGTGTTTGGCCGGCCTGAGAAAGTCGGCCAAACACACATGCGCACTTAGAAGTGCATAACCAGTCCTCCTCCCCCCCATGGCATGGCCCCACCCCTCCCTACACACGCTGGCTGAACCAGCTGCTTAAAATAAAACAATGCTAAAATATTGTTTTATTTTTCAGCTGCTAGCTCTGAGTCGGTGAGCCGACGCCTTTCTGCTACTGCGGAGTAGTCACCACTGAGTCTGCAGCACACTGCATGCTTCGTTATTGGTATTGGAGCAGCGTATAGTCTTCCCTTTGTGTGGCCTCGTAGGGCTTTTGGGGTTTCCATTTCAGACCAGAGTCTGGTTTTGTTTGCGATGTTGTGTTTTGGTTACTGCTTTGATTACTTACTCGTAATTATCTTTACTCTGATTCCTATGAGTTCCTCGGCACAGTCCTTACGTCATGCGGGTTGACTCTTCAGGATTTATCTATCCTACAGAAAAAAAACATTCAAATTGAATCTTGAGGAAGATCCCTTTTCTAGGCTTTATCCCTTCTAATGAGCCATGAAGATGGTCCAGCCCAGCATCCATCCCGTCTAGTGGTTGCCACACCCCACTCCAGGCAAGGAGAACGGAAAACTCGGAAAGCGACGAGGAAGACCAAGACTCGAAGTAATGATGTTACCAGTAAGTAATCAATACATCACCACCTAGTCTCGTCTTTCACACCTATCATGAGGACGTACCAAAGCAGAAGAACCAACCACTGGGAAGTAAAGACAATGAAAGAACGCACCGGTAAAATACTAAAGCACTATGGGGCATATTATCAACGGCCAGCGATAATTATCGCTGGCCGTGCTTAGCGATAACTTTTTTATCGCCGTCTATCTCTGGAATTTATCGCCCTGGTAGCGCGTTATTAACAACGCGTTTCTCCAGGGCGATAAAGATTCCAGAGATAGCGAGGTTATCGCTGTTTTGCAGGGAACATCGTTGGTTTTCCAGCGATGTACCCTGCAAAACGGCAATAACCTTGCTGATACGACCCACAGGGTCGTATCAGCATAATCCACCCCAATGTTAAGGATAGGTAAGTCAGCATTTTAGCAGACGTTAGTTTTTGGAGAAAACTGCGGTTTTCTCCAAAAGCTAACGTGTGCTAAAATGCTGGGGCAGCCTTGTAAATATCGCGATGTGAACATCAGCGATATTTAAAAGGTTGTCCTGCCCAGTGACGCCCACTTTGCATCTCATTAGAGATGCAAAGGGAGGCGTTGGGTAAAAGGGTGCTAACATGTGCTAATGCATGTTAGCACCCTCTTGTTAATAGGGCAATAGTTTTATCTCCGCTTTTTGGCTTTAAAAGCCAAAAAAGCAGAGATAAAGCCCTTGTAAATATGCCCCTATAGTACTTTCATCAACAAAGCAAACCGGTATACAGGTGGTATCCAGAACCCAATCACCAGAATCAGCTAAAAAACTACCACCCTAGTGAACTGTCTAGTAAGGCACAAAACTGTGGGTGGGACATTCAAAGGGCACATTTACCACACACCCTTCAGGGAAGCCCCCTTGAAAGCTGTCCGAGAAATGAAGCCACCCCTGATGGCTGGTCCTTGGAGTTAACCTGCAGGAGTTACTCCCTAAGCAAGGCAAGCTAAAGAGGTGGACGGCAGACTCAGTGACTTAAAGTTACTGTGATCGGGTGTCATACCTTGACTTAAAAAAATATTGTCAACCAGGCAGAAGGAAGCTTTTCTAGACAGATACATAGAAAGGGTCCTGTTAACATCTAAAGAAAGAAACCCACGCACTCATAACCAGAAGACTGGACTATGGTAACACCCTCTATGCCGGAATCAACAAAACCCTGCTACACAAGCTCCAAACCATCCAGAACACCGCAGCCAGACTCATCCACGGAACCCCACGACATGAGCACATGACCCAGCACCTACGAGACCTCCACTGGCTCCCCATCGAGAACAGAGTAACCTTCAAGCTACTCACCCACACCTACAAATCCCTCCACAACATCACACCCAAATACCTCAACGAAAGAGTCTCCTTCCACGTATCCAAAAGGAACCTCCGCTGACCTCGCCCTGGCAGAGACCCCACGCATCTGCAGAACCAGAGTAGGTGGAAGAGCATTCTCCCACGTCGCAGCAAAAACCTGGAACGAGCTCCCAGTCAACATCAGATGTTCCCCTACTCTGCACACCTTCAGGAAGAGCCTCAAGACCTGGCTCTTCGCCTGATCCGCAGCTGCACCCCCCCCCGCCCAGTGCCTTGAGACCGTCACGGGTGAGTAGCACGCTCTAAAAACCCCTGATTGATTGATTGTTTGATTGAAAACACATCTCTTCAAAGGTAAGGAAGGGATGGAACAGAGGCAGAGTCTAGTCCTGGGAACTGGAAAAGGAGAAGGAACCTTGGGAGGGAGCACTTAGTCAAGATGCAACACTGCCTTGTCCAAGAGGAATTACAGAACGTTTCAGAACAAGGCTCCAGTCTCCTCTAGACACCGGCCAGGTGATAGGGCCACCAATAAAAATACAGCGCCAAATAAACTTGTTGTCTTTTCTAGTACAGGCACTAGATATCACTTTCTGCATCTCCTGTTGCCTGGGAAACAGGCTAACACAGCCTCACCTAATCCTGCAAGACTGCCGCCATCATGGAATCAGGCAAAGCAGCAGTCCATGGGACAGGCAGGCCATCCTGAGCATGAACTGCAGTGCAAAGCCCCATTGCCCCAACAGCCAAACAGGAGACAAGACTGAATAACCCATGAACTGTGCTCTAATGAGGTACACTGAACCCCTGCAGCCAGGCCCACCTGTTGCATCTGTGACATCCAGAAAGGAGAAAATGTACTTATAAAAAACTCCACCCAAATCCACAGGTACAGTGAGGGAGGGGACAAAGCAGAGGCAGGAGCCCAAGGCATGGGTACGGCAAGGGACAACTGGAGCAGTCTTCTTGCTTCTAACAGTAGCGCCACTCTAGATCCAAGCGCTGGCTGGAGCACAGTCACAAGGTAAGGCAGAAAGCTAAAGTACACAACAACATGATCATGGAAAACAATAATACCTTATTTTAACATGTAAGACAGCCATTCCGTGTCGACCTTGTGAGACAGAACGAAATATGGTGCATGTCGGAGGCAGCCTCTATTTATGGCACACAGGAAAGGGCGGGGAATAGTTATAAAACAGTTTCAATGTGTTGATTTGGGATATGTAAATCCTGTACACAGGATGAGATAAACCTTGTGACGTAAGAACTGGGACGATGAAGATGGACGAGGGGGGAGCGATTTCTGCTGGTGTTCTCAATTCGGGGGTTATGTCCTACACATCCAGCTGCATGTGTCTGCTTTGGTGTTTGAGGAATTGAGACAGAAGGAATTCCCATCTGCGAAGATGGTGGACATCACCATTGCCTTATGGATAGAAATAGTCTGAGCTTGTTGGCAGCCCCTTTTGTTTCTTGCCTTGATATATATAGCGCTTTAAATCCATGGTGCAGCGTCCAAGCGCTTGAAGCAGGGCCAAAGCATGAATGCCTCTTCCTGCTCCCAGCTATCTTCAGCGCCGAACAGATATGATACTCTGTTAGTGGCCTTTTTATCGGCAACATTTTGCCCTTGGTATGACCTTGTGGCGTCATCAGCAGTCCCCCGTGTCTTTCTAATAGATATTGTGGTTTCCTTTCCCTTACAGAAATTCCATGGTCTGAATAGGTTCTTGAAGTGTGCTTGACTTTCGTCTGTTTTGTGACTGTGTCTTATTTATTGAACGAGGGCTAGAATATTTCATTTATTTGTTTGGGATCTGGAATGGAATGGAGGGGCATCAGCTTGAGAGAGGGTGTGAGGCTAAATCTCTTTATCTGGGAGAGATTTTGGAGGGGAGTTTAAAATCTGAATGCCGGTCCATGCCTGCCACCCGGCCAGTTCGTAGTGGGAAGCTGACCGCTATAATTTGGTACCAGTACCAGAATATGTGGTCCTAATATAGTGCAGATAAGGAAAATGGACCCCTTGCTGATGCCAGCTCGATGTCAAAAACAGACATAGATGATGGACAGCGGGCCCCTCACACCTAGACCGAGTGTGTACTAGTCATAGCTGTGTCCCTGCTTACGGATCTCCAAGATCTTGATTTTACCCATCTTTTCCTCTCTCCTGCCTATCTTTATACTTCCACCCTCTCAGCTTTTTCCTCCTTTTCACTCTCTCCATGCTATCCTCCTTTTCTATCTCTCAGTTCCCTCCTCCCCTCTCTTACTAGTTATTCATCAATCTCCGTTCTCCATGACATCCTTATTTCTGGACCTTTTCTCTTCTTCGTTCCGTGCCCCTCTTCCTCGTCCTTATCTTATTTCTCTTTCCCTCCCATCATTTTCCACCTTCCCCATTCTATCACTCATTCCACTCCTCTCGTTTCTACTTTTTTTACCCCCTCATTTTCCTGTCTTTTTTCTCGTCTCTACTTTTCCCTTTCCCCCTGGTTCCGTTTCCCCTGTAGATGAAGGGGCAGATTTACAAGCCACTTGCGCCACTTTTGCGTCACTTTCCGATTTTAAAAGTGAGGCAAAAGTGGCGCAAGGGGCTTGTAAATCTGCCCCGAAATGTGCAAATACGGAACTAGGACACGGTCGCGCTGCGTTAAAAAACAGAAATCTGAGCGGGCGGCCTAACAGAACTTCAGCCGGTGCAGGGCAGGATGGGCACATCCACCTCTATGCCCCGGTGCCTCTGCGACGGCCGCACCACAGATATCTAGGTCTCTGATTCTTTCAGGAAAAGAAAGGGAATATTTCGTTTTTGAGGAACTTATCCATCATTTTCGAAGGCTAAATGAAAATGTGATGGACTCTTGCTATTTTTGTTGTTTTTTTGTTACAATCTCGCCAATGATGGGTTTGGCTCCACAATTTCCATTGAGAATCATTCATTGCCCCAAAGCTCACTGAAATGTAAGGGGAAGCCACGAATTCATCCTCAACGGATGGAGTTATGAGAAAGGAATGCTTCGCTGTCTTTGTAAATGGTGGAAATGTGTCGCTGGCCTTTCTGTGTCGTGACTCCAGGGTGAAGCGAACGTGTACCGCCGGGGCCTCCGCCTGCTCGATCGCTTAGGCGCGACCCGGAAGAAGACGCACTCGTCGTAAGATACTTAATTGCATTGCATACACCTAAGAGAAATATCACTCGACAGAAAGCTGGAGTTGAGAGTTACTGATTTTTGCATAGGCCTAAGAGTGGTAATATCTTAGTGTTCATTTTATCATTTTCATGGGGAAGAGTGTAACAGCAGTAATATGGGATTGACTGCAGGAAAGTGAGCATACAACAGGTGTGTAACGCCCAGTGGTCTCAAAGGGCTTCAGCCCCCCGTCGTGTGTGGCAGCCCGGGCTGTGACAGCTTCGCCTGCACACCCACATCCACACCGGAGTCCTTCACAGGTCTTTAACCCCTTCGCCGCTAGGCCTTTCTCCCCCCTGCGCTAAGCTTTTTTTTGGCTATTTGGGGTAGTTCGCGCTTAGGCCCCTGTAACTTTTTGACCACATAAGGTATCCACGCCAAATTTGCGTCCTTTTTTCACAACATCAAGGGGATTCGAAAAGGTACACAGGGTTTGTGGATTCCCCTGGAGGGGAGCCAGAAATTAGCCACAATACAGGATTTTTTTTTTTTTAATGGGAAAAAGTGTTCCAGATGAAAGCGCCTTTTTTTCCCTGCAAATGGTATCAAAAAAGGGGCTGTGGTGCTGAAATCACCATCTTCCCAGGTTTCAGGGACAAGCAGACTTTTGTCAGAAAACCAACATTTTTTACACAGTTTTGGTATTTTTCTGGGACATAGCCTATTTTTGATATTTTTTGTGCTTTCAACCTCCTTCCAGTTAATGGTAGAAGTGGGTATGAAAGCAATAATGGATCCTGGAAAGCTATACATATTAGAAAAGTAGCCAAAATTCTGAATTCAGCAAGGGGGCATTTGTGTAGATTCTTCAAGGTTTCTTCATAGAAACTAACAGTTAAATATAGGACAAAATTGAAAATTAGTTGAAAAAACAGCCATTTGTATAACTTCTTCTAATTATGACAGCTGTTTGAAAGCTATATACCGTTAGATTTGCTGGACCTTTCTGGTTGTGGGGATATATAGGACTTGTAGAACCCGACGAACCCAGAGCCAATAACTGAGCAGGGTCTTGCAATGGTTTTTTACTATGTACCGGGCGTATAGCAATTATTTTGGAAAAATGTATACATGCAAAAATGGGTATGAAAGAAACCTATGTATTTCTGAAATGGGAACAAAATATAGAGTTTAGAACCAGTAGATATTTGCACATTTCCGAAATTGAGAGTACCCATACTAGCATGAGAATTATAGGTTATTTTTCAAAATGACTTCTTTTTTACACATTGTCTTTCATTTGGGAGGCAGAAATGCATCGAAAGTCAATAGGTAATAACAGTTGCTCTGCAATTCTGTCTTACCCTAAGTCTTCCTATAAAAATAGCTCCTCACTGGTGTGGGTAGGCCTTGTGCACACGACAGGAAACGGCTCAAAACGCAACGTGGACACACCACATGTTCACAATGAAAAATGACCCTTTTCTTGCAAAGTGCTTAGCTGTAGTTTGTGAACTCTAGCTCTGCCTGCACCTAGGGAAACCTAGCAAACCTATACATTTTTGAAAACTAGACACCCAAGGGAATCCAGGATGGGGTGACTTGACTGGCTCTACCTAGGTTCTGTTACCCAGAATCCCTTACAAACCTAAAAAATTGTCAAAAAAAAACACATTTTCCTCACATTTCTGTGGTGGAAAGTTCTGGAATCTACAAGGATCCACAAAATTCCACCCACCCCGCATACCCCAAAGTCTTCTGAGAAAAATGACACCTCACTTGTGTGGGTAGGTCTAGTGCCCGCAACAGGAAACAGCCCAAAACGCAACGTGGACACACCACATTTTCACAGTAAAAATTGACCCTTTTTTTTGCAAAGTGCCTAGCTGTCGTTTTTTAACACTAGCTCTGCCGGCAGCTAGGGAAACCTAGCAAACCTATACATTTTTGAAAACTAGACACCCAGGGGAATCCAGGATGGGGTATCTTGACTGGCTCTCACCAGGTTCTGTTACCCAGAATCCCTTGCAAACCTAAAAATGTCTCCAAAAAACACATTTTCCTCACATTTCTGTGGTGGAATGTTTTGGAATCTGTGCGGATCCACAAAATTCCACCCACCCCGCGTTCCCCAAAGTCTTCTGCGAAAAATGGTACCTCTCTTGTGTGGGTAGGCCTAGTGCCGCGACAGGAAACAGCCCAAAACGCAAGGTGGACACACCACATTTTCACAGTGAAAGATTAACCTTTTTGTGCAAAGTGCCTAGCTGTAGTTTTTGAACCCTAGCTCTGCCGGCACCTAGGGAAACCTAGCAAACCTATACATTTTTGAAAACTAGACACCCGGGGGATGCCAGGGAGTTATGGCTTGCGTGGATCCCCTAACGTTTTCTTACCCAGAATCCTCTGCAAACCTCAAATTTAGCAGAAAAAATCATTTTCTCAAGCTATACCTCTCTGGAATCCCCCTGGTGTCTAGTTTTCAGAAATGTGTGGGTTTGGTAGGTTTCCTTGGGTGCTAGCTGCGCTAGGACCCAAAATCCAGAAGTAGGCACATTCCGCAAAAAAGTCTGTGCCTAGTGGGCTTTCTGCCACCCTGGGGAGGGGGGAAATCGGGGGCTATTGCCCTGATATGCCCCCAAGAGGGGTAGAAAGACTGGCTATTTTGTTTGGTTGGGTTGGGACATTGGGATGCCGATTCTGGGCAGCTCCCACCCCTACATTAAAAAAAGCCAGCATAATTTCTGCTGCCTCGTGGGCTCTCTGTCCCCCCCGGGGGGGGGGGCAGATCAGAGGCTACTGCCCCTATCTGCCTCCTGAGGGGGGGCAGAAAGACTGTGGCATTTTTATGGGGGTCGGGGCATTGACATGACCATTCTGGGCAGCCCCGAACTTTGAAAAATAAAAATCCCTGGTGCCTAGTGGGCTTTCTGTCCCCCGGGGGGGCAGAGAAGGGGCTATTGCCCCACCTGCCTTCCAGGAGGGGCAGAAAGGCTGTAGTATTTTTTCTTTTGGGTGGGGGTATTTGAATGCCCATTCTGGGCGGCCCTCACCCCTACGTATATATATAAAAAAAAATCCCTGGGGCCTAGTGGGCTTTCTGCCCCCCCCCGGTGGGAAGATATGGGGCTATTGCCCCCATCTACCTCCTGGGGGGGCAGAAAGTCCCATTCTTACTTGGGGGGGGGTAGGGAGGGGGCTTTGGCATGCCCATTCTGGGCAGACCCCCGGCGCATAAAAAAATCCCTGGCGTCTAGGGTGCTTTCTGCCCCCCCGGGGGGGACAGATTGGGGGCTACTGTCCCCATCTGCCCCCAAGGTGGGGGGCAGAGAGGCTGTAGATTTTTTTTTATTTTGGGTGGGGGTATTTGCATGCCCATTCTGGGCAGCCCCCACCCCTATGTATATATAAGAAAAAAAACCCTGGGGCCTAGTGGGCTTTCTGCCCCAGGTGCTACTGCCCCCATCTGCCTCCTGGGGGGGCAGATAGTCATACTATTACTTTGGGGGGGCCGGTAGGGGCTTTGGCATGCCCATTCTGGGCAGCCCCCACCCATGGCGCGTAAAAAAAATCCCTGGCGTCTTGGGTGCTTTCTGCCCCTTTGGGGGGGGCAGATTGGGGGCTACTTCCCCGATCTGCCCCCCGCGGGGGAGAAAGGCTGTCTGGGTAAATAAAATGGGGGGGGAGCAACAGCCCTTGCCCAAGGGGACGCTCCCGCTCCCTGGTGGCTAGTGTGTGGATCCCTGCTTGGGGATCGTCCTGTTGGGGTGATCCCCAAGCAGGGATCCACTAGTGAAGGGTACCATTGGAAAGGGGAGATCCTCCACTTTCCAACGATACCCCTCCCAAGTGCTTCGGTGCTCAGGGGGCTGAGATGGCCCCTAGCACTGAAACACTCAAACGGAAACTAAGTTTCAGTTTAGTTTTCAGTCTAATGACGACAGCGCGCCATAAGCGCGATCGTCATTAGACTGAAAACCTGTGAAGGGCCTCGGGAGGTTGGGGAATCTCTTCCCCACCTCCCAAAGCCCCCAAAAAATGGAAATCCCTCTGCTGTTTGTAGCAGAGGGATTTCGTGCCCCTGTCCTCATGACGGAATAGTTCCGGCATGAGCACAGGAGCACCGGTGCTCATGACGGAACCATTCCGTCATGAGCACCGAAGGGGTTAAAAGACCACTTGCTTGTTAATGAGGCTTTGTTGTTCTTTCACTCCTTCTTAGATCCCCTGCTTCTCCATTCTGCCTATTGCTGAAAGAATGAACCCCCCCCCCCCGAAATTGTTTCTTAGCCCCCCCTGTGGCTCTAGTTGCGCCTCTGGCATACAATAACCTCCTTGCCCCAAGAGTGAGTATGCTCATTCTTATACTACTCTAGGTACAGGGACAGTCCTTAGTTTCTAAAAGTGTGAATGTTAAGGCGCAATGTATTTCTTAGGGTGCAACTGCCACTTGCACCACCCACTGCCCCCTGTCAGTGCTGCAAAATGCTAGCACCAGTGGCCCGGATGTGCTGCTGCTATTATTATTTTTTTAGTACATTTTCAATTGCTAAACTGATGTGCTTTGCTGAAAATAGGCAGGCAGTGCCACCATTTGGTGGACTGTTATACAAACGAAGCATGTTTAAAAAATAAGTGTTGGTGCGAGCACCGGCACACATTATGTGCTGGGCACTACAGACCTGTCCTCAATTGTGGTTTGCAATAGGTCCCATGGCACTCACAGAGGATGTATGTTATGTTATGTTATGTTAGCCAAATTTATAGAGCGCACAGATGCCCCAGCAAAGGGGCGTCCCGGCGCTACAACAGACAAGATATCGAGGCCAAAACATAACCAGAAACAATAACAACACTAGGAATTCTGGGGAAAGAGGAAAGTTTTAACAGCTTTCCTAAAAACCAGGAGGTCGTCAATGGCGCGAATATAGACAGGGAGAGAGTTCCAGAGTCTAGCTGCTAGTACTCTGAAAGAGCGCCCCCCGGCCCGAGCCCGCTTGAAACGTGGGACTGTGACTAAATGAAGCCCAGAGGACCTTAAAGAGCGCGAAGGGACATAAGGCTGAATAAGATGCTCAAGGATCTGAGGAGAGGAGTATTTGAGGATTTTAAACAGTACACATAAAGACTTAAACTTAATCCTCTGTGCAACAGGGAGCCAATGAAGCTGACCGATGGTTTTTTTGGCCGAGCAGAATCTCGGTAGGCCAACCAGAGCTCTGGCGGCAGCGTTTTGAACGCGTTGGAGTCTAGAGAGTTCAGCTGAGTTGGCTCCTAGCAGAAGAGAACTTGCATAGAATCGTGGCTTGCACAATAAGCTGTCTGGTAGGGGCATCAAAAAATTTAAAAGTAGGTCTAAGCCTTCGAAGTATCCCGTAGCAGGTGGCGGCAGTTTTCTTTGTATGGGAAACAAAGCTAAGTTTAGAATCTAGCCAGATCCCAAGATTTTTTACCTCCGTGACAGGGAGGGGAGTAGGACCCAGCTCCGATGGCCACCAGTGATCGCTCCAAAGATGGCTCTGCTTGCCGACAATGAGCACCTCGGTTTTTTTAGCGTTCAATTGTAGGCAGTTCTCAGTCATCCAGCGCGCCACTGAGCAAATTCCCTGGCGGAACGTAGCGGTTTCAAGGTCAGAAGCCCCACTTAGTGCTACCGCCAGCTGTGTATCATCTGCGTAGGACACCATAGACAGGTTCCACCGTTTAACAACCGCAGCCAGCGGCTGTAAATAAAGATTGAAAAGTGTGGAGCTCAGAGCAGAACCCTGTGGAACACCCTGAGCAATGGAGTAAGGTTTAGATTGGAAAGAGGGTGTGACAACCCTGAACGTACGATCAGATAAAAATGATCGAAACCATTCCAGTGCCATGTTACCGACACCAGCCTCACCCAGCCGTTGAAGCAAGATAGTATGAGAGACGGTGTCAAACGCGGCACTGAGGTCGAGGAGCACCAGTGCCGCCGTTTGACCAGAGTCGGCCAAAGTTCGTAAATGGTCGACCATAAAAAGCAGAGCCGTCTCTGTGCTATGGCCGGGTCGAAAACCGTACTGGGTTGGATCCAAAATATTGGCGCGGGTGAGATGATCAGATAGAATGGCATTGACATGGGTCTCAGTCAATTTAGCAACCCACGGAAGGAGTGATATAGGGCGGTAGTTCTCCAATTTAGATGGATCCAAGGCTGTTTTTTTCAGAATGGGTATCACCTGGGCTTGTTTCCAGCTCACAGGAACAGAGCCAGAAGTTAGAGATAGGTTGACAAGGTCGCACAATGGGGAGAAACAAAGTGAGGCAGATTCACTAAACTGAGCAGGACGAAGAGGGTCCTTGGGTGAGCCTGATTTAACTTTCGTCGCTATTTTAGTAAATTGTTCCATTGAAAGCTCAGGGAGAGAACACAGGGACAGCGTTGTCCTTGAAGGGGACTCCACCTTATCCAAGGGAGCAGGTAGATCCGGAAAAGAACGATAAATAGCCGCCACCTTTTCCACAAAAAAGGCAGCCAAGTCCTCGCAGTGCGAAGCAGAGCAAATTTCATCAAGTGAGGCTCTGCTAGCAGAGAGGTCTTTAAGCACTTTAAAGATTAATTTGGTGAGATTGGTGCTAGAATTGAATTCGCGAGAGAAATACGCAGCCCGGGTTTTACAAACCGCTTTATGATAAAGCCTAGTCCTTACGCGATATTCCATTTTCCTGGCAGGTAAATATGACTTACGCCAGGCTCTTTCAGCTTGTTTGCAGGATTTCCTTAAAAGCCGAAGTGTGTCGTCATACCACGGACTGGGCTTACCACGACGGCGATTAATCTCAGTAGTAGGAATCAAGCAATCCAGCGCTCAAATCAGCCAGTTGCAGAAAAAGTCATAGCCCGACTCAACGTCGGAGAAAGGGCCTAACGCGTATTGACCAAGGAGTCGATGGAAATCAGCTAGTTTCAATTTGCTCCATGGACGTCTCAATGACAACGGTAATGTAGTAATATGGGGAGAGTCTTTAATAGTAAGGTTCAACTCTATCAGATGGTGATCGGTCCAAGCCATAGGTTTAGGGGGCAACACATTAACTGACGTTAAGTTGGTGAAAAAAGGATCCAGAATGTGGCCACCATCATGAGTGCAGTGTTCAACAAGCTGATGTAACTGGAGAGCTTCCAGATCTGCTAAAATACTACTGACGGCAGGGGAAAGGGGAGAATCAAAATGGAGATTTAAGTCTCCAATAATACTAAAATTAGCAGAACTTAAGGCCAGTGCCCCAACGGCCTCCGGAAGTGCTAACCTAAAGGCAGCATCAGGGCCCGGGGGGCGGTAAATGAGTAGCCCAGATAGAGTAAAATGATGACTGACCGAAATACAAAAATGGGCGCTTTCACAACCAACTATATCCAGAGGCTTCCAGACACATGGAAAGCAGGATTTGATGACGGCCGCAATACCACCTCCCCTCGAGTTACGATTATGAGAAAAAATCGCATATTCCGAGGGAAGAGCCAAGTTAACCGCCACCGCAGCATCCTCATGTAACCATGTCTCAGTCATGAACAAAATGTCAGGAGCAACATCCACAAGAAGATTATGCACATCCAAGTGGTGCCTGACCAGTGACCTCACATTGAGATGGCAGATCTTAAGGCTGCGAGGGGCCCGGAGTTTAGCCGAAGGTAATACTCTACAATCAAATCCACCCAAAAGGGGCTCGCTATTGGCAGCGGTGGAAGTAGGCGGCATGAGTTGAAACTTACAGTCAGAGCAATTAAAAGGGCCCGATAGAGGGTCTAATGAACAAGTGCTACATAGCGAATGAAACCGCAGGCTGAGCAGCGCAGTTCTAGAATAACTTACGCGAGAGGGTATCTGACACATCAGGAAGGTCGATAGGGGCTGCGGTATTCGGTCCAACCCGGTCTCGACGCGGACGAGCGCAGACGGGCAAGACTCTGGCACGACTCAGGCACAGAGGAAGGCGCCAACCACTGCGCGTAACCGCTGTGCGGTAAAGTGGCTGGCTTAAGTAGCCCGTCCGCGCAAGGCAGCACGCCTAGAACGCCAATATGGCGTCCAACGATGTCACCATCGAGATCCCAAACCAAGATGGCACCCAAAGTTCCCCCGACTTCCCAACCCGATAACAGGACCCGCTAAGAAGCGGTGAAGTAAAACAATTATCGTGCGAGTGAGAGGGCAGCACCACCAAGTAAAAACAGGGGTAAGAAAAGAACCAACATAGATATTAGAACGGGAGATTTTAAAAATAGCGCTCAAACCAAGCGCAGCCTCAAAGTAACGCTACGCTATGTACAGGGATCATATGGCAAGCAGTGACACTCAAGTGACTTGTCTGGCTGACCCGATGAACTGACCGCCTTAAGTAGCCCGTCCGCGCAAGGCAGCACGCCTAGAACGCCAATATGGCGTCCAACGATGTCACCATCGAGATCCCAAACCAAGATGGCACCCAAAGTTCCCCCGACTTCCCAACCCGATGACAGGACCCGCTAAGCAGCGGTGAAGTAAAACAATTATCGTGCGAGTGAGAGGGCTGCACCACCAAGTAAAAACAGGGGTAAGAAAAGAACCAACATAGATATTAGAACGGGAGATTTTTAAAATAGCGCTCAAACCAAGCGCAGCCTCAAAGTAACGCTACGCTATGTACAGGGATCATATGGCAAGCAGTGACACAAAAGTAACTTGTCACTGTACACAACAAATATCGGTTCGATGCCCCAAGTCTTATTCATTCCAGGGAATGAAAAGCAACAACCATTAACCCCTTAACTGCTGGGCCTTTCCCCCCCAGTGCTGAGCTCTTATTTGGCTATTTGGGTAGTTCGCGCTTAGGCCCCTGTAACTTTTTGTCCACATAAGATATCCACGTCAAATTTGCATCCTTTTCTTCCAACATCCTGAGGATTCTAAAGATACCCAGGGTTTGTGGATTCCCTGGAGGGGACCCAGAATTTAGCCAAAATACAGCTACATTTTGATTTTGATGGAAAAAGGGGAAAAAAGTGCTACAGATGAAAGCGTCTGTTTTTTTCTCTGCAAATGGTATCAACAAAAGATTTGTGGTGGTGAAATCACCACCTTCCCAGCTTTCAGGGACAGACAGACTTTTGTCAGAAAACCACATTTTTTTCACACAATTTTGGCATTTTACTGGGACATAGCCTATTTTTGCTATTTTTTGTGCTTTCAAACTTTGGGGAATGCAGGGTGGGTGGAATTTGTGGCTCCACGCAGATTCCAGAACTTTCCATCACAGAACTCTGAGGAAAATGTGTTTTTTTTACAACGTTTGAGGTTTGCAAGGGAGTCTGGGTAAGAGAACCTGGTGAAAGCCACACAAGTCACCCCATCCTTGATTCCCCTGGGTGTCTAGTTAAAAAAAAAAGATAGGTTTGCTAGGTTTCCTTAGGTGCCGGCAGAGCTAGGGTTCAAAATCCACAGCTAGGCACTTTGCAAAAAAGGGTCTGGTTTCACTGTAAACATGTGGTGTGTCCACGTTGCATTTTGAGACGTTTCCTGTCACGGGTAGTAGGCCAGCCCAAACAAGTGAGGTTCCATTTTTATCGGGAGACTTCGTGGAATGCTGGGTAGGTGGAAGTGTGTGGATCTGTGCAGATTCCAGAACTTTCCATCACAGAAATGTGAGGAAAATTTGTTTTTTTATTTTTGTACAAAGTTTGAGGTTTGCAAGGGATTCTGGGTAACAGAACCTAGTGAGAGCCACACAAGTCACCCCATCCTGGTTTTCCCTGGGTGTCTAGTTTTAAGAAATGTATAGGTTTGCTAGGTTTCCTTGGGTGCCGGCTGTGCTTGTTCCCAAACTCCACAGGTAGGCACATTCCGAAAAATGTAATTGGCTGGTGGGCTATTGCCGCGATATGCTCCCAAGGTGGGCAGAAAATCTGTGGCTCTTTTTTTTGGGGGGGGGGGGCTTTGGGATGCCCATTCTGGGCAGCCCGCACCCCTACTTATATAAAAGCCAGGATAATTGCTGGTGCCTAGTGGGCTCTCTGCCCCCCCCCCGGGGTACCGATCAGGGGCTATTGTCCCCATCTGCCTCCTGGGGGGGGGGGGGCCGAAAGTCTTTTGTCTTCTTTGGGGTGGTATAAAAAAATAATTGCTGGCGACTAGGGTGCTTCCTGCCCCCCGCGGGCGGCAGAAAGACTATGTGTCAAAATTGAATGGGGTGGAGCAAAGGCTCTTGTCCAGGGGGCCGCTCCCCCCTCCCTGGTGGCTAGTGGGTGGATCCCTGCTTGGGGATTGCCTTCCCGGCAATCGCCATTACATTGAAAATGCAAAATAGGCCTCGGGAGGTTGGGGAAGCTTTTCCCCACCACGAGAGCCCTCCAAAAAAAGGAAATCCCTCTGCTGTTTGCAGCAGAGGGATTTAGCGTGCCTGTGCATGAGCGCAGGAGCACTGGTGCTCATGACGGAACCGTTCCGTCATGAGCACCGAAAGTGTATACCTGAAAGACATGACAGAAGTCACAAAATACCAGTTGGGGAGGACCCTAAGCTAAGCACAGATTTTCAGCTTAAGTGTTTCCACCTCCCAGCATTTTTCATCCCACGCAAGGCCCTGACACAGAGATATCTCTCTGTAAAGATATATATATTCACTGAAAAACCATAGGTTTCAGGCCTGATATAGTTAGGAATTAGCATTTAAAAAACCTTTGAAATTCACTGAAACAACAATAGGTTTTAGGGGTGTTATAGTTAGCTGGACATTTCACTCGAACAAAACCATTGAAATTCCTCCGATATAGTTAGTTGTACTAACTACATCTCGCGCACCCACAATCCACTGCTGATGATGTCACATATTACATCATTCATAACATGGTCAGTGACATCACTGATGACATCTCAAATGACATCACTGATGACATCACTGATGACATTATCCAGTGAATGTGGTTTGGTTCGTTATTTAAATATGTATTATATATATAGCAATTTTCATTGAAGAATGAGTGGATATATAAATATAAATATCTGGATGGAGGATTTAGTAGCAGTGTGATTGACTGTTTACTTGACTAATTTATAGTGTATCACTAAATATATTGGATAGTGACTAAACTGTGTGAATATCTGTATCACCTTTTCAGTTGTTGTGTAAACTGCTGCACCAGTTGGTTACTAGCTACGTGAAAGTCTATATTATTTATTGATTAGTTAACTGAGTATTTGTATGGGAGAGTGAATGTGTGTGTGGTTCGGTGTGGGGTGTGTGACTGCCCAAAGATGTGTGAATAGTTGATTCACTAGGTATATGAAGTTAAAACTACATGTTATAACAGTTGTTTGGGTGAGTGAATATCTTTATGGGTATGGAGATGAGCAAATATATGTCTCAATGGTACATGTCCAACAAACTAGAAAAATAAAAGCCAGTGTATGTGTCATTTGTTGTATATAAATAAGTATACATAAGACTCGGTGATTGTATGAGTAACTGTATGGATAACTGTATAGTTGTAATAGTGATTTTATAACACACTAAGTATGAGCTATTATCTATATGAATAGATGAAGTGGTGTTTTTATAAGTGTGTAGCTAAGTAAAAGTAAGTATGATCCATTGTTTGCATAAGTGAGTAGGATGACTTCATAAGTGATTAGGATGTGTGCTGGTGTGTAATGTCGATATAGGTGTATAAGTTTATTTGATAGTGTTCGATTGATCATTGACAGCATGTATGAGTGAATCTATAGGTAAGTGATTAGATGTGTGTATAGATCTAGGAATCACTGAGTGGGTGTTTAGAAACTTGTATTGGTGTGTCAATGGTTTTAAATCTGGCACTCTGTATTTTACAGTGAGTGATGAAAGGCTATACTAGTGTATGATGAGGTGCATCTGATTGTCACGTGGATGATGTCATCAGTGATGTCATCAGTGATGTAATTTGAGATGTCATCAGTGATGTCACTGACCATGTCATGAATGATGTAATATGTGACATCATCAGCAGTGGATTGCGGGCGCGCGAGATGTAGTTAGTACAACTAACTATATCGGAGGAATTTCAATGGTTTTGTTCAAGTGAAATGTCCAGCTAACTATAACACCCCTAAAACCTATTGTTTTTTCTGTGAATTTCTAAGGTTTTTTAAATGCTAATTCCTAACTATGTCAGGGCTGAAACCTATGTTTTTTTCAGTGAATTTCAAAGGTTTTTTAAATGCTAATTCCTTAGTATATCAGGCTTGAAACCTATGGTTTTTTCAGTGAATTTCAAAGGTTTTTTAAATGCTAATTCCTAACTATATCAGGCCTGAAACCTATGGTTTATTCAGTGAATTTCGAAGGTTTTGTAAATTACAATTTTTAATGTATTAATTGTTTTACTGATTTTTTTGATACTGATTTATTACATGTTTTAAACTGTTTATTTTTAGATATTTTATTTTTTTAATTACATTATACATTACAATACAAAATATACTTTCTCAGAATGAATTACTTTAGTTTAAATACTTTGCAAATAGGCAATAGACTTTTAAGTACAGTAGTTACAGTTGTTGCAATGGGCAACACAATTTCAAAGACAAAGCAACATTGAGCTCAATGTGAATTTCTAGTCAAAGGCAATTAGTTACTTTATGGATTACTTTTCTAACCACAGGACTGGATCCTAGATTCAGTCCTTGGACATCTCCTGTAAACAGTTGAGTAAAAGCGTTTTGGTTACAGTAGTGATTTTTAAGGATTATTATTGTATTTTAAAAGTTGACACTTAGAAACTTTTTCACATAGAGTCACCAATGTTATCCTATGGCAGAAAATTCACTTAGCAGGTAAGTAGTGTTATCGTTACTTTTTCTTACTCAGTGGTGGATCCTGGATCCAGCACAGGTGAATCTCCTGTAAACAGTTGAAAGAATGTGTTTAAGTCATACAGATGATTTTTTAGGAATAGTTTTAGTTTGTGAAAATAGACACTTAGAAACTTTTCTGCTTAAAAGCACACAATGGATTCCTATGGAAGGAAATACAAGTTACTGTTAAGTACGCTTAAAATTACTTTTCAGGGTCAGTGCTGGTCTAAAAGATGCAGCACTGGGTTCTCTCCTGATAACAGGTGAGTACATCGGAATTCGTAGTTCGCCTGATTTAAGAGGAATATTTGTAAGTTTAAAAAATGGACACTTAGAAACTTTTCTGCTGAAAACCACACAATGGATTCATATGGAAGGAAATACAAATTACTGGTAAGTATGCTTAGAATTACTTTTCAGGGTCAGGGCTGGGTTAAAAGATGCAGCACTGGGTTCTCTCCTGATAACAGGTGAGTAAATCGGAATTCGTAGTTCGACTGATTTTAGAGGAATATTTGTAAGTTTCAAAAATGGACACTTAGAAACTTTTCTGCTGAAAACCACACAATGGATTCCTATGGAAGGAAATACAAGTTACTGGTAAGTATGCTTAGAATTACTTTTCAGGGTCAGTGCTGGGCTAAAAGATGCAGCCCTGGGTTCTATCCTGATAACAGGTGAGTAAATCGGAATTCGTAGTTCGGATGATTTAAGAGGAATATTTGTACATTTAAAAAATGGACACTTAGAAACTTTTCTGCTGAAAACCACACACTGGATTCCTATGGAAGGAAATACAAGTTACTGGTAAGTATGCTTAGAATTACTTTTCAGGGTCAGTGCTGGGCTAAAAGATGCAGCCCTGGGTTCTCTCCTGATAACAGGTGAGTAAATCGGAATTCGTAGTTCGGCTGATTTTAGAGGAATATTTGTACAATGGTGAAGGAAGGGGGCGAGGCCTGAGGTGACGTGTGCAAACACGCCCTGTGGCGCGTTTTAAGTTGGGGAATTAATTCCTCTGCAATCCTGCGTTCTTCTGGGGGCCAACTAGTCCACCAGGTAGCTCCTGTATGCGCCAGGGAGCTGCGTTGCAGAGAGGTGTTCAGAGGCCACACCCCTTTTTACAACACTCTGCAACGCAGCTCCGTGGCGCTTACTGGAGGTACCTGGTGGGCTAGTTGACCCCTAGGGGACATCTGGATTGAAGAGGAATCAATTCCCCAACTTAAAACGCTCCACAGGGCGTGTTTGCACACATTTCACCTCAGGCCCCGCCCCCTACCTTCACCACTGTGCAAACGCTCCCTGTGGCGTGTTGTAAGTTGGGGGATTAAGTCCCCTTGAATCCTGAGGTTCCCTGGCGGCCAACTAGCCCACCAGGTACCTCCAGTATGCGCCAGGGAGCTGCGTTGCAGAGAGGTGTTCAGAGGCCACGCCCCTTTTTACAACACTCTGCAACGCAGCTCCGTGGTGCTTTCTGGAGGTACCTGGTGGGCTAGTTGGCCCCTAGGGGACCTCTGGATTGAAGAGGAATGAATTCTCCAACTTAAAACGCGCCACAGGGCGTGTTTTCACAGTATCACCTCAGGCCCCGCCCCCTACCTTCACCACTGTGCAAACGCACCCCGTGGCGCGTTTTAAGTTGGGGGACTAAGTCCCCTTGAATCCTGAGGTCTCCTGGCGGCCAACTAGGCCACCAGGTACCTCCAGTAAGCGCCACGGAGCTGCGTTGCAGAGAGGTGTAAAAAGGGGCGTGGCCTCATTACACCTCTCTGCAACGCAGCCCCCTGGCGCATACTGGAGGTTCCTGGTGGGCTAGTTGGCCCCCAGGGACCCCAGTATTCAAGGGGAATTAGTTAGTAAGGAGGGGGCGTGGCCTCCGGCCCGATCCCGTTTTTTTTTGTTCTTCTTTGTTTTAGAAGCGGGGCTGTGTAGCCCCCCCTTCTTTTTCTATTTTTTTGGCCCTGGGGACCCCATCCCCCAGGGCCTGCCCCCAATTTTTATTTATAAAAAAAAACAAATCAAGAAGGGGGCCGCGTGGCCTCCCTCCCGAGGCCATAATTTGCCCCGGGGACCCCATCCCCCGGGGCATGGCCCTTTTGTTTTAAAAATAAATAAATGTATGGAGTGGGGCTGTGTAGCCCCACTCCTGTGGCCACTTAAGGCCCCGGGGACCCCATCCACTGGGGCCGGCCATTGTTATGTTTTTTTATTTTTATTTAATGGGGAAGGGGGGCCGCGTGGTCCCCCTTCCGGGCCACTTCAGGCCCCGGGGACCTCATCCCCCGGCGCCTGGCCTCTCGTTGGAGACCGTGGGGGGGTCCCCAATCCCCCCACAGTCCCAGCCGGCTCCCCGCCTCCTGCGGGAGCCGGCATTGCTTTTCCACATGGGGAGCAGTTAACATGCTGCTCCTCATGTTGAAAAGCAATCTGCTTTGCTTCATTGAAGCGAGAGCAGGTTTCCCTGCCCTCGCTTCAATGAAGCAAAGCAGTTTGCAATGGCAGGGTGGGAGCCGCGAGGCTCCGGCCCTGCCATTGCAAACAGCAGTGTCCCGGGAGTGGGCACCCCGGGACACTGCAGGAGCCGGCCCTGGGAGGTGGCGGTCCCCAGGGCCAATACAAGGCTCCAGGAGGGGGGCCGCGCCCCGGGGGTGGCGGTCCCCGGGGCTGGGGGGGCCTGAGAGCTCCCCCACATCAAATTGTTTTAAGCCCCGGGGGTGGCGGTCCCTGGGGCTGGGGGGCTGCGAGCCCCCCCACCCATGTAAAGGAAGCCCCGGGGGTGGCGGTCCCCGGGGCTGCGGGGGGGCCGTGAGCCCCCCCGCATATACAATCTTCGAGCTTGCGGTCCCTGGGACAGTGTGGGGGGGGGATTGGAGCCCCCCCACACTTTTTTTTTTATATTATGCCCGCGGGATTTGGCCCCCGGGGGCAAATTAGCATGTTCAGCGTGGGAGCCCGCGTTGATTTTTTTATTTTCCGGCCGAAATTCGCGCTGGGTGCGCGTATCTCGCAGATTTTTTTTAAATTCCTTTTTTAAAAATTCTTTTTTTGGCCCTGGGCGTCCTTGTGGGACCCCCTGAGCAGGCCTAGGGGGTCAGGGTGTTTCTACCCTGCCCCCTTTTTGCGTTTTTCGCGTTTGTTTTTTAGGTTTCTTGTGCCTCGGTTCTATCGAGGCACAAGATGGCTGTCAACACTTCCTGATCTGGAGTGTTGACAGCCAATTAGAATACAGCTCGTGCACGGCAGGGTGCGCGCTGGGTGCAGGGAGGGTGCGCCGATCCTCCGCGGCCATAGATATATATGTACTTTTACTTCTAATTTTCTCAGGAACTACTGAACGGATTTACACCATTTAAGCAAAAGGCACGAGTCTGAACTGAGGACTACCTCTTTGCCAAATTTGGTGTAATTCCGTTCAGCAGTTCGGGCTGTAGCTGCGTCAAAAGGTCCTATCGGAAAATGCATGGGGAAAACGTGTTTTGTGACCCCCCTTTTTTCTTTGCCCCCGCTTGAAAAATCACCGTGAAAATTTCAGAATAGGAGCGGACGGGAGCTGGCCAAACGTTTGGAAAATTTCGCGAAGATTCGTCAATCGACGCTAACTTTATTCCAAATAGAATGTTGCGGATTTCCTATGGAAAATGGGTAGTAGATTTTCTTTGTACATATGTATATACATCTACATATGTATATATACATATGTAGAAAGGGGATCCTTTCACTCAAGAGACCAAGGAAAACAAGAAGAAGCAAGCGGTTCAAGCGGAAGATACAATCTAAGGAACCGCACGGTGGTGAGGAAATAAAATGTAAAAATCATGAAATCCCAAACCTGGTCATCAATTTATCCAGATATACTTTATCTCAATCTGAAACAAACCTTCTCAATAAAGGACTATCATTTTGTCCAGAGAAACATCAGGACCCCCTGGAAACCAAAATAGACTTATACAAATATGTAAGAAAATTAAAACTAAAAAAATACTTTGCCAGACACTCTCCTAAAGCAAATACAGACCAAAACCAACTGCTCGATCCTGAAAACTCAGGAATTGACAAAATTTCTGATGCACCACATCTTAGGATTGCTTACGAACTAGCAAATGAGACAGATGCTTCTCAATTAACTGATACCCAAATCTTGGGAGAAATGGGACTACAACTGGACAAACGCATACCAACCACATTTAAGAAAAAATCCAAGTTTTGCCCAGCGCTGCATCCAGGGAACAAAATTGATATCTTTTATGATCTGGTATTGGGAGAAATAGATACCCTGCGGAATGTCACCTCAAAGGAAAAACGGGAAAATCTAACCAAAAAAGAACGAGAGGCCATACAATCATTAAAGAACAACAAGGAAATCGAAATCAAACCGGCCGATAAAGGCGGAAATATTGTAGTGCTTGATAAACAGCACTACATAGAAGAAGCAATGCGCCAGTTAAATGTAACTAAGAACTACAAAAATCTGTTAAAATATCCAACAGATATGTTAATATCAGACCTACACAGAAAATTAAACATGTGGCAATAGAAAGGTTTGCTCACAGAAAATGAAAAAGGATTTTTAATGGTCGAATACCCAATTATGCCAACCATCTACTTTCTCCCAAAGGTGCACAAAACACTCAACAAACCACCAGGTCGTCCAATCATCTCGAGCTGTGGAAGCCTGTACGAAAACATATCAACTTATGTAGACTACTATCTAGCACCCCTTGTAACAACTTTGAGCTCCTATATAAAGGACACTGGGGATTTTCTGCGAATACTTATGAATACTGAATGGCAACCAACCTACCTACTGGTAACCATTGATGTGGTGTCACTATACACCTCAATTGATCATCAAAAGGGACTGAACGCGATCCATTACTTTCTCAAACAGAGGCCTATGAATGAATTAGAGCACTCCAAGATGTTGATTGAAATGATTACCATGTGCCTGTACAACAATATATTCTTATTTAACAAAAAAATTTATGCCCAATGCTGCGGTACCGCAATGGGAGTCTCTTTCTCTCCAAGCTATGCGAATCTCATGATGGGGTGGTGGGAGAGGAACATAGCTTGGAGAGAGGAAAACGACCATCACATGTCAAATGTAGCCCTTTGGCTACGGTTTATAGACAATTTATTTGTACTATGGAGAGGAACTGAAAAACAATTCCAAGATTTCTTTGCGGAGCTCAACGAGAATGATGTTGGTCTGAAATTCACTTACAACATAAGCCCGAAAGAAATCGAATTCCTAGATACAAAGGTATACGTCAAAAACAATCAACTGCATACCACAGTTTATCGCAAAAAAACAGCAACAAACAGTCTGCTCCATGGACTAAGCTTCCATCCCCAGGCACTGAAAAGAAGCATACCTTATGGTGAACTTCTGCGGATGAAAAGAAACTGCTCGGAGGAGCAGGAAATGGAAGAGAAATTTGAAGAAACAAAAGAACGCTTCAAACAACGTGGATATAAATATGCAGACATAAAACAAGGCGAAATGAAAGCAAGACAAAAAACAAGAGCGGATACACTACTGACCAAAAAATAGCAAAGTAGAAGCCAAGAGAACAGCACAGACACAGATGATAACTCAGAGAGCCAAAAGAGCATTACAAAATCCAATGACAATCAACCACGACTAATACTCACCTATAGCAAAGAAAGCTATGAAATCCAAAAAAGAATAACCAAATACTGGAATGTACTCAAAAAAGACCCAGACATAGGAAACTCTATTGGAGATCGGCCTTTGGTCTCATTCAGGAGAGCGCCCAACCTCACTGACCACTTGATCAGAAGCCATTTCGAAAACAAAAAAACGGAAACTTGGCTACAGATGAGATCTAAGGCGTTCACAAAATGCACATCCTGCAAGGCATGCAAAATTGGTAAAAATCTGAAAAACTTGATTGACCCAACGGGCAAAGCTTTTGAAATAAAGGAAACTATTACATGTGAATCTACACATGTAGTATACATTCTCCAATGCTATTGTGGAAAACAATATATAGGAAGTACGATCTGTCCCCTCAAGAAACGTATATTGGAACATATCCGAGCGATACAAAATATGGACAATGCATATGCAATCGCGAAACACATGACTATGCACAAGGACAAAACATGGCTAGATATTAAATACTCAGGATTAATAACAGTTCCAACCAATGAACGTGGAGGAAACCGAGTACAAAAACTACGCCGTTTAGAGTCCCGTATGACCATGAGGTTCAGAACAAAACATCCGCTGGGACTTAATGGGGATGAGGAGATGTATGTCCATCTTTGAAAAGAAAAGAAGAGAGAAGAAACAAAAAAGATCAAAAAGCCTAAATTGCACTTAGCTGCTTGAAACCAAAAGTGCTCTGTTGATGAACTTATAAGCCATGTTTGCAGTTAAATCTCCTGTACATATCTAGACTGTGATGATGAAGTGGGAAATACTCACACAGCAGTTGCATGAACAACAATGATGCTCGCACATTCTCTGTCTGACTGGTGACATGAGTAATCGAAAGCAGAGGAAGGGGCACTCAGCCCAGTAATATCTGAACACTTAGTTTTCATTCTCACCCCATGTGTGATCATTTAAAATATATTGGACAAATCACCAATATCGGCACTTCCACCACTATATGTGGACTTAGCCTTAACAACATGGAGGTTGATCGATAAAAGTTTGATTTAATCTACTCTGCTTTCTGATGCTCAAACTCGCCATTTAAGTAAGAGAATCACTAGCGCAATATACAATAAAGTTTTGTGAATAATGTGTAAGAACTACCCAACCCAGAATGCACTAGTAATAGCCTAAGTGTATTTAAGAGGAAATTGAAAAAGGACTAAAATAACACTCTACCGTGATCAGGAACTACGGTTCGAAACGCGTAGGAGACAGTCACGAACTGAATAAACAACTCAAAATCATCAAGAGGTGTGCCGTGTATTCCATCTTTGAGCAAGATTTTTTACGAGACCCTGTCCTGGTCTCGACGCGGGCACCAGCTGGCTAAGGTGCTCCCACTGTCAATTGGACACTTTGCTAAAGGATATATATATATATATATATATATATATATATATATATATATATATATATATATATATATATATATATATATATATATATATATATATATATATATATATATATATATATGTATATATATCACAATCCAAGATAAAGTAGAATGCGTACTCAGGAGAAAGAGTTTCACCAGATTTTTATTCCTTCGTAACGCGTTTCAACACACACTGGTGTCTTGTTCACACGATAGTTACAATGGGAATCAAACGTGTATAAGTAAACCATACATAAACATAAATGATGTACTTGCAGATTTTTGCAGTCAAATGACCTGACGAACAGAGCGCCATCTTGGAATGGTAAATACGAATGGGAATTTATATATCCTTTATCGTAATAACACTATTGCTGGCATGTGCTGTGAAAGGCGTATATGTGGTTCATACTATTTTCTGAATACATTATTTTACACCATTTGCTTGAAACATTGCCCAAAATCTGGCCATTTATGAATTATATTGCACAATTGATGAATCGAAACACATGATATTTCCGACTAGTGCATGAATGTAATACAACTTTGAAATAAGTATGAACTAATTAAGTTGGTCAAGTGCCAATAAATATTTTCATACATGATTTCCTGCGAAAGTATTCAAATAGAGGCGGACTAGTGCCTTGATGTACCCATTGTTAGTTCAACAAAACCATAAAAAGCATTTTGTGTATATCGTTTCAAGCATTCAATTATTCCCTGATAGATATTCATGATCTGTAGTCATATTTAAGTACAACTGCAATGTACAATTATCAGGTAAGACGATTATGAAATTGTATCAGTGAAAAAATGTGCCAACACCAAACTAAAGAAAAGTCTCTTATCTTATAAATGAGCCAGGGAGATAGGTAACCCATGGGCTATCTCGAGCACAAAGAATGTAGGGTCCCTTCTTGATCCCTGTAACAAAACAAGTTAAAAACCTTGTTAAAAACCATACGCTTACAGATATAAATTTTCATTTTCATCTTGCACACAATCCAGAAAAATGGACGAATAAAGAGGTTACATTTCTCTTTCAGTTTTCAATTCTCAATTTTCAATTTTCATGAAGGTGGGTTGCCAATTCTTCATCTAAATTGTGACCCCCCGGGAAACGAGTTTCCAATTCAATGATCCACATTGATTCTTTCTTTCTTAATGCTAATTCTCTATTGCCACCCCTCTTTCCTATGTTTACCTGTTCGATGGCATAAAATTTCAATAAAGCATTGTTTGACTGATGTTTTTCTTGGAAGTGGCGGGCAATAGGATAATGTAGATCACCGTTGGTGATGGCCCGAAGATGTTCTTGTACCCGTTTTTAGGTCTCGCCTGAGACAGCACTTTAGCGCTGCTCTGGCGAGACTTATAGTAAGCGAGTTTTGGAAGTGCAAACAGTGCTTTCAGGCCTCCAAATACAGTGCATGTGCGTCGGCCGGGCGCGCGCACCATTTGGAGGCCTCAAAGCACTCGTTTGCTTTCACTTTCGCGGGCCGCACGGCCGCTTTGACACAGTGCATGTGCGCCGTGCGCGCGCACCATTTGGCAGCCTGCGTGTACATTTCGCGGGCGCTTTGATGTTCTCATCAAAGCGCCCGCGAAATGTACACGCCATTTGCCACCCCCTCCCTCATCCCACTTCCTGCCCGTATTGAATTTCACGTGTTTTCGACACTGACCTATTTATCTACTCCGCGCTTACAAAGCCAATGTGTGTGCTGAGCCCAACGAGTTTATCTTTCGTTCATATCAGCGCGATGCCGTTCGCGATTGGCAAACGTTGCATGAAAAACTAAATTGTAGTGCGTTTGTATGCAAAGTTAGGGCTGAGGTCCAGGCTTCTAAACTCGTCTAACTGGGTGATAACAGAATGAAAACTTTTACTTAATTGTCACTCAGCATAGGCACAAATCGCAACGTAAAAACTAAATATACCTACTTACACAGATCATCTGTAAACTCAGTCTATTACCGGTAAACCCAGCTCATCATTCAACGGATATCATTCGTTCAATAACTTTACCACTTCTGGGTCGATTAACAACCAATCCCATGTCTGATCATATTCTGCTAGACCTTCTTGGAGTGGGCGGTACTGACGATATGAGAACTAGCCTAGGATTTGAGCATTTCAGTCACCTTAGCCAATCGCAATACGCCGCACAGGATTTGAAACTGCTGATTGGCCGCGATCTTAGCATGCGCTCATGTCCACAGCAGTTCTTACTCCTAGTCCGGCAGTCGGCGAGTGGCTCCGCGCGTTATTTGTAGCGCCAGCTAGCCGAGCTGCTTGGTTCAGGTACACGTGAGGTTAGTTAGTTGCGCGCCAGTTGTTGGCAGCCAGGGTCTTTCACGGCAGGGTATCCAGATTTGGATGCTACCTCCTGGATCAGAATGGTGCAGCATGAAGCGAAGCGGGCCAAGAAAGATCGGAGCGCGCTATAGTTACATCCATTTTCGGGGCTCCTTTGGGGTCGGGTCTTGACGCTTTCTACGTTCCTGGGGCTCACGCCGTCACGTGAATGTCACACAGGCTGCAGCTTTGGCGCTTATTGACATTGTATAAATAATGCTTATGTGCTGGTGCCGGGGCTTCGTTTCTCACGCTTTGCTCTGTTGCTTGCTCACCTGGGCGTACATGGATCACATTCTGCATAACGCCCTAGGGAAAACCTTGACTGACTGAACAGCTCCCTTTCGGCTTGACTTTACGGCCAGAACTGCCGTCTTTGGAACAGGGGAACCAGTGCGAGCCCCGATCTCTGTCCAATACCTAAAAAACATCAACATGACATTGTGTCATGGCACTGGTGCTCATGTAGAGCGCTCCAGTACCCCAGGTGCAAGTTCGCGCCATATAAAACTGCTCAAATAAGCACATGCAATTTAAACACTGGTCTACATGGTTGCTGTACCGGGGATGCTTCGATTCTGCTCACAGGAAACAAACCTTTCTAAACTCTTCCCTCTGAATCTTCCCCTCCAAAAAACCCTTTTTACTCGCATCCAAAAGCCTCCATCTACTGCTATGACCTTAAAAAAAAAAACAAGCATTTGCAATGCAATAAGTCTCGCATTTACGCGAGTTTGAGCTATTGACATTGCAAATAATAATACTTTTTATTTTTGTTTTTCTTTTAAAAACATAAATAAAAGGCATTGTTATTTACAATGCCAATAGCTGAAACTCTCGTAACTGCGAGACCTATTGCATTGCAAATGCTTGTTTAACCATACACACGGTACTGCCCACGTACCTTAATTTGCAAGGGCACTCCAGCACATATATGGCAAAATTGGTACTACATGTAAGAAACTGTGTTATAATATAGTTTCTTTTCCCTGGAACCATTATATCTTTCAGCATCTGACTGGTTTTGCACGCTCTGCAATGTCCACATGGAAAAAATCCTTTCAAGTTGTGGACATTGCGGCTGCTGGTTTCGGATATGTCACCTTTGATAAGAATGTCTCTAAGGTTTCTACCTCTGCGGTAGGTTATTTTGGGCCTGTCATCAATTTTCGGACCAATAATTGGATCAGATTTGAGTATGTTCCAATTATCCGCCAAAAAGTTGCGAATTTTTTTCGAATCTTGATTGAAAGTAGTGACCATTCTGGATTCTATTTCCTGGAAGGGAGTGATACTCTTGTCCCCTAAAGTGCTAGCCCTGGTGATATTTTTGGCTTTGTTCATGGCTTTACTCAGCACCCAATCTGGGTAACCCCGTTCTTTAAATCTGGTTATCATTCTGTCTTGCTCGACTTCAAATAATTCTGTGGTACTGCAGTTTCTTTTGGCCCTCAGTAACTCACCGTAGGGTATGCTCCATTTGAGTGCCTCAGGATGAGCACTGAGGGCATGGAGGAGGCTGTTTCCTGCGGTTGACTTTCTGTGGAGACTAGTAGTTAGTTTCCCCTCACTTATAGTTACTTGAGTGTCGAGGAACTCAATGCTGTTATCACTCATTGTTGATGTGAGTTTGATGTTGTATGGATTGTTATTCAGTTGTTCAATAAAGATCCTAGCCTCTCGTTCTGATCCTTTCCATATAACGAAAAGATCGTCAATATAACGAATCCATACTTTGACCAGATTAAAAAACCTTATGAAATTTCTTTCAGTGCGGATCTCTTCCTCCCACTTCCCAAGGAAGAGATTCGCAAAACTGGGCGCAAAGCTTGAACTCATCGTGGTGCCACGCACCAGCCTGTAGAGGTCGTTGCTGAACAAAAAGATGTTATTCTTTAAACAAATCCTCTTCATCTCTACAAGCATGTGCGTGCATGTGAGATATCTCTCTGTTTGAGAAAATGAAAACATGCCTGAATTCCTTGATCGTGATCTATTATGGTGTAAAGCGAACTCACATCCATAGTGATGAGGATAAGTCCCTGTTCCCATATGATTTTGTCCATTTTATTAAGGAAGTCCTTTGTATCCTTAATATATGACGGTAGGGATGTGACATATGTGCTAAGGAAATAGTCAATGTATTTGGATAGGTTTTCATTGATGCTTCCCATAGAAGAAACAATGGGTCTCCCTGGTGGTGTAGTGGGATTTTTGTGTATTTTTGGTAACAGATATAATATGGGCAATTTGGGGTAATCTTTCTTAAGTTAGCAATATTCTTGCCATGTGATTAAACCTTATCAGGCCCTCTGATAAAGGGGGCAATATTTTATTATGGGGAAGAGGAATGTATATTGATGAGGCAACCAAACAGTTGGATGATATAACCTTCTACTGCAAAAGTAATACCAGAGAATACAATCTTAGCATAACTGATACATGGGATAAACTTACAAAGTGGCAAATGGAAGGTTTAATCACATGGCAAAACGAAATTACATAAATTCATCTCATATTACATAAATTCATCTCATATTAACACATTCAATCTGCCCTTTAAAATCACTAACAATTCTACAAATGAAATTGTTAACAATATTTAAGCATAATACATATTATAGTATGTAAAGGGAAGATGATTAGATTAAACTTGGGTAGGTGAAACACCAATCATAAGTACATGCTATGCCCCAGTGGGCTAATCCCCAATCACAGTGATCCTAGCTATATTGCAATAGCAGTACTACAAACCCAAGTTATAAAGGATCCAGCCCAAGTGGGCAAATAACATTGTTCTAAGCCCCTGAGCATGCCTGTCATACGTGCAGTCTACTGCAATAAACAAGTCTGTTAAAGTGTGAATGTGTTCAGATAATGATAACTAAAAAACTTTTCCAAGAAATACATTTTTAAAAAATCATTTTAAAAACTCAGAATAGGGAATGGAGTGGCAGTAACTTTATAGATGTGTGTGAAAGTCTTCCTCAATGTTGAGACCTTCAGGGATCTTAGTATTGAGCCTGATAATATAATTTGATTCCAATCTTCTCAATTTTTTAACTCGATCCCCTCCCCTCTCGCTCATTGGGACTGCATCGATTACATAGTATTCAAGTCCTTCAACAGACTGTTGTGTCAAACTACGGATACCAGCATGCACCAACTAATTATCTATCTGAGGTCCACTAGAGGGCGGAAATCATTGAAAATGCAATCGTTTCCGTTGTTGCACAATCGGTTCCTGTGGCCAGGGCGTACCTTTGAGAAAGTTCACTGGATGAATGAAACGCGTTAGGACTGCCCGCAGCTGCTCATTAAATTGGTTTGAACCCTCAGTGCTACGAGTGCGGCTCATATCTTTCCGAAAGGGGAGAAGTGTGTGCATATTCAGCGGCTTGGTCCTGCCGCAGAGCGACGCACCGCCAGCAAGTGCGCCATCATTACCCAGCCTTGTACCACATTTGTTTGCCTTGTAAAAACGAATATGGGTAACGGACGCTGCCATATACTGGATATGGCATGGTTCCTGGCAGCCTCGAAAATAGGACTGCAGAAGGAGTAACATTGAACAGGGAAGACGTTTCTTGCTGTGAGACAGCGTATTGACTTTGCCACAACCCACTGGAGGGTTTCATTGAGACTGTTGTGTCAAACTACGGATACCAGCATGCACCAACTAATTATCTATCTGAGGTCCTCTAGAGGGCGGAAATCATTGAAAATGCAATCGTTTCCGTTGTTGCACAATCGGTTCCTGTGGCCAGGGCGTACCTTTGAGAAAGTTCACTGGATGAATGAAACGCGTTAGGACTGCCCGCAGCTGCTCATTAAATTGGTTTGAACCCTCAGTGCTACGAGTGCGGCTCATATCTTTCCGAAAGGGGAGAAGTGTGTGCATATTCAGCGGCTTGGTCCCGCCGCAGAGCGACGCACCGCCAGCAAGTGCGCCATCATTACCCAGCCTTGGACCACATTTGTTTGCCATATATGTATATATATATATATATATATATATATATATATATATATATATATATATATATATATATATATATATATTATCTACTGGCGGTCGCCAGTAGATAGTTATAGTTAGGACCGTGTTTCCATAGGAAATCCGCAACATTCTATTTGGAATAACTTTGGCGCCGGTCGACGAATCCTCGCGAAATTTTCAAAACTAATGGGGCGCTACGCTCCGCTCCTACCCTGAAAGTCTCAGGGGGATTCGTCAAGCGGGGGCTGAGAAAAAAGGGGGGTCCCATAACGCGTTTTCCCCATGCATTTTTCCATAGGACCTTTAGACACAGCTACAGCCCGAACGGCTGAACAGAATTACTTGAAATTTGGCAGAGAGGTAGTCTTCAGGTCAAGGAAGTGCCTTTTGTAGGTCTGGTGTAAATCTGTTCAGTAGGTTCTGAGAAAATAGCATTTAAATCAATATATATATCTGTAAGCGCGCTCCGTGCGCTTACCGTAAGCTTACCGTACGCGTACGGTGCCGTGCGCGAGCTCAATTCTGATTGGTGGTTACATGACTGTAAACATTCGAATCGGGCGAAATCAGGAAGTGTCGGCCGCCATTTTCTGTCTCTCGCACTGAGAAACAAAGGTGGGGAACGTGAAACGGGGGCAACAAAGAGAGTTGCAGACCCCCTAGTGTTTGTCAGGGGGTCCAAGAAGGACCCAAAAGTACGAAAAATAAATTTATAAATTTTTTAAAAAAATCGCGGGGTACGCGTACGGTAAGCTTACCGTACGCGCACGGCAAAAAAAATAAAAAAAATAAAAATAAAGAAGTAACCATCACATTTATTAAATAAATTAAAGGACCCACAAGGGAGAAAAAAACAAATGTTACTGCGTAAAAAAAGGCGAGGCGCGCACGGCATGGACTGCGCAACGTGAGCGCGCGCACGGTGCGCGAAGCGCACCTTGCGCGCAGGGTGTGCGCATAGTGAAAAACCAGAAAATAAAATAAAAAATAAATACATAACTTAGGGCCAAATGTAGGTAGGCTGTGTTTTGCGATTCTCTAATTGCAATTTTTAGGGAATCGCAATTAGAGAATAGCAAAACGCTATGTAGGTAGGATTAGCAATTTTGTTTGCGAATCCCACCTATTCCTTATTTGCGATTCTCTAATTGAGAATCGCAAATAAGGAATACCTTGCCATTCATTCCTATGGGCTAAAAGGCCCATAGGAATGAATAGGAAGACATTCTCAATTTGCGATTCTCAATTAGAGAATCGCAAATTGAGAATGCAATTTCAAGGGTGCAAGGGTGTCAACATGACACCCTTTTGCACCCCTGTAATGAGCATGGGTGCACATGTGGCGCACATACATGCCCTAAGGGCATGTATGTGTGCCACATGGCACTTTGAATAATGCAAAAAAATGCATTATTGAAAGAAATCGCAAATTACCATCAACCTGAAGTTGGTGGTAATTTGCGATTCCTTAAGCCAAAATAGCACAACTTGGGTGCTTTCTACATTGCATTTAAGGAATAGCTATTTGGGATTCCTTAAATGCATTTGCAAAATAAGGAATCGCAAATTTTGCGATTCCTTATTTTGCATGCAGATTTGCCTTCCTACATCCCACTTAGCAAAATTGCGATCGCAAACGCCGAAATTCGGCGAATTTCGGCGTTTGCGATCGCAATTTTGCTTTCTACATATGGCCCTTAGCATTTAAAAAAACGTACAAATTCACTGAAAAAACCATAGGTTTCACACACGTTATAGTTAGGAATTATCATTTACAAAACCTTGCAAATTCACTTAAAAAACCATAGGTTTCACACATGTTATAGTTAGCTGTACATTTCACTCGTAAAAAACCAATGAAATTCCACGTTATAGTTAGATCAGGTAACTATAACTTGCGCGACCGCAATCCACAATGTGTAATTTCAGATGTCATCATTGATGTCATGAGTGATGTCACTGACCATGTCATGAGTGATGTACTATGTGACGTCATCACCAGTTTATTGTGGGCGCGCAAGTTATAGTTACCTGATCTAACTATAACGTGGAATTTCATTGGTTTTTTACGAGTGAAATGTACAGCTAACTATAACATGTGTGAAACCTATGGTTTTTTAAGTGAATATATATATACATATATATATATATATATATATATATATATATATATATATATATATATATATATATATATATATATATATATATCCACTCCGCTTCTTTCTAGTGCAGCTTCGCACGAACAGGAACACGGACACTTCAATGGGCTGATGCCAGAATAGTTATTTATTAATATACTGTGAACAAACGGTGCTGCCTCAGACGCGTTTCGGACACTAGGCTGTGTCCTTGATCACTTAACCAACGGAAGGCTGAAACATATTTTTAAAGGCACAGGTATGGCGCATACTGGTGGCGTAGATCGGCATACTAATGAACATAGACAAAATACTTAATTTAAATTGTTCATCTCCCTGAAACCACATTTACAAAACCAAAAAATACAATGTATTGCAGAACTTGCCAAGCTGATCTATAATGCAGAGACATCGACATACAATGCCTTCATCTTGTTTAGCATATGTTTGTACGATCCTTTACATATAGCTAGTTTGCACATAGAGCTAATACATTCTGCTCTATCATCTAAACGTCTACTTGTATTCATTAGAAAAAATGTTTTTCTTTTAAAATGAATAGACATATAAAATACAGGGCACAATGCAAATTCCATCCTGTATACACATAAAAACCTAATTTAGTAAAGGTAAATACTTATGTGCAAAGAGCGCTTGTTTGCAAAAAATGCAAGTAATGTGCAAAATCAGCATTGAATATAATAAAACTGGTTCGAATACCTAATTGTGTGCAAAGTATCGCTAAACATTTGTGCAAACACAGCTGTACTATAGTGCAAATAAAGATATGCAAGATAAAATAAGATGTTATAACAGGTTCAAATACCAAGTTATTTGCAAACCATTATTATACAAATGTGCAAATGCCGCTATATAGATGTACAGATAAGATAAACCAGGCACTCTATATATAAGGATGACCAGTACCTATATTCATATAGTATGCAAAGCTAAACATATATTCAATGTCTACAAGTTGTTCCATTAGTGTTAATAAATAGTGCAATGGCTAGAGGGTAGTTGTCATAGAGCCAGAACAGCCCTTACCAAAGTGCAAATGTGCCTATAATGTTGAACAGTGCAATAGTGCTTACGTGCGCAAAAATATTTATTAAAAAAGTGGCTGACTCATGCTACATAATAAATTATATATGGCGGCCATACTCCTTATAGAAAATAAAAGGAGGAGGAGAAATTACTCTTAAGGATATTCATATATTCAGCCTCAATATTCTAAGGTGGTAAGGTGGTAAAATAAAAAATAATAATTCGGATATGTCCTTATACCATCTTACTCTTAGATAAGGGGCTGTCATAAAAAAAACCTCTACGGTCCACATGGAGGTTAGAAATCAAACCATATCAAGATATGCGAGTAAAACGCAATTCCTCTATCCATATATTGTTTCATACTGAATAAAGTGCAAAAAATGGAAAAAAGAGAGAAAATACTGAAAAATACCAAAACAAAGCAAAAAGTACAGCGTGGAAAATCCACAAATAGATCTCCCAGGGGCAAATGCTTCCATGACTATTATGAAGAAAATGCTACTCAAATATATATATATATATATAGATATATATATATATACATATATATATACAAATATATATACAAATCTAGTGTACAGAGAGACTCTCCCTCTCTCTCTCTCTCTCTCTCTCTCTCTCTCTCTTTCTATATATATATATATATATATGTATATATATTACCTACTGGCGGTCGCCAGTAGGTAGTTATAGTTAGGACCACGTTTCCATAGGAAATCCGCAACATTCTATTTGGAATAACTTTGGCGCCGATTGACGAATCCTCGTGAATTTTTCAAAATAGGTGGGGCGCTACGCTCCGCTCCTACTCTGAAAGTCTCGGGGGGATTCGTCAAGCGGGGGCTGAGATAAAAGGGGGGTCCCAAAACGCGTTTTTCCCATGCATTTTTCCATAGGACCTTTAGACAGGGCTACAGCCCGAACGGCTGAACAGAATTACTAGAAATTTGGCAGAGAGGTAGTCCTCAGGTCAAGGAAGTGCCTTTTGTAGGTTTGGTGTAAATCTGTTCAGTAGATTCTGAGAAAATAGCCTTTAAATCAATATATATATCTGAGCCAGCTTACGGTGCGCTTACGGTACGCTTACCGTACGCGTACGGTGACGTGCGCGAGCGCGATTCTGATTGGCTCTTAGATCTTAGTAAACATTCGAATCGGCCGAAACCAGGAAGCGGCGGCCGCCATTTTCTCTCTCGCACTGAGAGTGATTTCTAAAATATAAAGCCCAAAAACATGTAAAGGGGCTGTTTAGACAGCTCCCACACACATAGCCATGTTGAGGGAGTCCCCAAAGATCCCCCAAGGCCAAAAACGGAATTTTTATTTTTTCGGTAATTTCGCCGATTACTTTTACCGTACGCGTACGGTAAAACATTTAAAAAAAAAAAAAATTATCCACACTCTCTCCACCCCGTGTGCAATTGGTGCCCGCAGTGCACCAATTGTGCATGGCTTATTAGAGATGAGATAAACTAAAATATAAAAAAAAAAAATAATTAAAAAAATAATTATCCACACTCTCTCCTCCCCGTGTGCAAATGGGTCCCGAAGGGCACCATTTGTGCATGGCTTATAAAATATACGAAAAATTTAAATATTACTGTTGGAAAACCACTCCCACACTAGAAGGGGTGGTGGTGGTCTTCCGGACACACTGTGGTAGCTTGGCTCGAGTGGTCAGGAATCAGGCTCCGTGCTAAGCATACAACATACCCAAACAATAACCATGCGTGCATCCGTTCCAAAAACGACTCTACACCGTAAAAATTATGAAAATAACTTTCTTTATCTGCTTTTTCTCTTAGTTGCTGATTGGAGAAAATAAATAACAATCACAATATACAAACTTTTTAGAAAGTGCAGGACAAATAAATACTGGCTTACTGATTCAATAAATAGGGGTGATCATAAATACTGAAGGCATAAATAAAAGTGCAATACAGACAGGCAATTAAATATTCTGAGGCAATAAATACTGTAACCAATAAATATTGTGCATCAATAAATACTGTGGACCAATAAATACAGTGGAACAATAAATAGGTTAAATACAATAAATACAGTGCCCCTAATAAATACTTAAAAGCTGACAGTGACACTTTTAGAATCAGATCACATTCGAATTCCTAAGGGCTGATTTGGCCCAGGCACAGCTTGTGGGGATGTGGAAGGCTGGAGGGTGTCTACTCCCTGACTTGGACAAGGCTGAGGCCTAAACTGAGGTAGGTAAAGGGGGGAAATACCAGAGACCTGGCTCTCTCTCTCCACACAACTTCTCTAGATTAGTCCCAGTTCACCCCTGGCACAGTCAGGTTGGTTCCAGCACCTCCCTAGCCCCTTAGAGCAGTCTCTCAGGTCTCCACAGGGCCTTAGGCGCCCTCTACTCCACTTACTGCCCTTTTTCTGATGCTCCGACGCCGCTGGAGTCGTATCGATGCCGTGAGGCGGTTCCGGTTCGATGTCGGCGGCCTCGGCACAATGTCAGTTCTTTGACGACGCCGGCAGGCGGATCCGGTCTCGATGTCAGCGGCCTCGGTTCGATTTCGACCTCCGATTCGATGGCGTCGGGCAGTCTTACTCGATGTCGACTTCGGGCGGCTCCGGTCCGATGGCGACCTCGGCTTCGATGACGTCGGCCGGCCTTGCCTCGATGTCGACTTCCGGCGGCTCCGGAGTGCGATCCTCACTCCCGACCTCCGGTGCTCCTCACAGGTTTCCGGCGACTCCGGAGTGCGACCTCCACTCCCGACCTCCGGCACGATTCTCACAGGTTCCGGCGACTCCGGAGTGCGATCCTCACTCCCGACCTCCGTTACCCTTCACCTCGGTCTCCGACGACTCCGGAGGGCGGACTTCACTCCTCCGATGACGCCGCTCACTCGACCTCGGGTGACTTCCTCCTCGACCTCTGGTATTCCTCACGACCTCTGACGGCGCCCTCTCTCGACCTCTGGCGGCTCCGGGTACGACGTCTGCTTTTCCAGTCAGCGCCGCTTCTCCACCTCGGGCTCCAGGTCTTAGGCTACTCGAAGTCGGACTTCAGGGAAACCAGCTTCCAGGTCAGGATCTTGCTGTTCTCTTGTTTCTAAGGCCTGTTCCTGCTGTCCAGGTCCTCAGGATGGTTTTTCTGACTTCTTCCCACACAGGGCTCTAGGCTGGGCTCCGTCAGTAGGGACTAGTATCAAGGGTGGGTTTATGGACCCCACTCCAGGCACAAGTTTCCACCCCTGCTGCTTCACTCCTTCCTCCTTCACGTTTTTGCTGCTCACTCCTCACCAGTCAGGTGCCAACTGCCAGCTCCAACTGCCAACTCTCTCTCTCTTAGCTTCCCAACATTCTAAACCGCCTCCAACTGTCACAGGGTTCTGGAATGTTCTGGAAGGTGCTGGTAGGTTCCAGTGGATGCTGGTGATGTCACAGGTGGCCTCCATTTTGTGCTTCAGGCCTCCAGACAGAAATTTCAGGGGTAGCTAAAATGGCTCCCTGAATCTGCAGCAACACGAAAAAGTCTGGTGGTTCCCAAAAAGGAAAAATTCAAACAGGGTTTGAGGCAAAAGTGGGACAAAATAAATAATGATGAGGAGGGACCACCCCAAAGGGCTGACAGGTCTAACAATTACCTTTCAAAACGAAGTGCATCATATGTCCTCCACGTGCACACGGTGCGCGAAGCGCATCGTGCGTACATGGCCCATCTAGCGTAACATGGGCACGCGGTGCGCGTAGCGCACCGCGTGCCCACCGTGCGTGCACGGCACTAACTGCGTAAAGTGGGCGCGCGGTGCGCGAAGCGCATCGCGTGCTCACTGTGCGCGCACGGTGCGCGAAGCGCACCGTGCGCGCACGGAACGAACTGCGTTAAGTGGGCGCGCACGCCACGAATGGCGTAAAGTAACTTAGCATTTAAAAAAACGTACAAATTCACTGAAACAACCATAGGTTTCACACACGTTATAGTTAGGAATTAGCATTTAAAAAACCTTGCAAATTCACTGAAAAAACCATAGGTTTCACACATGTTATAGTTAGCGGAAATTTTACTGATAAAAAACCAATGAAATTCCCCCGTTATAGTTAGTGCAGGCAACTATAACTCACGCGACCGCAATCTTCTGCTGATGACATATGTGTCTTTATGAAAAAAAAATATTTGTAATATATGTATAGCTAAAAATGTATGGAAGAAGACATGGGCAAATAAGTGTCTAAATACAGTATTAGCATCAGCAGAGGATTGCGGTCGCGTGAGTTATAGTTGCCTGCACTAACTATAACGGGGGAATTTCATTGGTTTTTTATCAGTAAAATTTCCGCTAACTATAACATGTGTGAAACCTATGGTTTTTTCAGTGAATATACATATATATAGAGATTTGTATATATATGTGTATATATATATATCATGTGATCAAGGGCCTTGGGGCTCGAAACGCGTCATGATGGCTGGTGTTGGAGGAGTTTAAATAAAGACTTCTATTTTGCACTAAAAATGTGGTCCGTGCTCCGTCACTAACACTGGTGGCAGAAGAATGCGAGCGGAGTTTGCAGATATATATACATATATGTAGGAAGAAAATCTCATATATATATATATATATATATATATATATATATATATATATATATATATATATATATATATATATATATATATATATATATATATATATATATATATATATATATATATATATATATATTTACAGAGAGATCTCTCTGTGTCAAGGCCTTGCGTGGGATGAAAAATGCTGGGAGGTGGAAACACTTAAGCTGAAAATCTGTGCTTACTTTAGGGTCCGCCCCAACTGGTATTTTGTGACTTCTGTCATGTCTTTCAGGTATAAACATTCGGTGCTATCGTGCTATCGGGGCATATGATGCATATATATATATATATATATATATATATATATATATATATATATATATATTATCTACTGGTGGTCGCCAGTAGATAGTTATAGTTAGGACCGTGTTTCCATAGGAAATCTCAAAATTCTATTTTGAATACCTTTGGCGCCGGTTGACGAATCCTCGCAAAATTTTCAAAACTAATGGGGCGCTCCTCTCAGCTCCTACCCTGAAAGTCTCGGGGGGATTCATCAAGCGGGGGCCAAGAAAAAAGGGGGGTCCCAAAACGCATTTTCCCCATGCATTTTCCCATAGGACCTTTAGTCGAAGGTACAGCCCGAACGGCTGAACAGAATTACTTGAAATTTGGCAAAGAGGTAGTCCTCAGGTCAGGGATGTGCCTTTTGCATATATGGAGTCAATCTGTTCAGTAGTTCCTGAGAAAATTGTAGTTAAAGTACATAAATATCTATAGCCGCGCACGGTGCGTGCACCGTCTGCGCACGGTGCGCGCACCGTGCGCGCACGGTGCGCGCAACCTAACGTGAGCGAGCGTAATTCTGATTGGTGGTTACATGTCAGTCAACGTTCGAATCGGTCGAAATCAGGAAGTGTCGGCCGCCATTTTGTTTGTTTTGAGTGCGAGAGTGAAAAAGGAAGGTGGCGAACGTGAAAAGGGGGCAGGGTAGAGAGTTCCTGACCCCCTAGCCTTTGTCAGGGGGTCCCTGAAGGACCACGAAGGCAGAAAAAAACATTTTAATTTTATTTTTTTTTAAATCGCGGGGTGCGCGCATGGTGCACGCACCGTGCGCGCACGGTGAAAAAACATTAAAAAAAAATAAAAAAATGTTTAATACGTAGTTTATTGTAGAATAAATATATAAAAAATATAATAATAAATACATAACTTAGCATTTAAAAAACCTTGCAAATTCACTGAAAAAACCATAGGTTTCACACATGTTATAGTTAGCTGGACATTTCACTCGTGAAAAACCATTGAAATTCCCCCGTTATAGTTAGTGCAGGCAACTATAACTCACGCGACCGCAATCCTCTGCTGATGACGTCAGATATTACATCACTGATGACATATGTGTCTTTCTGAAAAAAAAATATTTGTAATATATGTATAGCTAAAAATTAATGGAAGAAGACATGGGTAAATAAGTGTCTAAATACAGTGATGTAATATCTGACGTCATCAGCAGAGGATTGCGGTTGCGTGAGTTATAGTTGCCTGCACTAACTATAACGGGGAATTTCAATGGTTTTTCACGAGTGAAATGTCCAGCTAACTATAACATGTGTGAAACCTATGGTTTTTTCAGTGAATTTGCAAGGTTTTTTAAATGCTAATTCCTAACTATAACGTGTATGAAACCTATGGTTTTTTCAGTGAATATGTATATATATATATATATTACCTACTGGCGGTCGCCAGTAGGTAGTTATAGTTAGGACCACGTTTCCATAGGAAATCCGCAACATTCTATTTTGAATAACTGTGGCGCCGGTCGACGAATCCTCGCGAATTTTTCAAAATAGGTGGGGCGCTACGCTCCGCTCCTACCCTGAAAGTCTCGGGGGGATTCGTCAAGCGGGGGCTGAGATAAAAGGGGGGTCCCAAAACGCGTTTTTCCCATGTATTTTTCCATAGGACCTTTAGACAGGGCTACAGCCCGAACGGCTGAACAGAATTACTAGAAATTTGGCAGAGAGGTAGTCCTCAGGTCAAGGAAGTGCCTTTTGTAGGTTTGGTGTAAATCTGTTCAGTAGATTCTGAGAAAATAGCCTTTAAATCAATATATATATCTGAGCCAGCTTACGGTGCGCTTACGGTACGCTTACCGTACGCGTACGGTGGCGTGCGCGAGCGCGATTCTGATTGGCTCTTAGATCTTAGTAAACATTCGAATCGGCCGAAACCAGGAAGCGGCGGCCGCCATTTTCTCTCTCGCACTGAGAGTGATTTCTAAAATATAAAGCCCAAAAACATGTAAAGGGGCTGTTTAGACAGCTCCCACACACATAGCCATGTTGAGGGAGTCCCCAAAGATCCCCCAAGGCCAAAAACGGAATTTTTATTTTTTCGGTAATTTCGCCGATTACGCTTACCGTACGCGTACGGTAAAAAATTAAAAAAAAAAAAAAATTATCCACACTCCCTCCACCCCGTGTGCAATCGGTGCCCGCATGGCACCAATTGTGCATGGCTTATTAGAGATGAGATAAACTAAAATATAAAAAAAAAATAATAATAAAAAAAAAAATTATCCACACTCTCTCCACCCCGTGTGCAAATGGTGCCCGAAGGGCACCATTTGTGCATGGCTTATAAAATATACGAAAAATTAAAATATTACCTTTCAAAACGAAGTGCATCATATGTCCTCCATGTGCGCACGGTGCGCGAAGCGCATCGTGCGTACATGCGCACCGCGTGCCCACCGTGTGTGCACGGCACTAACTGCGTAAAGTGGGCGCGCGGTGCGCGAAGCGCACCGCGTGCTCACTGTGCGCGCACGGTGTGCGAAGCGCACCGTGCGCGCACGGAACGAACTGCGTTAAGTGGGCGCGCACGCCACGAATGGCGTAAAGTAACTTAGCATTTAAAAAACCGTACAAATTCACTGAAAAATCCATAGGTTTCACACACGTTATAGTTAGGAATTAGCATTTAAAAAACCTTGCAAATTCACTGAAAAAACCATAGGTTTCACACATGTTATAGTTAGCGGAAATTTTACTGATAAAAAACCAATGAAATTCCCCCGTTATAGTTAGTGCAGGCAACTATAACTCACGCGACCGCAATCTTCTGCTGATGACATATGTGTCTTTATGAAAAAAAAATATTTGTAATATATGTATAGCTAAAAATGTATGGAAGAAGACATGGGCAAATAAGTGTCTAAATACAGTATTAGCATCAGCAGAGGATTGCGGTCGCGTGAGTTATAGTTGCCTGCACTAACTGTAACGGGGGAATTTCATTGGTTTTTTATCAGTAAAATTTCCGCTAACTATAACATGTGTGAAACCTATGGTTTTTTCAGTGAATATATATATATATATATATATATATATATATATATATAGAGAGAGAGAGAGATCTCTTTCTCTATATTTTTTTGATAGTAAAATAGTCCCCTCAGTGGGTCGGCCACTGAACAGAAGAAGGGAGACCGACCCCCTGCCATTTTTTTATTTTGGGGGGTGATCGCCCCCCCAAGGAAAGCCAAAGAGTTTTAAATCAAAATATGGCAGGGGGGGTCGCCCATACCCACAAGGGCTGACCCCACCAAAGACATCCCTGGGGTCTAGTGGGGTTTCCTGGCCATGGATCGCAGCACTGCCGTGATCCACGGCCAGAAAACCCTTTCAGGAAGGCTTTGTTTGAAAGGGGAGTTTGTCCCCTGTCAAACGAGGCCTCCCTGAAAGCTGGGGAGGCCGTTTTCGGAGTCGAGCGCAGCCTTACCTGCTGTTTTCTCACCTCCGGTGGGTAAAACTGTGACGTCAGAGCGCCTTGAGGTGCGCTGACGTCACAGATGGGCGGGATGGGGGTGGGGGGGGGGGCGCAGAAAGCCTTCCGCGTCTCCCCCGGGGAAAAAAACAAAAAAGCAACCTCCGGTGCTTTGCACCTGAGGATTAAAGGGGGCCCTCCCTGGTGCCGGCCATTGGACGTGCGCCGCACCAGGGAGGTTGTGCTTGCGTCGGTGACATCGTAGACAACCAGAGCTTTGCACTCGTCTATTTGATGTCACTCATAAATTCATAATTCCATGGTAAAACAACATCTTTTATTACCAGTTACCCATCTTAAATTTTATGTTATGTATGATCCCCTCATTTTTATTTCTTACTTCTACCATCACCTGTGCTGGAGCACAGAATCATGGGAAAGCCAAACTCAACATGGTCACACCTGTGCACGCCCATGCCCCATATTAAACCTGGCGGTCTGCCACCCAAACCCATGACTCTCAATCAGTCTCCTTCAATACCAAAAAAAAAATATCCTGGAATCCTGCCACCATCTCAAACCACCCTAAGCACACTAAGCATTACTTTTCTCTTTTCCCTTCCACATATTAAGAAAACAAAGCTGGCGTACCCCCACCCTACCATCGTCTGCATTTGCCCTCCACTTCTCTTTCGAAATTAAAAAAAATCTGGGGCCCTTCGCCCATCCATGCCACTCTCTTTTCAATGCCTCTCTCTTACCAATACATAAAAACATAATTTGGCTCCTCACCTCCCCTCTGCCTATACTGAAAAAATGGTGTCCTTCCACCTACCTTTATCACCCTCTTTTCAACCACCCTTCCCCAAATATATAAAGATCATATTTGATTTCCTGCCACCCACCCCCACCACTCTCTGCGCCTCTCCGGCTACAAGCTGTTCTCGCTGCTGTCCATCAGAGCAGAGAGCCAGTGCCACTCTGACAGGATCTCTGAGATTCCCATCCTGGGAATTCCATGTGGCATCACAACAGTGTTTACCACTGCCGTGGAGTAGCAGAGAATAACTGGATTTACAATCCAGTCTTCACTCTCACATAACAGTGAGGGATTGTCAACTGTAGATTACTGCTAGCCAAAGTCCTGCCCTCTAATGTCTGCTGTCCAGATACAATATGCTTGACAGCTGTCACTCTTCTTCTGTCCACCTACGGTCTAGTCCTCAGTGCCATAGTAACACTGGCAGCAGGTGCCCTACATATTTCCTTTGGTGTCCACCCAGTGGCAAGCCGGGAGAGGCATAGCCTACCCAGAGACATTTCAAGGCATGGGCAAAGTGGAAAATTGCCAATGGTCCCCACCTTCCAAAGGGCCTCTTAGGAAAATGGACTTTACCTCAATTTGGCCTCTGTCTAGTCGATTTCTCTCTGTCTAAACATCTCTCTGTCTCTGCCTTCCTCTACATCTGCCTCTGTCTTTCTACCCAGTATCATCTTAAGGATTTTTGGGGTCCCAAGCAAGGCATATTTCATTTGTTTTTGTATGATCCTGTTAAAGTTTAATATACAATTTAAAATCATTAATTAGTTAATTTGTGATAAAAAAGACTGATAAAACAAGCAGTACATTTCCATGATAAATAATCACTGCAATAAAAACCGACTTAAAAACAAATGATGATAAAAAATGTAAAAACATGGACCAACTTCAAGATGTTTATGATGCGAAAGAGTAAGTAACAAGCTTAGTGAACAACAATGAATTTAATTTCACAGAAAAATGTCAGGTTGCCATCCTTTCTGATTAAAAAGTGCCAGTGCTTATTCGGGATTTGATGATAAATTCTTACCGAAACTCCCTGAGTACCCCAATGATTGTGACCCATAAAATATGGGCCTCCGGTCACTGGAGCATGCCAGCATCTAAGAGCTCGTATCTCAAATGTGCCCTTCGGAGCCGTATCAGCCATGCTGCATAGTGCATACATCTATTCGGATGCAGCAATAACAGTGCGGTGGAATAGCGCCTAAAGCCCAAAAGCTTAGATATCGGCTTAAGCAATTTCACCGTGGGAGGGAATATGCACTACAGAAAAACGCAAAATGATGTAGTGTCTCTTTTTCCTGAATACAGGAAGGAAGGACACCTACCATTTTATGTTTGTCAATCGCCCAGTTTACCCAGAAGCTTTAAACTAGGCTTATGCCTTGTCCTCCAAGAATAGTTGCTTATGATGGAACCACGGGTTGACATTAAGGAATGGCTCACATGCAGGGGCAGGCTTACAGTCTGAAGGGAAACGGCCTTAATAACGAACCCTTTACAACGAGTGTACTAAACAACTAATGCAAAACAACGACCTTTCAATGAACCACAACCTCATTAACCGCGACTTCCTATAACTGGCCAATAGATGGCACTGCAACCCGCGACTTCGTTGGAGTCCATTAATTCAGATTACGAGAAGGGCAACAACGAAGCAGATGAGGCAAAAACTGAAGGTTGTCAGGTAGGCCGGCCCTCTAAATGAATTTTGGAATTAATAAATAAATTAGGTATGTGTTGGGACTTTGTTGGAGTACCTTTAATTCAGATGAATAAAAAGGGCAACAACGAAGATTGGAAGGTTGATAGAAATTATCATGAAAAAATTGAGCTGGTGTTAAATATCCCATGCTGGCCCTGGCCGATGAGGCAGAAGCTGAGGGTTTTCAGGTGGGCCCTCTAAATGAGTTGTGATAATATTAAATAATGTAGGTATGTGGTTTAAAACATAAATATGTACCGGAAAGGACCGGATGTAGGGATATGTAATTCATCCGTATTTGTAAAAAATCGATAATTAAATTGTTAATTTGTTAATTTAAAGATTCCTTACTTAATATTGGTTATTGTAAAATACATGTTTAATGTAATTACATATTTTTTTCCGTGTTTCAAACATGCGTTTTAAAAGAACTTGGGGGCATATCAGCAAGGCGAGGCGATAGAATTATCGCCGCTTTTGCTGCCTTTTTCGGCTGAAAAGCGGCGATAATTTTATCGCCTACTTAGCAAGCTCACGCTAACCTGTGAAAACTTGCGTTAGCGTAGGAATTCGTAACGCCCAGCTTTGCATCTCTAATGAGATGCAAAGTGGGCGTTCCTGACCTGACATGACAGGAGAAATGTCGCTAAGCGACATTTCTCCTATCATCAAGCCCCACGCTATGAAGCATAGCGGCAAGAAAAGTAGCGATAACCCCTGTTATCGCTACTTTTCTTACGCCTTACGGACTAACTTAGCCATGATATCCTATAGAAGGTGGATATCATGGCTAAGTTTGTGAGTCCCTATCATCAAGCTAACACCACATTGCGTGTGATTATCGCTGGGTTTCCAGCGTTAATCTCACGTTAGGCAGTTAGCGCTAAGATTTTTATCGCTTTTGAGATAAGCATTGCTAATAGCACGCTATCGCAGCGATAAAAATCCACGCTAGCCGGCGATAATTATCCTAGCGCTAAGTGCGCTTAGCGATAATTATCGCCGGTTGTTGCTGATATGCCCCATAGAGGTATATTCGGGTAATGTGGCAAATGAATATTTTTCATGGTTTAGGAAGTCGTTGTTCAGAATGTAGTGGTTTGGCTTTGCTCGTGGTTTAACCTTCGTGGTTTAGGCATTTGTCGTTTAAGAAGTAGTTGTTTAATCATATATCCACATTTTTAGACGGATATATGATTAAACAACTACCAACCATCAGTCAAGCTCTCAGACTTGATTCTCCTCATTTCTCGCTCCCAAGGATAATCCCTACCGCACTTCTTTATCAATAAGCATGATACTTGCTTACGTTGATCCGAGTTCTCCCACAGCTCTGGTAGACCTATCTCCTGCAACATCGACGTGATGAAAGCAAGCCATGATATCTTCACCCACCCCTTCTGAATGAGGAACAATTGATAAGTTGAGTGTATGGTTCCAACTCCTCGGTGGACCACAACCTGCGCCAATAAAGCAGGGGTCTAAGCAGCAGGGTAAAACTAATCGGGGAAAATGCCCATATCAAGGAGCTGGGGAAGGCGGGGAGCGATCTGCTGGAAATTTAGGAGATTCTTAATAAACTTGTTTTCGGCTTTAACAAAAGGTTCAATTTGCGCATGCCCCCATAGCACTGATCCATACATAGCTCTACTGTTAACTTGTATATTATAAATCTACATTGCAGTTGTTAGAGGACTGGCCTCGGTCTTTTTTCGCAACTTAACCACAGCACCAGCCACCTGCTGAAATTTCAGGGTACACTTATTCCCTTTTATTTCCAAATCTAACTTGTGCATTATTTGTAACAGTTTTATTAGAATTGCTAGGACATTCTGGGAAACACCCATTCGCTTTAGCACGTCTCACAGTTTCACCCTTGGGATTGAGTCAAAAGCCGACCTGAGGTCAACAAAGACCACATACAAGTGGCTCCAGTCCATCAATACCGTTTTCTAGTAAAGGCAGCAAACCGTAGAATTTGGTCTTTTGTACTTACATTTTTCCTAAAACTTGCCTGATAATCTGGGAGTACATCATTTGCTTGTACCCACTTTAGCAATTCCCCGAGTACAAGACGGGAAAAACTTTTTGTGAGACATCAATTAAGCTGATTGGTCTATAGTTACTGGGGCTAATCTCTTTTGACCTTTTTAAAAATCTGGACTATTTTGGCTTCCTGCTATGATATAGGCATGCTATAGGGATATAGGGTCACCTCCCGAAATGGATTTAAAAAGTACATAAAAATAAGACCCCCAGACAAAGGGCTCTAATAAATAAAAGACGCCTGGCACTGAGTCGGGACCTGGGGCTTTATTTAGGCTGATAGCCTTAATTGCCTTCATAATAGCTTTAAGAGTGAAATGTAGCTGGTTAGCAGTGTTACTCGCGAGTGCAGTTTCGACTGGAATGATGGCAGAAATATTCCTGGTTGCATCAACTTTAAAAAAATGATAATTTAATACTATTTGGCATCATGTGAGCTTGAATTAGCTGGAAATGGGAAATAAGATTCAAATTTGTTCTGTATCGGGCCCCCAAAATAGGTCTTGCCTGGAGCCCCTGACATCCTTAAGATGACACTGAGCCTACCCATTATTGGGTGCCATTTAGCTTTATGCCCACTGCCACTATTGCTGGACCCCTTTAAATTCCGCCCACCTCCTAAAAGACTGAAGCGGCAACATTCTAAAAGCTCATGGTCAAAAAACAGCGGAAAAACATGAACTAATCTAAACCTCCATCAGAGTGACTACTTTGAGACTATTACACTTGCAGTGCCACCAGCATTTCAGAAATACTATTTGGACCTTTTGTTGTGCTCCATCTTACATTTTCTGAAACACCTTTTTGGTGGCATCTCTGACAATAATTCAAGAATGTAACAAATTCTCTTTAAAATGTATTACATTTATTTGTATCGTCTTCCATAATTCATCAAAGCAAACTGAATTCATGTTACCTATTAAAATATACATAAAAGTGGCTGACATGCTTCATGAATGGGAATCGCAATGATTCAATATTAACAAAAACAATTACTAAGATCTCAATCTGTTAGGAATTCTTATTTTTTACATTAGTTCTACTTAGTGTGCAGTTTTAATCAATATAATACATAAAATAGTTACTGTATAGTTTTTAATCCGCATAATACATCAAATAGTGCTTGCAACTATGGGCAGAAATGAGTCTCAATTACCTGACTTGTAGTTATAGGCCAGAGCCACAGGCGAGGGCGCATAAGAAGGATGGGTATAATTACCAGCTGTTTATGCCCTGGTGAGGCCAATATGCAGTGGTGGCCGGCACGGCTCGCGGGTGGTGGGGAGGATGAGGGGAGGGCAGTAGGGGGGCGCGGGGCACAATGTTAAATAAAAAAAAAACCACTTACCATGCCGCCGGGTCCCGGGTCTCCGCTCCTGCTTTCCTCCATCCCGGACTCCAGGAAACACAGCCAGGCTCCCCAGACCAAAGACAATGCTGCAATGCAGCGTTGTGATTGGTAAGCACCCAGGCTCCCCTGACCAATCACAATGCTGCAATGCAGCATTGTGATTGGTCTGAATGCTGTGGTTCGGCACTCATCCAGGGACTTGGGGCTTGGGCATGTTCTCCATGCAGGCTGTAATGCAGCATGCATGGAGAATAGGAAAAGTGTGCATGACTGTTTTGGGCAGCCCGAGAGACCAAACAGTCATTGCGCACTTAGCAGGGTTCTACCACTCCTCCCCTGCTCTGCAGCCCCGCACCCTCATGAAAAGCTGCCGCAGCAGGAGGACAACACAAAATTATAATAACATTACATTAGTATAATTTAATTTTTTCCTTTTTTACTGCTCAAAGGTAGTGGGGCGACGCTCATCTGCCTTAGTGGAGGAGCTGCTCCTGGCAATATGGCTATTAAAACACAGACACACACACACAACCCCACCCCTCTTCCATAAGTAGGGGGTACTGCTGGAGCATAAACAGCCTCTCAACTGAATGTTTGGCTCATTAAAAACGGCTCCACCCTCCTTTGGTGCTCACTTAGCCTCTTTCGACGGAGATGGGGAGGAGGGGGGTGCGGCCGAGCTGTTTGCTCCATCGGTTTCGTCCGATTGTGTTACAGGGGGCCGATATGGCCGGCCCCGGTAACACAAACGGCCTCTCACCAATAGCAAGGGGTGTGTACTTTCAGCTATTAGACAAGAGAAGAAGGAGTGCTGTGGAAGGGTGGAGCTGTTTTTAAAGCCCGGACATTCAGGAGTCCGGCTGCTTTTGTTCTGCAGCATTCCCTGTTTGCCCACAGGATGTATGTTGGGAGTTGTTCAGCCACAGAATGCTCCCTTTGTGGTAGTGCTTACTTCCACCACAGACACAAGCCTTTAATTTATAACAACCTCCACAGGGCCTGCTTTAGCGCTGGTGGCGCTCAGTGTGACGATGTTTGGTGGCACCCCCCAATTACCACCTCCCTCATGGAGTTTCTCACTACCACCCTTTAACAGTGCCCCATAAGTCTCCATAACCACTCTCTCTGAGATGCATTTAATTAGTTTTATAGTGCCACTCATACCAGTGTAGGATCTCAAAGCACTTTACATCCCACAGACACATTACACTGAGACAATCAATCATACATGTGTAAATCAGTGTAAAGGAAATGTTACATAAGACAGAGGGCTACAAGCTGTAGGAGTCACGTGTCATCCACACTGGTAGGCAGTATACTTTAAGAGTGCTTGGTCTGGAGAAGCACAAACTCAGAATTTAAATCGTAACACTATGGTTGGGGGGGCTCTCTTTAACAATATCAACTGATTTCTACCCAAATGAACACTTTTTGCATCATTAGGATAGTGAAAGACTGGGAAAAAATCATAAAGCTCTAATCTATACCTTGCAGTTTTCATACAGCTCTTTGATGACAGTTAATAGCTCTCTGTTCTATATTAGGATTTTAACTTATAAACTGCAAGTAACAAAAGGATCTTGCTGACAACAGCAGTAACCCACTAACCTATTTACATTATATTCACTTTGTGATCTGCATAGTACACGTACTTTGCAGCAGGCATATTAACCCTCAGCGGTACCTTAGGATGAGTCGAACATTTCATTAGACAAAACTCCGATCTCTTTGAAACCAGAAACGTGACAGTAGGGGCTTTAAAACTATAATATGCTTGCATATAAGGTGCCCCCAATCGGTCAGTGCCCAGTGCAGTGGCACCGATCACACTGCCCTAGAGCCGGCCCTGAACCTCCATATAGTGTGCCTGAAGCTGTACTTTGGTTGTGGCTAACTAAAGAGTTTCCTAGGAATGCTAAAAGGACAGTATGTTTTCTCTGGCACTACTGGATGTAGTTTGTAATTCTGCCTCAAGGGGGTGCCAATGGAATAAAAGAACCATTTTGACCAGTTCGGCTTCCTTGTAATGTTTCCCAATTGGGACAGCGGGACAAATATACTACCCTTGTTTATGGTGCCCACCCGCAACCACGGGCTCAAATTAGGTACTGCTTTGTGGATCTGTAAGGTGAAATGTAGCCAGCAAAGGGAGCAATCTGATTGGCTGACCAGCTCCCCACTTCCCACTCCAAGGCATTTTATATTTATTTCCTATAATTTTTTTTAAATTACATTGCTCTATGGATTAACATAGTAATACTATGATGTTGAATAGTTTTTCATGATATATATTTAAACCTTGTAAATTTCACCAGAAGGTAAATCTTTACTGTGAGAAGTTGGCCTGGTATATGATGCTCACTAGTTAAAGTGATCACCTTGTACCATGCCAAGCAACCCTTATGGTGTGGTTGTAAGTCAACCTTTTCGGACTAGCTGCCCTAGTGGTAGCGTAGGCTAAGCAGTCTTTGAGGCTAAACTCGTGAAGCATGTTAAGCCAGCTGTTTTACCGAATGTAACCCCCTTTTATACCAATGAAAGGACACCACACAGATATATATTCAAAATATATATGTATTTATTTCTCAAAGTAACCCCTAGTCTCTTTATGAGCACAGGAGCACAAATCGTCAAACAAGATTACAGTAGAATACACAGAAGTTGCACTTTATATGGATAGGCCCTGGTGGCCGCTCAAACCATATACTAAAATAGTGGTATAAGTACCACGAACAGAAAAGGGAAAAGGCCTAGGGCCTCTAGAATCGCTGGGCCTACAAGGAGCTAACTTCAGTTAGTGACCAGGAGGTCCACGGGTGGCATGTGCAGAGCAAATAGTCACACGCGTGCTCCCATAGGTTTCAATGGGTGCGTAAAAAGTACAAAGTTACTGCAAAGAGGATCTTCCGGATGGACTAGGAACTCAAGACTTGGAACACAGGCACTAGAGATGTAATACTACACTTGGGCACAGGAGTGCCAGCTTTACCTCACCCACAGGAAGCGGGTGCATAGGCCTCGAAGTGCGTCGGGTTTCTTCTATCTGTTCCGTGGAGCCTGAGGACAAAGATGCTGCAGGCGGTCGGTCCGGAAGAGATGCGGTGGATCCAAGGGTGGATCGGTGTTGTAGAAGACCTGTAAGCAGAGGGGACAGTGTTCACAGTCACTAGCCAGTGACCAGCGTGGCACCAGGTGGGTACCAGGCAATGTCGGGTGCAAACAGGAAGAAAGGTGTAGCTTGTCTCTGCAGCCACGTGGTCCCTGGAGGTCGACGACGTCCAGGAGTCGGTTCACGAGCTGTCCCACGCAGGCTCTCGCTGTCGGCGGTGTCGGCGACTTGATCGAAGCAAACAAGCCTTGGCAAAAGCAATTGTTGTGGAGAACAAGATAAGCTGATGGTTCTGACCAGCAAGGTCAGAGGGACTGCTCCTTTGGAGGGGAGCAAGGGCCAGTCTGGAGCAACCAGACCAGTGGTGTTTTTCTTGAAGTTCGTTGCCAAGATGGCCACTAGCCAGCGGGCCAGCAACCGGTTAGGCGCGTCGAGTGGCAAAATGCAGAAGGGCCCCACGCAGATCGTGGAGATGCTGGAGGGCTCACCTTTGGTGCAGATGCTGCTCAGGTGTTGGGCTTCTCAGATCCCAAAGCACAACTTGGAGGGAGCCTCGGTTGTTGCGCTTGCAGCTTGTCGTCGTCGTTCCAAGATGGCTGGCTCCACGTGTCTCGGTGCCTCCACGGGTCTCCTCTTTTCAGGGACTGTGGATCGGGCGGTGAGAGGTCTGGAGGTCCAGGTCTTGTCAGTCTCTGGGCTCGGGCTCCGGCGGGAGGCGGCGGCAAAGCAGACGTTGATTCGCTGGATGGTGCTTGCGTTAGCAAGGGGGTCACTCCCTGACCACAGGGGAGATTTCCTTCAGTCTTCTGTGCAGCAGAATGTCGAAGTTCCCGTCTTCTTCTTAGTTTCAAGTTGATTCCAGGATGTCTGAAGTCTTAGGACACAGCTCCTACCTTTAAGCGGATTCTAGGGGCCGGACTGCCTGCTAGGTCCCTCCCTATGGGTGGGACCAGGAAGGGGGGTGGTTACACCCCCAATCCTTTGTCCAGCTCGCCCCAGGCCCGGGACTGGTGTGCCCAAGGACCGGTTTGAACTGGCATATGCACCGAGGCTCCTTGTGAGCCACAGGCATGTCTGGTTTCTTTCAAGCCCTACCTGACCAATACACAAAATCCTGTCTGGGGTGGTGCATGCACCTCCCCTGGCAGGAAACCCTTTGTCCACACCTCCCAAGCTGGAAGGACTCCATGCAGCAGGAGGGCAGACTTGTGTCTGTGGTGGCAGCATCCATTTTGTGGAGCTAAGGCTATGTCTGATTTTACCCGGGTTTCAGGTACTGTACATGTCGTGTCCCTCTAGAAGGGTGGAATGCTAACCCCGTCGCCAGAATTGGCGAGGGGTTAGTATTCCAATTCGTATGACACCATACTCGACATGTTTTGATAAAGCCAAACCAAAGTTAGCATTTAACCGCGAGGTTCATAATGCACTTAAGAGTATATGGTATGACGATATCTGGAAACAGTAGAAGGAAGTTGTTCCGACCACTGCAGACAGGCTCAGCTCATGCCAGAGCACCATCTCACATGGAACCAAGCACTCTGCCTTCAGGATTGTTAAGGCCTGCCATAGGAGTGACTTATAGGTTAACATGTGTCCCATTTAAGGTTAGGTATAGGTATACTACACCTAAGTAAGAGGTGATTACACCAACTTACCCCAGCTGAGTGATCAGCCAGTTGTGTCAGATTGTTAGGCCAAGCCTGGGGTGGCATAATACATGCTTCAGCCCCTGGCAGGCCTGGGGTACACCAATGCCCTGGGTACCTAGTGTACACTGGTACAGGGGCTGACAGGGTGATCCACTTCCAATTGGTTATGCACCTAGGGTGCATAGTGTAAATTTAGTAGAGACAACAGCAGGCTGGGGGTCTGATTGGCAGGCCCACAGCCTCAATATGTCAAAAACCAGTGAAGCAAAAAGCAAAAATTTGGGGTGACCATAGGATAGCAGACCCTACTCTCCTACATTTACATTTTTTCTATTTGTCACAGTAATGCTTCATGTTAGATTTTATTCTAAAAAGTCAAAATAACCTAAAAAATTCACTACTTTATTCATTGTCATTCTGTAAGTCAAATCATTGTGAATGTATTTCTTTATTTGTTCTTTATTTTCCAAGATGCGTGGTCAGTGCCTTTATTGTATGAGATATCACCCATAAAAAGTCAATAATAAATGCATCAGTATCAGTCTAAATGGCTGCTTTTTACATGTATAGATTAGCTTTTAAAAGATATATGTCACAATATTAGTTCATACTTTATCTACATCTCAATAAAGCATTTAATCAAAACTACTCAGGTATCGCTTTTCAATGTGGTTTCCAGCAAGGGTTTAAGTAACCTGACACCATTGTTTAAGGGCATTGTATATAGCGCTTAGTACCCCTATTTGGGGTGCTAAAACACTTGCCTACATGAGTATCACGATGCACAATGCATGTGTGGTTAGAAGGATGTTGTTTTTGTTTTGATCCAATGTGGGAAGAATTTCCATGTCGTGCGTGATGAACACCTTTGTGCGGTTATCGTGTTATGGAATATTGCTTAGCTGGTTACTGAACTAGGTTGTTAAATCTGAGATTTTGTGCATAGTTGTGGTCCTGAGCTGGCATGGTTGGAGGGAGAGAGAGAGAGGAGTCCAGAGATCGGTTGGAATGGACATTAATTTAATCTGTGTTTAGGAACTCTGTATTGTGGAATTCTGTTAGAGATTTATGGAGTTCTTTGGAAGGCCAGTCTGCTTCAGTTATGCGCATAGAGCAGTGGTGTCTTTTTGTGGTTTTGATGGCTCTTTTGTAGGCTCTGTTATAGTGGCGCAACGGTCATTTTTATGTTCCATCTTCTGATTTTCTCCATTTGTGTTACAATATGTTGAGTAGTGTTTTCATTCTTTAGATTTTTTTTATAAACACATTTTATTGGATTTCAGGTCAGATGCATAGTACAAAAACATTAATTGTCTCTGTTGACACTCAGCGTTCAATAACACACCATAGCACCTCACTGGCATACCATCTAACCCCCCCGAAGTTCTTAATCAACTCCTCCCGCCCCGTGTTTTCATGCTTTTGACGTGTCATTAACTAAAAAGGTGTGTCATTTGCGGTCAACTCTGGATGCATTTATTGGCATATGTTTGTTAGTACAGTGGAGATGCAGTTGTAGAAAGTGTGTATGTCTTTCGACTGCATGCTTATTGGGGGGTTTTCAAGTGGGTGTGGAATTGCTAGATGTCTAATTATTTCCATTCTCTGTATGAGTGTTTCATGTTCTTGGTTTTTGTTGTCTTTAAGTGTTGTTATTGATAGGTGTGTGGATCTTGAAGGTGATGATGTTGTGGTCACTCCAGCTTACGGGGTAGTTGTCAGTAACTGTAGCTCATACTAGGGGTGCAAATATGACATCTAGTGTGTGTCCTCCACAGTGAGTTGGGACAGAAATGATTTGTTGTAGGTATAAGGCTTCAATGTTGATTGTGATATCTGTACTTGTGGTTAGATTCTTCTTGTCCAACCATATGTTGAGATCACTTAGAATGTATATGTTTGGGTGGTCCAGATGGGTGTTGGTTACTGAATCAAGCCGGACATTTTTAAAGCTTGGCATTGCTGCAAGGAGGTCTATATATTAAGTGGAAATAATAGGTAATAATAGGAGTCATGAGTCCTCTTATCATCAAGGATTCACAGTCCTCCATGCTGAGATTTACAATGATTGTTATTTGTAATGTTTTTATGGATGACTAGCAAGGCCTCCTCCAACTTTGCCAGTACGATTTTTGTTGGCGATGTTAAAATCTGGAGGGAGGACTTCGTGGCATGTGGGTGCAGAATCTTCGCTGAGCCATGTTTCTGTACTGATGTTGAGGTCTGGTGTTGTTTCAGAGAGTAGATCAAAGATTTTAAAGCAATTATTGTTCATGGATCTTGCATTGAAGAGTAGGCATTTTAGTTGCTGTCTTTTTTTCTGCTTCGTGTCCTGTAACACGGGTGTAGGGTATCTTGATGTGGCTGGTTGGCAGGTGAATTGTGCTTATAGTTTTTGGTGGAGGTGAAAGGGAGGGTGTTTGTTAGAGAAATGCAAACTTTGAGATATGTGTGTGCGTGGGGACTTTTTGTGGTGGATCATGGTGTTGTAACTTCTGTGTTGTCTAGTGACTTGTGTAGAGTGGGGTGGGCTGTGCTGGGATGGTACAACATGGAACCTTGTAATCATACGTTTGCGCCGTCCCACGATTTTTGTTTTCCTTCTGGCAAATGACATTATGTTTGAATGTTATTTGGGTTGTGGGGAATGAATTGCTGGTGATAGTTTGTATGGTGTGGTTGTTTTTGGTTTGGAAAAGTTAGACGGTTAATGAGAGATTTGTTATTAGTAGTTAAAATAATTCAGTGTTTGTTTATGAGGGTTGTGTTATAGTATGGGGGAGTTTTAGGGATTAGTAGTTGATAAAGAGTTTGTAATTAGAGATTTCATACCTGAAAGCCTTAAGGTAGGGATGCAGAGTTTCTGGCCCTGTGCCCTTTCTGGGACCTACCAGGCCCAAACAGGCAAAACACTTAACCTGTCGCCCCTTTGCCCGGACTCCCAGGCTGAAGCTCTGAGCCCTAGGGTTAAATGGATCTAGTAGACTGTGGGCCAATGAGAACCGAAGCCCTAACCCTAACCAATAAGAACCCCTCGCCCTAAACCCTAGATCCAATGAGAGCCCTAGCCCTCGAATCCAATCACAGCCCTAGCCATACCAACCAACACAAACCCAAATTTTAAGCTCTAGGTCCAATTGAAATCCTAGCCCTGGGAACCAATCAGAGCACCTGCCCTATCAACCCATCAAAACCCAAGCACTAAGCCCCTCACCCTATTAAGCAATCAGAACCCAAACTCTAAGCCCCAGGTCCAATTGAAATCCTTGCCCTGGGAGCCAATCAGAATGCAGGTGCAACAACCAATAAAAAATGTATTCGAAGAGCATGGGAGCTTAAACTTAAGCGGTTGTGCAAGGTGTGAGGGCAGGAGGAACTCCGGCTCAGGTGATACTGGCCCAATCACTCAACCAGAAACTGGTGTGCACAGGGGAGGGTGATGCAGTTCAGCTCACAATCTCCTTGGCGATAGACAGGCCTAATACACAATTTGCAGTTCCTTTTCAACCCAGGGGGAGGGTGATGCAGTTCAGCTCACAATCTCCTTGGTTATAGACAGGTCTAATACACAATTTGCAGTTCCTTTTCAACCCTGCAGTTAAGACCCAATGAAGGTGACTAAATAATGCATTTTGCGTACCTAAAAAACCTGGGTTTACCACCCCACAAAGAGTGCTACACACACTCTCAAACACAATTAAAACCACACAAAAGAAACAGACCAAGCAGTCTCTACACACTCGAGTTGGGATTTGAGTTTTTTTTTATGTGTACCTGATTTGATTGTATTTTTGGGGGGTTTGGCCTTTAGTAATCTTACCACAGTTCAGGAAAAACAAGGGAAGAAATGTAAGCAGTCACACATAGACAAAAACAGCAGATTTAGAGGGAAATTGCATCACCAACTCCATCTGCCAATTTTCTAGCAATTCAACTGTCAGCAATCTGTCAGTTTCCACCTTCACATCATGAAGAAAATATGTTAACATATCTCCCTGATCATTCTAAAACAGCAGTCCATGCCTTAGTTATCATAAACTTAGACTTCAGACACACCATTTTTGCAGAAGTCCTCCAAATAACCACTATCCTACTCATAGCTCTTGTTAACTCGGCTGCTGGTCTGGTTCATGCTGCAGGCAGATTCAATCACATCACACCCAGACTTCATAAATTACACTGGCTGATCACTACAGCCAAAACAACTTTTAAATTGTGTTACCTCATACAAAGACCCATAAAGACCCTACTCACTCAGCATTTCTGGTGGCTGAAGAGGTCTCAGAAACCACAAAACTCGCCACCACAAACCTCCCAAATTCAAAACATCTGCATCACAAAACAATCTTTTTCTGGTGCACCCTCTGCAGCCTGTGACTCTTTATCCGCTGACCTCAAGACTCTGGGCCTACTCTCTATCTGCTGAAAGCAGCTCAAGACTCACAGACCTTGCAGCATGGACGCGTTACAGAGGCCTCACATTCAAAACTGGTATCCCGCTGCCCATCTGGACGCAGTCCCAACATGTCAGCGTTGTTGCAATGTAGTACACCCTCATACCAATCAGTCCAGTGGCTTCATATACATTTGGGGAGAGGATGCAGCCTAATGGCTAGGGCGGTCTATCTCAAATCTGGGGAACCAGGTTCAAGTCTCAGCAATGACGCTCAATATCCATTGATTCTGGGCAAATCACTTAATCTCCTGTGCCTAATAAAATTGAATATGTCCTTGTGTAAGCAACTGGTGCTCATGTAAAGGTCTCTGATACCCGACACCTTTGGTCAAGTTCGCACTATACAAAAACTCTGAAAAAATAAAATAAAATAATGGATACATAATGCATAAGTGACTGAAGATACTCTGCAACCCTCAGACATATTCTGCCCAAATATCAAGTACCGGAAAATGACCACTTGCCTTTGCCCCCAGTGCACTTTCCCCTCACCCACTCACAATATTTCCCTGCCTATGAAGATACACGCCAACTATTGTGCCATTTTCTTGCCCCATAAAATGGAGGACCACATATCAGCTTCAGTAAAATAAAACAAAAATATTTGTTGCTCGGCCGCCTAAAAGACAGTGGCCATGCACCAAACTCAGTTTCTTCAGAGGAGCTGCCATGGCTGGCACTGCTTCTTTGAAGGTACAGAGATCATTGCCAGGCTGGCAGTGTTCTTTCAATTTCGTAGGTGCCAGTCCAGCCAGGGTGGCAGAGATGACCTCCACCACCCCAATCAACGGCACACCACCTATCAGGATCTAAATCACAGCCGAATACTTTATATTTGTTATGATACAGAAAGCAATTGAATGTACATTAAAAAGAAATCTATGTGAAAGTGATTCTGGAGCCTTTAGGAGCAAATAGTCTTAATTTTGTCATTTAATCTGACTTACATCTCAAAACTAATGGTCTCTTACGATGCTATAACAGTTGTTATTTTTTTGCCCAAGTCAGTTGTGATCATTTTTCAGTATTATATTGATCAAAGGCTGTGCCAGTCTTGTTGGGATGTTGAGCTGTGACCTGTAAATTGCTCCTAGATGTCTGCAGTGAGTACATTTACCAGTGTCCTTTTTTCAGTCTACCACAGGGGCTTTATGGGGAAGTAATGCAGCAGTAAAACCTGCAATGACTCTCGTACTGGGAACCTCCTCATCTCCATTAGGACCGCCTAAAACATATCCAGGGAGTCCCTCACATGTTCTTTTGTTTTTGGTCCAGTGTCATTTACAGCTTTGGTCAATATTTCTGCATGTTCAAATAATACTGCTAAAACAACCATAATTGTGTTTTTCCTTACTAAAGAAGATGTGGCCTGGCTGACTCCTTTAATCATAACGCTTAAATTACAAGCAGTCCATGACCAAATTTAGGGTGATATTCAGAAGAGACACACCTTAAAGATGTCCTTTATGAGGCTTCTTCCTTCAAGACAGGCAAATAGGACCTTGTCCATATTTGTAAGTTCCAACAGTTAACAGCTAGAGCCAAATGGACAGATGAGGAGGCAGCTGGTGATTTTTATCATGGTATTAAAAAGGTGTTGAAGGATGCTCTCCCTTTGGTGGTGAATTCATCTACTTCACCTACAGTCCTCATAGATCTGACTTTGCAGATAGGTTCCCAATAACAGAGAAGAAAGAAGGAGAGAGGGTTTCATTGTTATTTTTGCTAGGCTCATTCAGTGGTCTTTTTCATGGGGCTCCTCTCCACCCTCTACATGATCCTTCGTCTAAGATTTCTTCACAGCGTGTACACCAGCATCGCCTAGATATTGTAATGCCTAGACTATGCTATACATCTGTTTCATGAGTGTTCTGGAAAGCTCTTGCATATACGAATGCTCAACCACATCTCGCCAACCTTCTAAGCTGTAATTCTGTGATCTAGCTGCTACTTCCTACCTGCATCAGTTTCTCACTAGAGTTATTTACTTCCCAACCTTCTGGGCTTGGAGAAGTTGGGAAAACACAGAAAATTATCCACAGGAATTCTAAAAAAATATACACTAAAAGAGGAAACCAAATGTCTTGTGTTTGTCAAAGCACAATTGTTCAGGACTTTCTCTAAACAAGCTCGTTTTCTCAAACACATTCAATTCCAAAATACTTCTCTGTAATCTGGTTGTCTTCACAAACTCTCAAGAAGATAACTTCCACAAATAAAAATCTTAAATCCATGAAGCGAGGAACATAACTAGTCAACTGCCTATCAAGTAAGCTGCGACATCCAAGGAACGTTGTACCCAGTAATCCAAGATGACTGCTATCATCTGCAAATGTGAAAGCCTAGGAATTTTGGAACTTGAAGATCACAGGTAAAAGATGCCATCGCACAGCATGATGTCCAAGAGCACAGAGCCTTCTGTCTATTGGCACCATACTATGTACCACCAGCCTTTCTTTATCTGCAGCAATCTCAACACAGGCAGTTGGTTCTCAGCAACGTGTTCTTGCGCCCGCTGGAACATGATCCATCAGTTCAGCTTCTTGATACTGAAGACCTTGCTGGTATTAGCATCTAGAAAGTGAGTACACAAACACTGATGGTAATCAACAATGCCAGGGGAGATGAGTGGGCATTGAAAAATATAAGACAAAAGTGCATATAAATCTCCTTCAATCCCTTAAAGTGACTGCACATTTTGTAATTTGAGTTTGCTATTTCATCCTCACAAATGTTATACCATGTTCAAATATAACCCATCAAACAAATCAAGGGTTTAAATTAGGCCTGGGCGGTAAATTCCGTTCCGCTCGCGGAATTTGCGGAATTTCGCGTTCCGCGGAGAACGCAAAATTGCTCAAAAGTCTGCTTTCCGCGATTTCGCGAAATTTTTGCTTGTTCGCGTTCTCAAAATGCGTGTTCGCGAGATATTTCTCCCCGAGCACGCAAACAGCAATTGTGAACAGGAAAAAAGCATCGCGAACATGCAATTCCGCGTGTTCGCGGAATTTCTGCGTGTTCGCGGAGATTTTTTACCGTTTCGCGGAGATTTGCGTAACGCAATTACGCAAATTCCGCCCACCCCTAGTTTAAATATATTTCATATGCGGATGTCAAGATCTTCAAAACATTGCCGATTCTCTATATGTGAAAACAGCCAAGTTTTTCAGATTTGAAGACAAATGATTCATTCATCCAAGCTTGATCCCAGTATTCCTGCTGGCTTGATATTAGCATTTTATCCTGACGTTCATAATGGCTCGTGATGGTGGATGACTTCCAATAGGTGGTGATTAAAGAGCGAGCAACTAGCATTCATTGAAAAGAAATTTTTTGCTATTTTTGTTCAATCGGATAATAGGATCTACTAACCCTAAATGGGCTGGTTTGGGGTTCAGAATAATAATTATCCAGACAGTATTGCTAGTATCCTCAAAGAGATTTGCCAAAACTGTGTTTGTTCACCACAACTCAAAAATGTGTAATCAATCACCAGTGTAATTACACTTAAGATCGAGTAGTGGCTGAAAACATTTTGTTCAGTATATGGGAGGTGTAGTAAAAGATCCACCCTTTAAAAAAGACATAAATTGAAAAGTAGCCACTCTCAGAACTGTATAATCTAAGCTGGAATAGTCTTTCCGGGGTAAACGCCTATTTGAATTCCTGTTTGATTTTTCCTTACACCATCAATTCAGAGAAAAGTTCTGTCTTTTATCACAAAAAACTTGATGACTAAGAGGGCTGGTTTTGCTATTTCCTTTTTAAGCAGATTGGGAAAAGTGGATTTTATATGCAAAAATGAAAAATAATAACTTTGTTGGTTGGGAATTTCACATAGGCAAAGTCTTTCAAAATGTAAAAATATTTCTCCTTCTAATAAAGCTATTTTTTTCTATTTCTAATCATTTCCACCTCTGTGTAAGCTTTTTTGTAATCAAGTGTAGCTTTGTAGTGGGTTTCCAGCATGGTACAGTAGAATCTTATACTGACAAAAGCACATTTTTTCATTCTCCATTTGAAATTTAAAGTCCTATATTTCACTTTTTTAGGAATCTTTGGATCCTTCATACAACATGGAAAATTAGGTGTTTCTAATCTTCTTAGCATCATTGTAAACAAAGTGTCATCAAATTAAGAACAAAATGTCTAAAGTGTAAACGTTAGTGATCATGTGTTATAAAATCAGGCAGCCTAGACACACCCTTTTTTGGTCACTTATAAATGTTCATTTTAATTTTGTAAATACAAGGAGATGATGGACGGAGTGCTGAAACTTTTCAGACACTCTCCCCATCACAGATCGTTCTTTAGCTCACATCACCACCCCAGTTCAGACCCAGCCATATGCAAATCAGTCTTGACCCTATTCATCAAAGGAACAGTCCAGCCCGAACTGCCAAGCCAGGTCTTCCCTGGACCGGAAGCAAGCATCCTGGACCGATTTCAGGGTAACACCATTCATCAGCCAGACTAGCTTGAATCCAGTAGCAAAGTGAGTAAGGGACCCACGTCTGGGCATACCCTGCCAACTTAGAGCGAACAAAGCTGACACTTCTCAGGCACTCACTCCCAGTCACAGATCTGGGTTGAATCCATCATCGTTTGCCACTGGATTCAAGCAGTTACATTTGGTGGAATTTCTTCCATGTAAAACTAGAAAGTAGACCTTCTAGCTTTACAAACAAGCATTTGCAATGCAATAGGTCTCGCATTTATACGAGTTTGAGCTATTGGCATTGTAAATGACAATGCTTTTTATTTAAGTTTTTTTTTAAAAAACATAAATAAAAGACACTGTCACTTACAATGCTAATAGCTCAAACTCTCGCAAATGCGAGACCTATTGCATTGCAAATGCTTGTTAGAACTGCCTGTGCTGAGCACCAGCAGTACCCGGCCCAATTAAAGCCCTGACTGTACTGCAATGAAACTATGTTAACTGAGGCAGCACAAGAGCAAGACAGTACTAGAATGAGGCAGCACAGGAACGAGGCAACATTGGGTGAAGTGGCACTTGTATAAGGCTGCCCTGTAAGAAGGCTGTACCAAAATAAGGCGGCTGTGGATACCTCTGCATTCAAGTAAGTGTGCCTCGAATACAGCAGTACCAGAGTGAGGCCCCCAGGACTGAGACGCTTCAGCTACTGAGGCTGCAGCCCTGATATGAGGTTTCACGGAGTGACCATGTTCCCAGATAGTGCTAAATGAGGGCCGCTAAGGAATGAACCCTCATTGAAATGACACAGAATATAAAATTAGAAGGTAGCAACTGAACGAAGCAGCAGTGTGTGGGAATGACTTGGAACGAGGTAGGACTAAACCTGCATGCAGATAAATACGGATTTCCCTGAAAAAGCAAAGGCTGCACTAGAATAAAACTTCACTGAGTGAGGATGCACTGGAAGGAGGTAGCAGCAAATTAAGCTGAACGAGGCAGCCTTGAAATAGTCGTGCACTGACAAAAACAACCTTAAGCGAGAACACAGCAACGTAATGACACAGTACTATAGCGTGTCAGCTCTGGAATGAGGCTGCCTGACATACTTCTGTACTCGAACGGGCATGCCCTGCGTACACCTGCATGAGAACGAGGCAGCGCCGACTGAGACTTAGCACTGATCCTGCCTCACAGTAAAGAAGCTGCTACAAGTGACACTACTGAAGTGAGGCACTGCTGCAATTCGCGCTGACACAAGCTGCCCCGAAATAAAGCCGCTCTTCTGTGAGTCACCCAATGGATGCTGCACTGCTGGGAGAGACTGATCATGAATGAGGCTTTACTGGCACGAGAAAGCGTTGCGAGAGGCTGCATCAAAATGCTCAAACAATCTCAAATGTTTCAGTAGTTTACAATAAAGTTTGTTTAGCTCAAATTACGATAGAAAAGAAAAAACTGACAGAATTCAGTAATTCACCATAGAAAGTTGTTTTAGCCTTACATTAACTAAACAAATGGTGCATTCGATTCCATTCCAAAAAGTACTTAAAAGTAGAAGAAGAAAAAAAAAAGTGGTCCGGATGCGAGCGCCCGCCGCGCGAAAGTGAAACGGCGAGATGCAGCGGAGCGTGGTGCGCGCGCTTGGCGGGGGCGGGGGAGCGCATTCCAGGTGGGGGAGCGGACCCTTTGAAGTTTGATGCCGAGGGCGCCAATGGGCTGAAGCGCTTCCCACGGATTGCATGGCGGCACGATGCACGTGATTGTGTGCGTGCTCGCCATGCAATCCGCTTTTGGGAGCACTTTTGGGAGCCCCTTACTAGAGTCTCGCATAGCGATTGCTATCGCAATAGCTAGGCGAGACCTAAAAACTAGTATTCAGCTTTGATGCAATAGTAAAACAAAATAAGGGTAGATTGAAATGTTATTTAAAGTGACCCTGCCAACCACAGAACCACAGGTTCTAAATAGCCTTATTTGATAATGGAACATAATTGTTTATAACCAGATCATGGGCTTGTTCCAAGAAGAAGACCTCTAAATATGTTTTGAGCTTGTCACTATAATTAGATCTTAGGCTCTGCAGAAGAATTACAGAAGTGGCATTAAATAGTGAGGATTTTGTTTGGATTCATTATCTCTATGACCAAACTGGTATATTTTAGTATTTGTTCTGAAGCAGATTGTGTATTAGTAGGGTCAGTTGTCAAAAATAAAGCAATGTCATCTGCCTAAAATGTATGCTTATTAGTCTCAGGATATGGAGCCAAGATAGAGTTATTAGAACCCAATTTAGATAGACTGTGCCCAGGTTTCAATAAAAAGAGCAAAAAGAATAGTGGAGAGAGGACTGCCCGAAGCTAACCTCTAATAGAGAAAATGTGTCTTGCTATTCGATTACTTGTAATTACCTGAGCTGCCCTCCCTTGGTAGAGATCATCCTCATTAGCTAGAGTGGGAAATTACATTTTCCCAGGATTTTAAATAGAAATTTCCAGCTTCTAATAAGATAATTGCTGGTGGTATTTTATCAGAAGTCACCATATCAATGAATTCCGACATGTAATTTGCAGTGGCGGAAATGTTTCTGCCTAATACAAAAATATATTGATTTAGATGTATGAGATGTGGGACAAAAGTGTTGAGATGATTAGCTATAATCTTAGTTAAAAGTTTTATAATTACTGTTAAGCAATGTTATATAGGATAGTAAGAGGCTAGGCTAGTTGCTTTTGTTTCCTGAGTTAGAAGTTATCAAAACATGTCTACCATAAAAAATAAAGAATTTGGGGCCATATGTAGGTAATTTCTATTTACCGATTCCTAAATACCGAATTTTACCGATTCGATATTTAAGAATCGGTAAATAAAATGTAGGTAAAAAAATCGGTAAATTTTACAGAATCGGTAATATTCGTTATTACCGATTCGGTATACCGAATCGGTAATAACGAATATTACCGAATCGGTAAAATTTACCGATTTTATACCTAAATTCTATTTACCGATTCTTAAATACCGAATCGGTAAAATTCGGTATTTAGGAATCTGTAAATAGAAATTACCTACATATGGCCCCTAGTATTAGGGATATTACGTCTCCATATATCAATTAATCCCAGTTGGCTGTAAATATACTTAAAATATTTTTCAGTTTTTTTATGTTGATGTTGATTTTTATTGGGATTAGAAGAGTCTAGGAATTAACTAGATAGATAATTGAAATCCCCCCAATCTGAGTAATCCTCCCATTTTGTTATATGCCATTCAAGATCTTGTAATAGTTTTATGTTATCTACGATTGGGCTATAATATAAAACTAAATTGTAGATTTTTGAGCCTATACGAATGGGAAGGTTTTCCCTACAAACATTTTTAAACAAGATAGGAAATTTACATTGAAAAACAGCACTCTTACTGTTCATAATGCCTACTCCTCTATGTACAGCCGAGACTGAGGAGAAGAAAGCTGCAAAATCCATGGGTATTCAACTTTATTCTTCTCTTGCCCTTTGATAAAGTGTGTCTCCTGTAGTAAAAAAATGTTAGGATGAATCTGTCTGACACAAGCGAAAATTGCCCCCCTTTTCTGCTTATCGTTTAAACTATTAACATAAAAGCTACCTGCCACTATACTTCATCCAAATAGGAGGTAGCATCACTATCGTTAAGTTGGCCAGGAAAAACATTGATGCTTTTAATATCAACAAATTATCTGAATTTCAATCTTTCATTATAATGAGGTTGCTTTTTCATTGTCAAACCTGCTTTTACGTCCTTCTCCATCCCTCTATGTGCCGAAGCCCCCAATTCTCATTGCCCCACTCCCAGCTCTCCCCACCTGAAGCACCACACCCCCGCTAGAGAAGCGCACCTGAGTATGTCATTTACTTTCTTAGTGTGTTGGCTTGGCACCAGGTGGGTATCCAAGCTGAGCGACAGCGAAAAAAATAAGACTAGTATCGATGGTGCTGTTGAGAAGTCATATCATAGTTAATAATCATTTCGACGACTTCACTTTAAAGTTAGCCTGTTTTTGCATCAGCGCTCCAAATGAAAGGGCTTCTACAATGTCCAAAGATACATGAAATTGACCTGACCATTAATCTTCAGTTTGGCTGGTTGAAGGAGTTAAGAACTACACATTTCAGAAATCTACTTTAAAAGACTTTAAATCTGCGTTACAGTTGACATTGTTGTTGTCTTTTATTGAATTTAATGAAATAGCTTTGGAAAAACTTTATAGTTCGAGGTTTAGCCCCATCTTTTGGAAGAGCGAATGGAACTCTGTGGGCTATGGCAATTGAAAGGTCATTAACGGTGTCCTTGAGAGTATATTTAGAAATCAGCTGCATAATGATTTCAATCATGTTACAATTTTGTTCTAACTTTGCTGGAACTGCAACCAGCCTTAAACTGGATCTTCCGGCGTGATATTTTCCAGAAAATCCATCCAGAAAAATTGCTTTAGGCTTGGGATACAAGTGCAGCCCAGCCGCCTCTCTCGGCCACTACCTCACACCACTCCTATATCATGGGGGAGCACAGAATGTGCTCCTCGCTGCCTCGCACAAACCTCCTTTGCTGCAGCTTAACACAAGTAAGTCTGCAAAGTTGAAAAAGACTATTTCTTTCTAACCTTATCTTTGAATTAGGAGGTATGTGTACTACAATTGGGCCTTCAATTTGATTAACTTGATTAATCGTTCATTACATTTAAGTGTCAGGTGACCTCCCTAGCAGCCTTTACAAGCCTTCTCCCAAGGACGTCTCACACCTAGTAACGTTCCAGAGGATTACTCAGGTCAAGTGATCGGACGACTACCTCTTTGCATTCCAACAAAAGACACCACAACCCACCAAAACTAAAATCATCTTACCGTCAGCTACATATCAACCTTGGAACAAGCTGGATTTGAAGGAACTAGAAAACCTGCTTACCTCCAACACAGATCTGGGCACAATCAATTCTGTACAAACTGTTTATGGATGGCTTCAGCAAGCTTTTGATTTCTTAATTCCTCTGAAGACATATCTGCATAACAAAAGAATACAAGCCCCTGGGATGAATGCAGACTTAGAAAAATCATAAAACAAATTGCTAACCTTCAACGCAACTGGCTCAAAATGAAAAACCCTCAAGACAAGATTTTCCTTCCCAGACACAACTGAATAGACAAGCCAACATTCAAAAAGGCAAACTATTCCAGCTAAATTCACAATGAAGTGTGTGCCAATAAAGAATGTTATAAAATACTCAAAAGAATCTGTAATCCAAAATGCACAGAAGCTTCCAATCCCATTTCTCAAGAATTTTGTGACAAACTAGCAAATCATTACACAACTAAAGCAAACATGTTTGATTCTTACTTAAACAACAAAAAAAACAACAGCCCAACCTGTTTCCGAGAAAACCCTTCAGGAAAAAACATACACAGCACATTTTCACCTTCAAAGAACTATCACTGACTAATTTTCTAGATATTGCCAAAACAAGCAAACCAGCTGACTCCCACTGTGTCCCTTGCCCACTTCAAATCTTTAAAAACATACTACTATCAAGTTCAGCTGTCATCCCAGTAAGAACGTTCATCAGCATCCCCAGATGATTTAAAAAAGGCATAAATACGCCTGTTATTAAAAGAAAATAATAATAATAATCTGGACACTCAAGACCTTGACTAACAACAGACCCATAGTAAATGAACCAGGCCTGTGCAAACTCTTTTAAGAGTAGCTTTCGCCTAGATGTCACAATTCATTGAAGACAATTCCATATTTTCCAGCTTCCAAATGCGAATCTGTCCAGGAAGAGGTACTGAATCGGCCCTTATCTCTAGCTGGGATGACCTTAAAAACACAGTAGACCACAATGGGGTCGCTACCCTTCTTTTCTTGTATCCTTTTGTGGCCTTTGACACAGTGGATCACAATTAACTAATCGTAAGGCTTGAGGAAGCTGACATAGAAGGCAAAGCTCTCACTTGGATCACATCATACATACAAAATAGAACACATATTATACATACTCCTCCTTTCTCTTCTAAACCATACAGAATTAAAGCAGTAAAAGTCCCTAAAACCTCAATCATCTCACCCATGCTTTTCAACATCTTCATAGGCAAAAGAGGAGGTGGCTTAGTCGTCCTATTTAAAGAAACTAAAAATCTCTCTTCAGACCACCACCAAGCAATGCCCAAAGGATATTGGAAAATCAAAAATCTTCAGTTGCATCTTAGCCGTTGACCAATGGATGACATGGAGCCTTCTCAAATTGAATGCCTCCAAAATGTATATATACACCCAGCGACTGGAAAAACGATGACCCCCCCTCTGCACCTGGCCTAACGATCTAGGACCACTGCCCAAAATATTTACAGAAGTAAGAAACCTCAGAATTACCATGGATGCTAAGCTGTCAATAAATGCCCAAGTGGGTAAGGTTGCCAAATCAAGCTTTCGCACAATGAAAACACTACAACGCATCTTCCCGCACCTACGATTCACCCACAAGGTTCATTCCACCATCTCTCTTTTCCTATCAAAACTGGATTACACTAATGGTCTTTATCATGGCTCACCTTTGTCAACTACGAGGAGATTACAGAGAATTCAGAATGTTGTTGCTAGACTCCTCCTACAGGTAAAGCCACAAGCACACTTTTCTTCTGCCTTGAGCCCCCTATACTTGATACCAGTTGCCAGTTGTGTGTATTGCACACAAAGCAATACATGGCAAAGGACAACTCTTCATCAGGAAGAAAATTAACAGATGCATACAACAAATGAAGCTATGCTTGAGAATGGCTCCCTGCCACAAAATTCCTAGATACAAGAAAGAAACACATGGGTGGAACATCTTTCTCTGTTTCAGCAGCCAAACTATGGAATTCACTACCCACTAAGAAAAGATCCACTGACAACCATCTCGGCTTCAGAAGATTAGTCAAGAGCTGACTCTTAGCCAAAAGACAACTATACCCGCAACACAACAGTGTACCATAACAGTATACTCAGACTATTATTATTATAATTATGATTATTATTCCAACCCACTTGCAGATATTATATGCTCCCATGGTTTCTCAACGGATGACATACAGATTCACTCCAGGGCAGTATCACACCAACTCAATTTCTGTCTAACTGAAGATCCAGATTGGATGGCGGGCAGTTGTCTAAGACTTAATGGCGACAACAAAAAAGGTAATAGTTGGGAATAATCCTTCCTTATTGGGCGATCTCAGCTGGTTCATGTCGCTAGGAGAGCTCACGTCTTCCAAGTCAGAAGTAAAAAGTGTGAGCATCATCATTGACAGCAAAGTTACCATGGAAGCCCAGGGTAGAAAGATGTCATCAACCTTCTTTAGTTTTCTGAGAACCCTCAGGAAATTGTTCAGTGGTTGCCAAGTTTTGTACTAAGAGTGGTAGTTCAGTGCCTGGTTCTATCATGGCTGGACTGTGGAAACTCCTTATATTTAGGTTGTCTGAAATCCGTGCTCAAGAAACTCCAAGTGATCCAAAATGCTGCTGCCCGGATTCTTTTCGGAATACGCAAAGCATCAGACAGTTTTGCCTGCATTAGCCTCACTACATTGGCTGCCGCTACAAAAAAGAATTCAGTTTAGAGCTTTGTTCCTGGCTTATCGTGGTGTATAGAAAGGGGCCACAAATTCAACAAAATCTGATTCACCCTACTGTCCCTCAAGAGATTTAAGATCAGAAACCTAAATGTTCTTGTCGTCCCAGAGGTGAAGAAGGCCAGGAGTGGGGGGGCTCATTTGCCTACTTGGTTTCCAAATTATGGAATTCCTTTCCTCTATTGCTCAGGCAGAATTATAATTTATTCAGTTTCAGGAAACAGCTTAAAACATACTTGTTTGTGTAGTCATGATGCACATGGCAGAGCAGTGAAAACTGCTCTTTTGCAGACAGGCAGCTAGCAAAGAAAGTTTAAACTGGCTGAAACAGAAGTCCTAGCAGGAAGATTACAGATCAGTACAGACATGATAAACTATGCTTCTCACGGTATGTAGATGAGGTTGCTGTTCTACATGTACCATTGAACATTGAAATATACTTCCTGTTATAAGCAACTACCTATATACAAGAGAAAAATGTATATTACATCACAAGATGCTTGTGTATATCAGACCATGTCAACATTGCTACTTTTATATACATAAACATATACATATATAGAGGGGTTTATACTTGCTACTACAACTTTAATAAATGGCAAGGGTACATATGTAGGTATAAGATAACTACAGGTATTTAAATAAAAAGATATGCAACTTCACCACAACATAAATGTGCACACCAGGCCATGCAAAGTTTGCTGTTTCTATGCACATATGTATATTTATACAGGGGGTTCACTCCTGCCACTAAATTATTAGCAAGTGCCATGTGTATATGTAAGTGTAACTTAATTTCAGTTTTAAAAACATTTGTCCCCTCCCTTCTCTCTCTGACTCATCCCAAACCTGTCTGACTTATATGAACGTGCAAACCTTCTTCTCAAACTTTCCCCTTCTTTTTTAGGTTTTGCCTGCACAACACTTGCGCTGTGCTAGCAAATTCTCTCGTAAATAAATAAAAAATCCTAAAAGGGGCTTAGAGCCTGCTCATAAATAACCTTTACTAACCATTGGTTGGCTCCAAAGTCACTTTTGTTTCCTTGTTTCCTATTGAGTAGCAGCTCCTCCTGACCTCTGGCTTTCTTCTGGGCCTGGGATTCATTGTCCATGCAGTGAAGTTTGGACCTGGTACTGCTTCCTGTGGCAAATGTCCTTCCAGTGGTCTGCAGCCTCTGCAGGTGCTCTTTTGTTATTTACCAGCAGACACTTGAGCTCTTCAGGTAGCCCCTGTGTTTCATCCCCGCCCTCAGTGGTGTTACCCTCTACCATGTCACCACCTGCTAGTCGTTATTTCCACGTAAAGCACTGTCTTTGTGTGTGCATGCCTTTCTATCAGTTACATTGTATGTTGAGTTAAATGTACCTTTCTATACCATGGCAAAGAGGTACGGTACTGTACGGCATTATGATCTGTTGCTGTTTATTTAATTTTTTACTTGATTTTTATATCTCTGAAAGGAAATACAAAGCACTATGATGCGGCCATCGTTCACTGCATCATAACACTTTTTTTTTAACCATGATCTGCTCTCCTGTATTGTATTTTGGCTTTCCTCCAGAAGGCAGTGATGCAGCTCCGCTGCCCCTCCTACACCCTTGCCTGCTCCCTACAATTCCATTAGGCACCTGCTTCAAAGGAGGGAGGCTAGTGATGCAAAATGGCAGAGGGGACAGACCCTATATATGGTGTGAGCAAGGCAGGGGATCCTGCCAAAACGTGTAACAGCAAGCAAGTGAATAAATTAATGCTGAAATCTTAACTATATATATATATATATTCACTGAAGAAACCATAGCTTTCAGGGGCGTTATAGTTAGTTGGACTTTTCACTCATACAAAACCATTGAAATTCCCCCGTTATAGTTAGTTCAGCTAACTATAACTCGCGCGCCCGCAATGCACTGCTGATGACGTCACATATTACATCACTCATGACATGGTCAGTGACATCACTGATGACATCCCTGATGACATCTCAAATGACATCATTCATGACATCACTGATGACATGATCCAGTGACTGTGTGCTTCTCTGAAAATTACATATGTTTTATACATGTATATCTCAAGGTCGATGGGAGAATAAATGGGTATATAAGTGTCTAAATGGATGGTTTGTTTTTGAAAAATTGATTGTATAACTGACTGATTAAGTGTAACTTAGTGAATACATGGCTTAGTGAGTAATGTTTAAATATGTAAATATCTCTATCAGTCTCTCACTTTGTGTATAAGTGGCTGCATGGGTTGGTGAGTAGCTACATGAGTGTCTATAAAGGTTATTAGTTGGTTTTTTGAGTATCAGTATGAGTGTCTGAGTGTCTGTATGGTTCGGTGGGGGGTATTACGTAGTGCATAGGTGCATGAATGAGTGACTCACTGTTTGTATATATTGAAGACAGCAGGACTGTATGGGTGGATGAGTGTGTGCATGGGTGTGTTAGTGAGTGAATGACTGTCTCAATAGTGTCTTTATGAATAACTACTTATGTTTTAAACTAGTAGATGTGACTATTAGTGTATATAAGTGAGTATGTGTGAGAGTGAGAGATTGGAAGAGTTCCTGTATGAATAAGTATGTGTTTCTATAAGTGATTGTTTAAAAGACTAAGGGGCCGATTCCGATCCTGGAAAAATTTACTCCGTACGAATCGTATCCGGATTTTTTTCCGTCCGAATCGTACAAGTACCGTACAAACTGGCAATTACGATTCGCATGGGAAAAAATACACACGAATTGCATTGGGAAAATTCTCCCACACGTCCTCGGGTCGGAAAAAGTGTCCGACACGTCCCCGGATGATTTTACGTACGAATCGGAAAAATGAAGTCTGAGTGCGCAAGTACGATCCATCCCGTCCGTCCGATTGTACAACCGTATGGAAAAAACACCGCACGGAGCGAACCTCAATAGCAACCATGGAGACATGTGCCCGCATACGCGCCGTCCCCCCCCAGCCCCCCGTATGGACGCGCCGTACCCCCAGCCCCCCTCCGTGTATGTACGGTGCGGACCCCCACCCCACCCCCGAATGTACGGTGCGGACCCCCACCTCACCCCCGAATGTACGGTGTGGACCCCCACCCCACCCCCGAATGTACGGTGTGGACCACCACCCCACCCCCGAATGTAGGGTGCGGACCCCCACCCCACCCCGAATGTATGGTGCGGACCCCCACCCCACCCCCGAATGTACGGTGCGGACCACCACCCCACCCCCGAATGTTTGGTGCGGACCACCACCCCACCCCCGAATGTACGGTGCGGACCCCCACCCCACACCCCGAATGTACGGAGCGTACCCCCACACCCGTATGTACGGCGCGGACCCCCAGCGCTACGCCACCCCCATACATTCGGGGGGGTGGGGTGGGGGTCCGCACCGTACATACGGGGGTGGGGGTACGCTCCGTACATTCGGGGGGTGGGGTGGGGGTCCGCACCGTACATACAGGGGTGGCGGTACGCTCCGTACATTCGAGGGGTGGGGTGGGGTGGGGGTCCGCACCGTACATACGGGGGTGGGGGTATGCTCCGTACATTCGGGGGGTGGGGTGGGTGTCCGCACCGTAGATACGGAGGTGGGGGTCCGCACCGTACATACACGGAGGGGGGCTGGGGGTACGGCGCGTCCATCTGCGGGGGGGCTGGGGGGACGGCGCTTACATACGGGGGGCTGGGGGGGGACGGCGTGTACATACAGGGGGCTGGGGGGGTACGGCGCGTACCGGGCCCCCAATTCCGCTCGCATCGCGGCGTACTTCGCTTTTCCGGCACTTTTTGGGTGCCGTAAAAATATTGCCGTCCGGACTGCTGTCGGTTCGAATCGTACTTCCTGGTTCGTGAAACGCAGCCTGAATGCGTCCCGACGTCACGTCGGCGCTTTCCCAGATCACATTTGTATGTATATTTTCGTCGGTCGGTGTTTTTTACGATTCGTACGGAAATGGTGTTTCCTGAGCGAATCGTACTTGCATGTTTGTAATGTTTTTTTCCCGGGTACGAGTCGGACGGAGAATCCGTGTATCAAAGGTTATATTAGGGGTAGAGGAGGCCTGCCACTCTATCACAAGGATGATGTCATCAGTGATGTCATCAATGATGTCATTTGAGATGTCATCAGTGATGTCATGAGTGATGTCACTGACCATGTCATGAGTGATGTAATATGTGACGTCATCAGCAGTGCATTGCGGGCGCGCGAGTTATAGTTAGCTGAACTAACTACAACGGGAGAATTTCAATGGTTTTGTATGAGTGAAAAGTCCAGCTAACTATAACGCCCCTAAAACCTATGGTTTCTTCAGTGAATTTCTAAGGTTTTTTAAATGCTAATTCCTAACTATAACGTGAATGAAACCTATGGTTTTTTCAGTGAATTTCAAAGGTTTTTTAAATGCTAATTTTTAACAATGCCTACAGAGATAGGACATGTGAAGAAAGAAGAAAAACCGCACAGAAAGAAAAAAAAGAAATGCAGAAAGAAGCTACAGAAGTCCTCAAAGACGAAGAAAAGTGCAGGAAGAAGGATAACGTGCAGAAAGAACAAACAAAAGAGCAGAAAGAAGCCGTGTTGCAAAATCATCCTTTACCCTCAACTTTTTCAGACGGATACTGGTGGTAACTGAGTCTGACTAACCAGTCCTAGAGCCAGTGCTATGTTAAAAGACTCTCAGAATACAGTGAAAACACCTACATACACTAGGGAACACTATGCGTTGGGGTCCCCCTGTGATTAGCATGACCTCCTCTGTAAACCCCTAGTATATCATAGGGCAGGGGATTAAAACTATCTCTTAAAACGCGCCACAGGGCGTGTTTGCACACGTCACCTCAGGCCCCGTCCCCTCCCTTCCCCACTGTGTAAACACGCCCTGTGGCCGTTTTAAGTTGGGAGATTAAGTCCCCTTGAATCCTGAGGGTCCCTAGGGTCCAACTAGACTACTAGGTACCTCCAGTAAGTGCCACAGAGCTGCGTTGCAGAGAGATGTAAAAAGGGGCACAGCCTAGACCACCTCTCTGCAACGCAGCGCAGTGGTGCTTACTGGAAGCACCTAGTGGGCTAGTTGGCCCCCAGGGTCCCTCAGGATTGAAGGGGAGTTATTTCCCCAGCTTAAAACGCACCACAGGGCGTGCTTGCACACGTTAACTCAGGCCCCGTCCCCTCCCTTCACCACTGTGTAAACACGCCCTGTGGGCGTTTTTAGTTTGGAGAATAAGTTCATTTGAATCCTGAGGGTCCCTAGGGTCCAACTAGCCCAGTAGGTACCTCCAGTAAGCACCACAGAGCTGCGTTGCAGAGAGGTGTAAAAAGTGGCACGCCTGGACCACCTCTCTGTAACGCAGCTCAGTGGTGCTTACTGGAAGCACCTGGTGGGCTAGTTAGCCCCCAGGGGCCCTCAGGATTTTTACGGGAATTATTTCCCCAACTTACAACGTGCCATAGGGCGTGTTTGCACACGTCACCCCAGGTCACGTCCCCTCCCTTCCCCACTGTGTAAACACGCCCTGTGGCCGTTTTAAGTTGGGAGATTAAGTCCCCTTGAATCCTGAGGGTCCCTAGGGGCAAAATAGCCCACTAGGTACGTCCAGTAAGCGCCATTGCAGAGCGGTGTAAAAAGGGTCACGGCCTGCACCACCTCTCTGCAACGCAGAGCAGTGGCGCTTACTGGAAGCACCTGGTGGGCTAGGTGGCCCCCAGGGTCTCTCAGGATTGAAAGGGAATTATTTCCCCAACTTAAAACGCGCCACAGGGTGTGTTTGCACACGTCACCTCAGGCCCCGTCCCCTCCCTTCACCACTGTGTAAACGCGCCCTTTGGCCGCTCTAAGTTGAGAGATTAAGTCCCCTTGAATCCTAAGGGTCCCTAGGGTCAAACTAGCCCACTAGGTACCTCCAGTAAGTGCCACAGAGCTGCGTTGCATAGAGGTGTAAAAAGGGGCGTGACCTCAGAACATCTGTCTGCAACGCAGCTCCGTGGCGCATGCTGGAGATACCTGTTGGGCTAGTTGGCCCTCAGGGACCCTCAGTATTGAAGGGGAATTAATTCCCCAATTTACAACTGGCCAGGGGGTGCGTTTGCAGAGTGCTGCAAGAAGGGGGCGTGGCCTCCTGCGCGATGCCGGTCTTTTTTTTTTTTTTTTTTTAAGAAGGAGAGCTGTGTGGTCCCCCTTCTTTTTCTAATTTATTGGCCCTGGGGACCCCATCTCCCAGGGCCTCCACCCTAATTTTTTTTGTTTTGTTGAAAAAAATTATTTTGGAAGGGGGCCGCGCGGCCCCCCTCCCAAGGCCTTAATTGGCCCCAGGGACCCCAACCCCCGGGTCATGGCCTTTTTTAAAAAAATTATTTAGGAGAGGGGCTGCGTTGCCCCCTCATCAGGCCACTTATGGCCCCGGGGACCCCATCCCCCGGGGTCGGCCTTTGTTTTTTAAATATTTTTTAAAAAAATATATTTATAGAAACACCTAGGACATGCTGGATAAACCGTATGTACCTATCACCATGACGATTTGCGTGATATTCATTAAAAGGCGACTATGCATACAATGAATCCACGTGGAATGTATTTACACCGCTAGTGAAGCTCTGACGTGTCTGACGCCCTACCGTGCCTAATCCCGGCGCCCCCGCTGGTGGGTACTCTCCAAGTAGACACCCTTGTCGTTTATTTATTCAAACATGGGTAGCTATTGATGGGCACATTTAATACTCACGCACACCAAGCCATTCAAAGGGGATTCGACAAAAATTCGACCAAACTATGCAAGAAACCCCCTTCACGGTTAATAAAACACACATCCACCGCCGGATGTGTAATACTTTTTATTTTACTCTCTGGAAAGGAGACGAACCTCACTTGAGAGTCACAGCGTGCTCCTGGCTGAGGCCAATGCTGTGTTACACCCACCCGTGCCCGCCGAGTGCCACACACCTCTGTGTTGTATTCCACCAGCTAGTGCGCATGCTATGACACTCTCTAGCCCATGTGCACTGTAACACCACCCCGTGAATATGTCATGCCACACTTGCCTTCGCACGGGTTATATTGCCCCATCTAATGTGCCTTCCTCGATGCCTATGTTATAACGCACAGCACTATGCCATACATATTACAATCTGGGATCCATATCTTTGTCACAGTGCATATGCAACATTACACTCCCCAGCACATATTTTATATTAAAACTTTAGAGACTAGTTAGGTTACACAACACTGCCCTGTGCATATTACACTCCAAGGCGCATATCGCATAGCAAGCGCTAGTGCCTGTGCTATCTCGTCATTACGCACAATGTATTGCATATTATATTTCACGCCCCGGTTCATCTTATATCACACTTTTTGGTGCATAGTTTATACCATATACTATATCTAGTTTTCATTTTCAATCGTGCTCTCAGGACTATGTTCTATAAAACACTGCGTCCACCTACCCTTTTCACGGGCATTACATTTTGCGATTGGGGTGGAGGGTCAGGGGGTGTTTCTGCCAAGTGAGCCCAGAGTCACAGTCACAAACGTCCTCTTCTTCCTGAATAAAAGTGAGATTATGCTGCATACTTGTTCATATTTTAAGTAGTTCGCACATACACACATTTTAAAAACAATAAAGTTCCTAATACCCACCTTCTCTGAACAGTTAGCTTGCTGCCCCATCCACCTCCTCCCTATCCTCTGTTGTCTGAATCCATGGACTAGCCTCCTCCCTCCTGCCATGCATGGTCTGATGTGCTGCCACTGCCCTCCATTTAGCATGATGTACCAGTCCACTCCTCCTGCCCTCCATTGCCCAATTCTATGGCCCATCATTAACCTCCTGCTTAGCCTCTGTGCTTAGCTTGCTGCCCCTATTCTCCTTCCCCCTGCCCTCCGATGTCTTTGTGCATGCCCCTGCTCCATCCCTTTTGCCCACCATGTTCCATGGACCTGTCACTCCTATCTACTCTGAGTGTTCTGTTCAGCTGCCACTCCCCTCCCACCTGCCTAGCATTGTCAGATGACTGTAACCTCTCCCTGCCACCTCCACCCTGCCTGTCCACATGCCATGCCCCTATCCCCTTCCTCCTGTCCTCCATGGTCCATTTTACTGCCACACCCTTCTGCCCTCCCTGGTCAGTTGTGCTGCAACTGCTCCACCTGCCTGCCCCACGCGTCTGTTGTGAGGCCCCTTCCCCTGAACTCTCTTGTCTGTGCCCAGGTCCTGACCCTCCCTTCTATCCTCCTTGGTCCTTTGTGCATGCCCCTGCACCCTCCTTCTTGCCCATCATAGCCATTGTGCTGCCACTAACCCTCCCGCTTGCCATGCATGGTCTTCTGTGCTGCTATGGCCCCTCCCACCTTCCCTGTGTGGTCAGCTAGCTGCCCCTGACCCCCTCCCACCTTCCCTCCATGGTCTGTGTGTATGCCATCATAGTCTCCCTGTTGCTGTCCATGGTGTGTCTTGTTTCTAGCGCCCATCCTGCCTGACCTCCATGGTCATCTTGCTGCTTCTGCCCTGCCCCCTTACCCCCAGCCCTCTGTTTCCATGTGCAGACCCCTATTCCCTCCCTCCTGGCTTCTCTGTTCCATTGTAATGCCCCTGATCTGTCCCTCCTGCCCTTTATGATCTGTTATGCTGCAGCTTTCTCTCCTGTCTGTCCATTATGGTCAGCTAGCTACCATTGCCTTTTTCCCCTCTGTTCTCTGTTGTCCATGTGCATGGTCCTGTCCCCTCCCTATTGCTTTCTATGGATTGTTGTGCTGTACTCCCGTCCCGCATGCCCTGTGTGGTGTATTGTGCTGCTGCAAACCCGGATGCCTGCCCTGTAGGGTCAGTTTGGTGCACCTCTCCATGTCCCTCCTGTCCTCTGTTATCCGAGTCCATGTCCCTACCCCAATTCCTCCTGCCTACAATGATCCAATGTACCATACTTGCGAACATTTTGAACTTGGTAAGAGGGAGATTTTGAAAAAAAACTGGGGTATTGATTTTCCCCTTTGAGTTACATTGAAAAAGAGGAGATTGTAGAAAGGAGACAGATCAAATAAAGCCCATTTGAGCTTAAAAACATTGGACGTTTCCTGGCTGAAACGGGTCTGTTGGCATGTATGGTTGTACTACCACTGCCTCTTCCTTCTGCCCACAATGGTCTATTATATTGCCACAGCCTCTCTTGCCAGTCCTGTATTGTTGGTTTGTTGCCCCCGCCCCCCTTTCCACTGCTCCCCATAGTCTGTTGTGCTGCCACTGCCCTTCCTTCCTGCCCAGTGTGGTCAAATTGTTGCCTCTGCACTCTCCTACCTGCCTTCAATTTTCAGAGTCCGTGCCCCTGGCCTCTGCCTCTCAACAGTATCCCAATGAACAACTAGATTGCTAACATTCTATATTTATTACAAAAGTGTGGAACGCCTGACGTCATCTTGATGTAATCAAAACTGTAATACCTAGAGCATTTCCTTTAGAAATTATATACAGGAGAGGGTCTTATTTGCATCAAAATTATGGTTAGTGCTCTAAAAAACTAAAATGAGGACATATTTTCTGAGTTTTCAAATAGCGACAAAGAAATTTAAAATTATTTGTAATCTTTATGTTTTTTTATCCAGTTGACCACTTGATTATATGTTGCACTTAGGGGAGAGGATGTGGTGTTACTTCCAGAGCTGCAGACTTTGCAACTGGGGAACCAGGTTGGAGTTTCTGCTTCAGCTCAACATTCTGTGATTCTGGTCAAATCACTTAATCTCCCCATGTCTACAACCAAAATGAATTTGATCTTGTGTGATGTAACAAATGCTCATGTAAAGCACTCCAATACCTGACAAGTCGGCACTATATAACACTGCAAATACACAAAAAACAAGTGTTTTGCACACTTCTGTCATTGGGCTATATGTGGGCTACATCTGGGTGATATTTGTGCTGCATTTGGGCTCTTTTGTCTCTGGTGGCCATCTTGGGAGATTTATTTGTTATGAAGTTTCCTAATGTCCTCATTTACTACAGTCTCCTCAGTAGGAAATGCTTTTAGTTTTTTACTTTGATTCCATCAAGAAGGTATTCAGATTTGTAACACACATTTGCCATACATTCTGAATGTTAGCACTTTAGTTGCTCATTAGATCACTGTAGTAAAGCTACTGCTCACCACCGAAGTCTGCTGCTGGTATTAAAAGTGCATGTTTCAGTCTGCATATCAGACTTTTTTAATGAAATAGAATAGGATTTGAGAAGTCACTCAAAATGTGCCCTAATTTTCCTTTCTTCAGCACTAATCATAATTTCTATGGCAAAATGAATCCCCTCATTTTGTTCCTTTGTAAACTAAATGTTTTAAGTGTTACCAGTTTATTCCAATCAAGATGGCTACAAGTGTGCCATACTTTTGTCATAAGTAAGACAATAAGCGCTCTCGTTGTTCGTTAGAACACTCTGGGACATTCTGTCATTGGGCTATACTTGGGCTACATCTGGGTGATATTTGTGCTACATTTGGGCTCTTTTGTCTCAGGTGGCCATTTTGGGAGACTTATTTGTTATGAAGTTTCCTAATTTCCTCATTTACTGCAGTCTCCTCAGTAGGAAATACTTTCAGTTTTTTACTTTGATTCCATCAAGAAGGCATTCAGATGTGTCACACATTTGCCATAAATTCAGAAGGTTAGCACTCTAGTTGCTCATTAGATCACTGTAGTAAAGCTACTGCTCACCAGGAAAGTCTGCTGCTGGTATTGAAAGTGCATGTTTCAGTCTGCATGTCAGAATTTTTTAATGAAATAGAAGAGGATTTGAGAAGTCACTGAAAATGTGCCCTAATTTTTCTTTCTGCAGCACTAATCATACTTTCTATGGCAAATTGAACCCCCTTATTTTGTTCCTTTTTAAATTATATGTTTTAAGAGTTACCACTTTATTCCAATCAAGATGGCTTCAGGTGTGCAATACGTTTGTCATAAGTAGGACTGTTAGCGCTCTAGTTGTTCTTTAGAACACTCTGGGAAGCTGCAGTGGAACACAAAGGAATCAACTGACAGTCTCTGCCCTTGTTGGATGTACATGTTTTGCTGAGAATGTCAGACTTTATTCTCACATGACTGAGAAAGATAATGTGAATTTACAGAAAATATGCTCTCAGTTTAGCTTATAGATCACCTTCCAAACCTCTGTGGGAAAAGCATGAGAAAATAGTTTTCTCTCAAATATGATTCATGGTATCACAGAAGAAGGCTTTTTCACATGGTAAACTCACCTTAGAACACACCACAATTCCTAAAATGAGTATGGTACCATCAACAAATGATTTATAATGTAACTAAAGTCTTAAAACCTTCTATTAACTGGAATGCTTTTTAATGAGATGCTATCATGTATATTGGCCCCAAGATGGCTGCCAACACTTCTTGGATGAAGTACTGATAGCTAATCAGATCTCACGATGAGATGTGTGGTTAGGCTCCGCCCAGATATATCTATCTTTTTAACTCTAATTTTCTCAGGAACTACTGAACGGATTTACACCATTTAAGCAAAAGGCACGAGTCTGAACTGAAGACTACCTCTTTGCCAAATTTGGTGTAATTCTGTTCTGCAGTTCGGGCTGTAGCTGCGTCAACAGGTCCCATGGTAAAATGCATGGGGAAAACATGTTTTGGGTCCCCCCTTTTTTCTCGGCCCCCGCTTGACGAATCACCGTGAAATTTTCAGGATAGGAGCGGACCGGAGCTGGTCAAAAGTTTCGAAAATTTCGCGAAGATTCGTCAATCGGCGCCAATTTTATTCTAAATACAATGTTGCGGATTTCCTATGGAAAATAGGTCCTAACTATAACTACCTACTGGCGACTGCCAGTAGGTAATATATATATACATATATATATATATATACACACACACACACACACACACACCTGGGTGCTTCCTTGTGTCTGGACAAAGCTATACCTCTCTGAAGAGCTCTAATTTGAGCAAAACACGTGTCAGGGTCTGCTTTTACTCATTTTAGGTTGGCTTGGTTGGTATTTTACCAATTCAAAGCTGTAATACTGTGCCTGGTGTGGTAAATGGCTTTTGTCATTTTACAGCTCGGCAAGGACAGCACTGTGCTAGTTCTATGCTTAAAGACTTTGCTGTAGAAATGGTAAAAGACTTTGTCCATTTCTATCTCGGCGTGGATAGCACTGTGCTAATCCTATGCTTAAAAACTTTGATAGAAAAACAGACATTTGAGGTGAGCAGATCTAGAGTGTCGCTGGTGTTGAGCGTGCTCTATACAGGAGCTGCTGTCCACCTAAACTTCTCTGCTTCTTTTTTGCATAATTTATTCGTCACTCTATGCCTGAAAGGGTATTTTTTTGAGATATATATATATATATATATATATATATATAATCTACTGGCGGTCGCCAGTAGATAGTTATAGTTAGGACCGTGTTTCTATAGGAAATCCGCAACATTCTATTTGGAATAACTTTGGCGCCGATTGACGAATCCTCGCGAAATTTTCAAAATAGGTGGGGCGCTCCGCTCCGCTCCTTCCCTGAAAGTCTCGGGGGGATTCGTCAAGCGGGGGCTGAGAAAAAGGGGGGGTCCCAAAACACGTTTTCCCCATAAATTTTTCCATAGGACCTTTAGTCCAAGCTACAGCCCGAACGGCTGAACAGAATTACTTGAAATTTGGCAGAGAGGTAGTCCTCAGGTCAGGGATGTGCCTTTTGCAGGTCTGGTGTAAATCTGTTCAGTATTTCCTGAGAAAATAGCATTTAAATCAATATATATATCTATAAGCGCGCACCGTGCGCGTACGGTAAAACTTGCCGTGCGCGAGCGCGATTCTGATTGGTTGTTAGATCTTAGTAAACATTCGAATCGGTCGAAACCAGGAAGTGTCGGCCGCCATTTTGTCTCTCGCAGTCTGAGGGGGTGAAAAACAAAGGTGGAGAACGTGAAAAGGGGGCATGGTGGACAGTTCCTGCCCCCCTCGCCTTTGTCAGGGGGTCCCAGAAGGACCCCGAAGGGCCAAAATTTCCTTTAATTTTTTTGCGAAAAATCACGGAGTACGGTAGAAACGGAAAAATTCCGCGAACTGCGTAACGTGGGCGCGCCGTGCGCGAAGCGCACCGCGTGCCCACAGCGCGAGCACGGTAGCGCGAGCACGGTAGCCCACAGCGCGAGCACGGTAGCATTTAAAAAAACGTACAAATTCACTGAAAAAAAACACAGGTTTCACACACGTTATAGTTAGGAATTAGCATTTAAAAAACCTTGCAAATTCACTTAAAAAACCATAGGTTTCACACAAGTTATAGTTAGCTGGACATTTCACTCGTAAAAAACCATTGAAATTCACCCGTTATAGTTAGTGCAGGCAACTATAACTCACGCGACCGCAATCCTCTGCTGATGATGTCACATATTACATCACTTATGACATGGTCAGTGACATCACTCATGACATCAATGATGACATCTGAAATGACACATTGTGCATTGCGGTCGCGCAAGTTATAGCAAAAGGCACATCCCTGACCTGAGGACTACCTCTCTGCCCAATTTCAAGTAATTCTGTTCAGCCGTTCGGGCTGTAGCTCGGACTAAAGGTCCTATGGGAAAATGCATGGGGAAAACGCGTTTTGGGACCCCCCTTTTTTCTCAGCCCCCGCTTGACGAATCCCCCCGAGACTTTCAGGGTAGGAGCGGAGCATAGCGCCCCATTAGTTTTGAAAAATTCGCGAGGATTCGTCAACCGGCGCCAAAGTTATTCCAAATAGAATGTTGCGGATTTCCTATGGAAACACGGTCCTAACTATAACTATCTACTGGCGACCGCCAGTAGATAATATATATATATATATATATATATATATATATATTCAAACCAAATCCTTTAGCCTCCTAAAGACGGTAACGCACTCCAAGCCAGTAGATTTTTCAAATTGCTTTATTCCACCATTTTTGACAGACCGGTTTCGGTCATGACGACCTTTCTCAATGTCAAAAGTCCATTTGCAATCAATCTTTTTAAATACAGAGATGTCAAAGGAAATAGAAAGAGGATTACCATGTATGGATACATGAACATAAAGGAAGGGCCTTAGTGCTTGTATTGCAGCACAGTGGCCATTTTGTAGTTGCTAATAACACAGCATTGTAACCATAAATTCATTAGTATCAGGTTATTCTGCCCTGAATGGGCTAAGACTCATAGTCTTACTTTTTTCTTTAGAATCAGTTACAAATTAAATTATAATCCAACTAACATCATCACGTATTTAGTTTCAACAAATGGAAGCGGACAGCATATGAGACAAAGAGATATTTCTAACATATAAAGAAAATTCATTCAAATAAAACGTGTCACATCTTCTCGTTAAATTCATTTAAAGTTGATAGCTGATGCTAAAGATGCTGATTTGAAAAGAACAATAAACACAGTAAAGATTGGAGGACGGGCTGGAGGGAGACTCATAAAACTATTACACTAAGTGATGGTGTCAGATGCTGAAAAAAGCTGCCCAGAAATTGTATTGTGTCTCATACATTAACCTATGTGTACCCATAGTTCTTCTTCGCTATTAGGGCCGAAGGGTGCCAATGTTCTCATTTCTAGAATATACCTTGATTCTAGTTGGCGTAGTGTTCTAACCCTGTCGCCTCCTCTTTGCTTGGGTGGAATTTGATCTAGGCAAAAGTAACTTAATTTGCGGCTATCACTTTGGTGGTGTGAAGCAAAATGTCGTGCGACTGGATAATTTTTGTCGTTGTTGGTAATTGCACGCATATGCTCCAATACCCTCTTTTTAGCAGGGTGTACCGTGCTCCCAATATATTGCAAGTGGCATGGACAACTTAGACAGTATATTACGAAGTCTGAGTTGCAATTTAGAAATTTTAAGATTAATTTCTCAGTTGGTCTCCCTGGTACTCTATAGCACTTCGTTTTCTTGCTATTTTTGCATGCTTTACATTTGGAGCAGGGAAAAAAGCCTTTAATCTCATTTCTGTTCTTCTGGGTTTTATCAAAGTGACTGTGCACCAATAGGTCCTGTAAAGAAGTGTTCTTTCTATATGTTATACTGGGATATTGGGGCAGTTGTTGTCCTATAATCGTATCTGCCTGTAGGATTTTCCAATGTCGGTTAATGATTTGACGAATTTGTGGAGAATTTTTGGAAAAGGTCAAAATTAACCGAGTTACATCTTCCCGAGACTTTCAGGGTAGGAGCGGAGCATAGCGCCCCATTAGTTTTGAAAAATTCGCGAGGATTCGTCAACCGGCGCCAAAGTTATTCCAAATAGAATGTTGCGGATTTCCTATGGAAACACGGTCCTAACTATAACTATCTACTGGCGACCGCCAGTAGATAATATATATATATATATATATATATATATATATATATATATATATATATATATATATATATATATATATATATATATATATATATGTATGTATGTATATATGTGCTAATGCTGGAGTAATACGGGCGGGAAGGGTACAGTTCGGGCCTTGTTTTCCATGGTCTCCTTTTCTTCTGCCTGGGTTTCCTCAAGTCGTCTCCTTTTAGTGGCCATGCCCAGCAGGGCCGAACTGGCATTCGAGAGCACTGAATGTTTTCCCAGAGGGCCAGAAGGGTGGGGGTCGATTTTGGACCAGTGGGGGCCGGTTTGTAACAGGGGGCTGGTTTTGCAGCAGAGCTGAAATATCGGCCCCCTGTAACAAAGCAGCAGCCGTACAGCAGGAGTGGTGCTTCTCATTCGCACCTTTCCACACCCCGGCCCGGTTGAGCTGATTTTCAGGGCTGATTTCTGTTCTCAGTCCGGCCGTGATGCCAGCAAGGCTCCTGCCCACGTAAGACCAGCTCCTCTAATGAAGTCCTTCTAAAGACATACTTGTGGCTGCCGAAAACGGGTCTGAGATCAAAGACACATTTTCCAGCCACCAATGGTCCGTTTAATACCCATGGCACTTCATTACCAGCATATAGCCCAGTATCTTTCCCATAATGTTGGCGCCTTTGATCATCTCTTTTAACGTTGCATCATCTATTCCTCTCATTCTATCTCCTTACATACATTGATTTTGCGGTATAACTGGCATTCGTTATGTTTCAGTAATTATAGAAATACGTACTGAAAGCATCTCGTTCTGAAGACTCTGTGATTGACGGCAGGTAAGTGGGATGCCCCGGAACTAGCCTTGCACAGATCAGATTCCGCTGCTGCCTAAAAAGCCTTCCCATAATGTGGTGCTGGTTTAGGGGCCCATTTTTTTTCCTACCTCCGTGCGGGTGCTGCCCAATGTCAGTGCTGAGAAATACCTAGGTTAACTACATTCGATTGCACCTCATGCCTTACTTCCACAGCGCTACACTTTCTGTCTCACTCTAGAGCATAGGTACACGCAAACATTTTCTCAGCGGTCAAAAGTTTGGCCTGTGATGTGCCTGAGAGCCGAGTTGATGCCAGTGGGGTGGTAGTCGGGCGAGGGGGTTGGGGGAAATTGGCGGTAAGGTAGGTTTAGGCGCAGTGAAGGATATACATCTAGTGGCTGGATTGAACAATGTAAAACCAGAAAAACAGGAATTAATCCCGGTTTCCCACTTTTCCAAATTTTGTGATCCTAGGCAATTGTTTAGTTTCACATTCCCTCCTTTTTCTTCATTATCACATATAAGAGAATCTCGAAATACATGATTTCAGGGTGTGCACTGTACAAAACCTGATCCTGTGTTATATTTAACAAACTATAATTCTATTCATGTATAACAGGAACCTAGGCCACCCAAAAAGTGCACATAACAACTGACTTGCCTCTTTAGTTCAATATTGGTGTTGTTATCAGGGTAGTGGAAAGAATTAATGTTTCTAAATTTGTGTTTGAAAACTATCACCTTTCAACTGCTCAATGCACTGATATAATTAATGATACTAAGGTGAAAAGATTCTGCATGTTAATTAAATACACTTTTTGAATTTTGCTGCAAGATTCTTTAAAAGTGAAGGTGTTTCTAAAGTTAAGAGCAGGACTCCCATGGTAATATTTTCCTTACAATAAACAGCATCGGCCCGTGCAGATGAGAGAGGTGGGACCGGGTTGGGGGTCGTTTTTTCCCTTGTCGTTGTCTATCAAAATCCCCCCACCCAGCACCACTGAACCACCGCTCTTACCTGCATGGGCCGCATTTGGAAATAAATAATTTCCTGTCTATTTATTATCTTTTTAGGTCTCGCCTTGGCAAGAGATGTTGTAAGAGAGTAGATTTGAGGAGGGGACTTGAAGCCCAACCCCTCATTTTCATTGGCTTGCGTCACTGTTTATGCTAAATGGTGGCATGCCATTGTAAATGGGGTTTTGTAGCCGCTGCCCTTTCTCCTTTTCAGACGGTCCATTCAGGCAGGCTCATCTGCTTCATGGCTGTCGTGAAGCACTTTCTTATCTTTATGGGGTCATGTGTTTCTAATTAGCGTGGAGGCGCGCACTGCCCCAACCTCTCAAAGGAAAAAAATCTTGGTTTCGTCAAGATTTTTTTTCCTTTGAGACATCGGGGGCAGTGCGCGCCTCCACGCTAATTAGAAACACATGGCCCCATAAACATAAGAGATCAAAGACTGTCTGCTTACACGAGCAGCAAAAGTCATTTGCTCTATTTTTACACGTGTGCAGAACTTTACGTAGCGTGTTAGTGCTTGTTTCCCCCACAAACGGCCATGCACATTGCTGCATTCAAAGGAAAAAATAGTTCTAAACGGCTTTAGACATGTATTTGCTTCTTTCTGCGAACTTCCAATTTTGTTAGGGGTGTGAGGCTGAAGGACGAGAGACACACAGATTTATCGAGGATCACGCGCTTTTGGAGACGCACTTGGGTCTCCTGGTTTCAAAGATGATTTATAGGGGTTTTTTTTTGCAATCTTATGTTGAACGCATTTAGGTCAAGGGCATTAAAGCGATTTACATGAGCACCAGGTTACAGTATGCAAGATCATGTTATGTATTTTTTGTGTTTAGGGCTAGTGTTATTACATTAATTGCATAGCCCTAGAGGATTTTGAGCCGAAGCTAGGACTCAAACCACTTGATTCTATGCTATTATATAGCACAAACCTGTCCATGAGTTCCACGTTTTTATGGGGGAAGAATTCAGTGATTTGCCTAGGATCACAGGATGTTGAGCCACGGCTGGGATTCGAACTTGGTCTTTGGGTTTCACAGTCGGTAGCTCTAACCACAAGGCTGCACCTCTTTCGCCTCAAATACCACAGCTTGTGCCGAACCCGCAGTGTGAGGATGGGCCCGACCCTACATATAGACGGTATATAAATCCGTGATGAATTGATTACAGGTATGGGTTAACCTGGGGGCCCTGTTTGTAGGTGACATCTTATTGCCTCAGGACAGTTTGCGGGACAGTTCGTGCCCAATTTATTATGATTGCGGGCAAATTGCTTGGCAGACTGCTTACAAATGGCGTGACAGGCATGTGACAAATTGTAACTGAGTCTTTAATCTTTTAAGTATACCACCGAGTAGTGTGCTACCAGTTTCCAAGCACTCCAGCGCCTCCTCAAAGATAGCGCTATGTGAATGTGACTACAGAACAATTGTTATAATAGCCTATTATAACATTATTAATAGGAGACCAGAGTCTCTGCGACTAGGAGGGCAGTGCGTGCCTTGTCTTTGCGTTCGCCCATTGGGATACATTTTCTCCCTGAACACCGTGCCCCATCCTTTTGACCAAATGTGGAATCCGTAGAAACTGAAACAGTGAATCGTGCCTTGTTATCAAATCTGGCTCTCGGCGGCCTCAACTAACAATGTGTCTCTATAACTCTGCAGCTGGCAGGGCTGACATTGTTGCCATAACAAGAATGTCGGATGCTTCAACACACGTTGGGTTGGGCAAAGGCATTTGGGAAGGACCGGCAGCTCCGCATGTGGTCAATCAATCAATCAATCAGTTAATTTGTAAAGCGCGCTACTTACCCGTAAGGGTTTCAAGGCGCTGGGTGGGGGGTGCTGCTGTTACTGGTCGAAAAGCCAGGTCTTGAGTTGTCTCCTGAAGGTCAGCAGGTCTTTCGTTTGTCATAGGTAGAGGGGGAGGGTGTTCCAGGTCTTGGCAGCGGGGTGGGAGAAGGCCCTGCCTCCGGAGGTGGTTCTGCAGATGCGCGGGACCGTGGCCAGGGCGTGGTCAGTGGAGCGGAGTATCCTGTTGGGTACGTAGAAGGAGAGTCGACTGTTGAGGTAGGCTGGGCCGGTTTTGTGGAGTGCCTTGTGTGCGTGGATCAGGAGCTTGAAGGAGATCCTTCTGTCGACGGGGAGCCAGTGCAGGATCCTCAGGTGGGGGGTGATGTGGTCGCGGCACGGGACGTCGAGGATCAGGCGTGCAGAGGTGTTTTGGATTCTTTGTAGTCTGTTGATGAGCTTGGACGAGGCTCCGGCGTAGAGGGCGTTTCCGTAGTCGAGTCTGCTGCTGACTAGGGCCTGGGTGACTGTTTTCCTTGTGTTTGTCGGGATCCATCTGTAGATCTTGCGGAGCATGCGGAGGGTGTTGAAGCAGGTGGAGGAGACTGCGTTGACTTGTTTGGTCATGGTGAGTTTCGAGTCGAGGATGACTCCCAGATTGCGTGCGTGGTCGGTAGGGGTAACATTGGTAACAGGCAAAGTGTTTGTGTCTACACTACATTCCAAGAAATGTCGTCTTTGTAAGCCGACTCTTGTGTAATCCCTCCCATTCAGAGCAGACTTGCAGGGCGAAATAGCTGGATGATACTTCTTGTGATCTTGAGCAATTACTACGCGTGAGCCAATAAATGGACTAGATTTCCCCCACTCTCCAGTGTTGCCTATATGGGGCTCTGCCTGTTAAATCTGGGGCTAGTAACATCCGTCCATTTGCAAGTTGTGCACACAGGGTCCACGGAGAAATTAGGATTTTACCCAGGGTAATTCCAAATCCGATTCGTCCGGTAATCATCCTTATTCCAATCCATGCTTTCACACACAGATGTGTGTTTTCGGCTTCTGCTTTAAACACCTGAAACCTGCAGGTGAAAGTAAAGAGCTCTGCGGAGCTCCTGCGCACCTCGTACTGCTGCTGGGGCCGATGCATGCTGCCCCATCGGATTCAGGCGCCCACTCGTAGTGAGCTCTGGCATGAACTGACTTCTTCAACGAGACCCTTCCCTAGAGGTTAAACTACTGCAGATTCCTACCTTGAGGATGACTCCTGCTCCAAGGCTGCTGCCTTGATGTTAAACCGCCGGAGCAGGATTGTGCGCAGAGTGTAAACGACTGCTGCCTTGAGGCTGGACTGCCTCCAAAAGCTTCTTGCCTTGAGGTACAGTCACTGGAGCAAAATAGTTTAAACCACTGCAGCGAATCCCTTTCCTAGAGGTTAAACGACTGCCACATAACACTTACCTTGATCCTAAACTATTGTAACAACTTTCTTGCTTTGAGATTAAATCACTGCAACAAGATTCTTGCTTTGAGGTTAAACCACCTCAATAATACTCGTGCCTAGAGGCTAAAATGCTGCAACAACATTCTTGTTTCGAGGATGAATCACTGCAACAACACTTTTACCTTGAGGTTCCACCACTGCAACAACATCCTTGCTTTGAGTTTAACCACCTCAACAATACTTGCGCCTTGAGTCTAAAATGTTGCTACCTGTTAGATCGTTCTGTTTCTCAGAATGGTCCACCTCTTGATCTACCCAAGCCTAAATAGCCATAATGGCACAGGTCAGTGGGAGGATCAAGCGAGGGAAGGAAAGGCAGGGAGCAGCAGGGAGGGAGACCTGAAATGACAACCACAATCATAAATACCTTCTAGTCATGGTCTTGATAACACGTACATATAAAAATTATAAATGGGTAGTGTCACCTCCTATACCTGTAACACACAAGCATTTGCAATGCAATCGGTCTCGCATTTACGCAAGTTTAAGCTATTAGCATTGTAAATGACAATGCCTTTTCTTTATGTTTTGAAAACGAAAACAAAAATAAATGGCATTGTTATTTGCAATGTCAATAGCTCAAACTCGCGTAAATGCGAGACCTATTGCATTGCAAATGCTTGTTTATTGTTATTGCTTAGTGGTGTAAACAGCAGCCCAGTGCTCTTGTGGATCAAAGGGCTGCATGTAAAGGTCAGGGGGGGCCACACGAGGACCCAGGCTGTACTTTGAGCATCCATGCTCTTGAGGTTTCTTTTTCCAACCCGATTTGTTTGACACTGCTTTGCCATGTTTTAATTTCTACTGCTTTCTTCCTTGCCTGTCTTTCTCTCTTACTCTATGTCTAATTTCACTAAAGAAAAATAAGTCGCAGTTCCAATAAATATGTGCCAGTACCTACCGCCTTTAATCACCTGCACAAAGAGCTTAAAAAAGACTTAAAAGCCCACCTTTTACATACCAACCACCATTGGTGGCCTTTCACCTCACTCTTCTTTCCTTCCTAAAAACATTGATAACGCTAAGAGATCTTTCATGGGCAATACTTATTGGCTTTGCTAATGCTTGCTAGCCATTTCACCCAACTAGCAGACACACACGACCACTACTTACAAAAACAACTCACTAATTCCCCTTTCAAATCCATTCCCATTATCGTTCCTATTATAACACTACTAAACACACAAGAAATGAAGAGCACACAAATAATGCACATGAAAAAAACCACACTTATTACTAATGTACTAACTATTACCTCTAATCCTGGGTACCGACATTGCGTGCTCGTCACTACAAATCCCTTCAATGCCTCATCTGGGAATGTCAGTGCTATGTAAATACAATTTACAATTACAATTACTTCATGTCAGTTGCTGCTGGTTTGCTACTCTACACTTACATGATTGTGATTTTTATTGAATATTTACTAACTTTCTTCCACCCCTAAAGTCGCTCTTTGCTCCTGTTTTCATTAGTCATGTTCAGGTTGCAGCTACCAGATGTTAAAGACATCCTGGGGACTTTCGGAAAGTTGACCTAGGAATGCATTCTGCCCACTGATAACCATTGGATTTGTGGTTTGTAACTCACATTTCCTGGCTTTCCGTTGGTAGCTTTATTTGCTTTAGGCTCTCCAGTTTTGCTTTGTCTCTCCTGTCGCCTAAACCGTGTTTACTGTATTTTTCCACAAACTCCCTTTCTGTAAACAGCCCTTTAAATCTTGTTCTTATCTTGTCACATTTGCTGTGCATTCAATGATCGAGGTCAAATGTCAGGCACTGTCTTCCGGGCGCATGTTTAGTTTTCTTTCTCTGACTTAAAAGTGAGAGGATTTGTGTGCCAATCTTGCTGGATATGGGCACTAGCAAAGAGGTTTTTCCTAGCACAGGACAACATTTAAATGAACTGTTAAAGTATTTCAGAATATATCAGAATTAAGAACACAAATGAAGCTCATTTTTTGTTATTTCTGAAATGTGTTGGAAACAAATTCTTTAATATGATCAAAACAAATCATTACACTGGGTGATGCAATTTCCACATGTTTTTGTTTGTGTATACTTTTATTAGTAAAACTCTATGTGCAATTGTAATGGTCATTTTAATTGCAAATGTGTTGTCTGTTATGGCAGTGCACTACCAAACCATGCATATTCCACTTTTCACCACTCCACACCACTGCATTCTACTTTGCACCACTCCACTTTACACCACTCCATTCCACTGCAATCTGCACCACTTCACTCTATGCTCCTGCTCTCTGCCACTTCACGCAACACCTCTCTACGCTACACTGTACCACTGTAGTCTATGCCACTGCACTTTTCAACACTGCACTCTTCACCATTCTAGGCCACACCAATCTACTCTGCACAACTCCACTCTACGCCACTGTAATCTATGCCACTCTGCAACACTGTAATCTACCACACCGCACTCTATGTCAATGCACTCTACGCCAATTCACTTTACTCTGTGAAGTAAATCCCCCTGCATTCTACGTCAATGCACTGTACGCCACTCTAATCTACTAAGTACCACTGCACTCTATAACCCTGCACTCTACACCACTTTACTCTTTGTTATTACACTCTATGCCACTCTACGTAACTACACTCTACCCTGCACCACTTCACTCTACACCGCTTCACTCTACTCTAAAACAATCTACTCTACATCACTGCACTGTACGCCACCCTATTCCAATCTACGCCACTGCACTCTACGCCATTTTACTCTTAACCACTGCACTCTATGGCAATGCACTCTATGTCACTGCACTCTATGCCACTGCACTCTACTATGCATCACTGTACTCTATGTCACTGCTCCACTCTACACCACTGCACTTGGACACACTACTCTGCAACGCTGCACTCACCGCCACTGAACTCTACACCACTTTACTCCTCACCACTCCACTCTATTCTACACCACTGCACTCTATGCCACGTTACTTCACTCTGCGCTGCTGCACTATGCATCACTCAACCCACGTCACTGCATTCTATGCCAATGCACTTTACTCTGTAACACTCAACTCTATGCCCCTGCACTCTATGCCAGTCCACTGTATGCCACTGTAATCTACCCGGCACCACTGCATTCTATACCACGCTATGCAACTGCACTCTATCCTGCACCACTCCACTCCACGCCACTTCACTCTTCTCTGAAAAGATCTACTCTACGCCCCTGCACTCTATGCCACTCTACTCCACTTCACTCTGCCCCACTGCACTCTACTATGCATCACTCTAATCTGCACCTCTGCATTCTACAAGGCTGAATTGTATGCCGATTAATTCAATACCACTGCACTCAATGCAACTGCACTCTATGAAACTATACTCTGCAACACTCTACGCCAATGCACTCCACACCCGTCCACTCTACTCTATGTCACTCCACTGTATGCCACTCTATGCGACTCCACACTATTCCACTTCAATACACAAGATTCTCTCACTCCACTCTGCAACACTCTACTCCACTCTTCGCCACTCCACGACACTCCATGTGACTCTCCTCTATGCCACTAACTTTTAGTCATGCTGAACAGCAGCCATGCTGGTGTACAACATGGCTTAAAACACATTGGCAAAGCCAATAGCTCTTAAATAGGTGAGATCTATTGACTTTGCCAATGCTTGTTGTACTTGTGCTTTAGAAAGTTGTTACCTTTCTTTTCCTCAGCTTGCACACTTCCGACAGGCACTATGTCTGACACCGTCATGGCAGTCCAAGCTGAGAGGGGTTGACATTCTGCTCCATATTTTCCTGTGCACTCCGGCACTCTGCTCACTCTCAGGTGCTTATTGAGTGTAGCGCTATTGCTTTTTTTTTGTTTTGTTTTATATAGCGCGAAGTAAACCCGAAGATATCAGAGCGCTGTACACGACTGACAAACTGCCGGTGGAAAAGAGTGAATGGGTATAATATTGCCAGGGAATCCGGAGAGGACTGTGCCTGCCTTGCTGCTGGAATTCCTAAACAGCACTACAGTTTGGGCTGTGCTCATGTTCCTCCTGATGCAGTGCAGTGCAGTGCAGGTTTCCTGGAGAGACCCTTTTGTTGCAGTTTCAAATAACACGAGCTCAGCCCATGGGCTTTGGAGCGCTTTACGCAAGCATCAGTTCCGTTACACTAAGGCAGATTCACTTTTTTAAGGCACGGGTAGATTAAATGATTTGCCCAGAATCACAGGATATTGCGCCGACACGTGCTCAAACCTGATTCCCCAATTGCAAAGTCGGGAGCTGTAACCGTGAGGACACGTCCTGGACCCTTAAACACTCTTTGACAATTATGTAGCCTCCTGCAGAGCTTTAAGTGGGACGGGTCCCTCCAGGTCCCTGGTCCCTCAGGGTCTCAATGAAAAATGGACAGAGAAGAGTCCATATAGGTCTCTATATTCATGTCCTTGACTCTACTGGTAAAAACACTGATCAGTTTCTGGGCAGTGAATGTAAAACAAAAAAGTTAAGGTAATCCATGCAAGTGATTTAGTTTCTGCTTAATATTTCACTTTTAATTAACTTTGTACTTCCTACGAGTGTTAGCTATTTCCAGGATGCTGTGTTTTTTGTTTTTTGTGTAGCGTATTACTTTTGCATAGTGCATACTTTGAATTGAGTAACTCATAGGTGTTTATAAGAGACCATGATAGGGAGCTCTGGAGTTGAGGCAGAAGGCGGTGCAAGTTTCTCACAATGCCTGTCAGTGAATCAAAAAGATGTTAAGAATGCATGGTCTTTAAATCCTTGGCCTCTCTGTTGAGCACACAGAGCAGTGTTCCAGTTGCAGTTGAGATTCTGTGCGAATGTGTGGACAAGGAGGGACAAAGCTGTCAAAAGTAGGGGTGAGCGATAAATTCCACTTGCCCTGCAAAAGTGAAGCAAGTTCTTTTGACATAATGTAGGCACTTGTCCAGCAATGTTGCTCACACTCGGTTTACAGCTGCACTGGAATGGTATTTATTTTTATATACAGTACTTAGTGGTAGTAGTTAGTGGGTAGTTATAGTTATTATTGCTTTTCCATAGACATAGCTTTTTTGTTTGCTAATAACATTGGCGCCGTTTGACAAATCTTCAAAACTTTCCCCCCAAAAAAGCAAGTTGACTTCAGCTCGTTTCTGGAAAGCTTCAGAGTGATCTGTCGAGCGAGGGCCGAGAAAAAAAGGAGGTTCGTAAAAGCAAATTTTCCTGTGCATTTTCCATAGACACTTCTTTAGGCATCGCTACCGCAAAAACGAATGAACGGAAGTACGTCAAATTTGTCAGGAAGCTAGATCTTGGTTCGCAGAATGTGCTCTTAGTGATTTGGTGTAAATCCATTCAGTAGTTATTGCGAAATTAAGGGTTAAAAATATTTGTATATCTGGATGGTTGGGACCGCGAGAGTCTCGCGGGAGTGCCAATTTAAAAATAGAGTATTCTGATTGGCCCTGGGAGCTTTTTTCCCTTGTTGGCGCTGTAAATGACAATGTCTTTTACCCATGTGTTCCTTTAAGTATCACGCAGGACTATTCTTTCACATTCCTCAAAAAACCACTTGAAAATGACTTACTTCTGAAACAGATTATGACTTACTGAGTGACTACTGCATTCAGTCAGCAGAAGAGTTACAGTGGGTCCAGAGGCGGGGTAAATGGATAGCCAAAACCGCCATGCTTCACTTCAGAAATGAGGTAGGTACAGAACCCAGGCTACCATACCTCATCCCTCCTATGTGTGGATGGTACAGTGCCCAGGGGTTATGTCGTTGCAGGAGTCAGATTGCCATGCTTCATCTCCCAAGCTGTGGTTGGACCAGAGCCCAGGCTACCATGCTTTATCCCTGATATGTAGACGGGGTAGAGCCCCGGGGTAAGGTGGGTGTAAAGCCTAGACTACCAAGCTTCCTCCCTCGAATCTGTGGATGGTGTAGAACCCAGAACTGAGGCAGTTGCAGAGCCCAGGGGCTCCCATGTCTCAACCCCCAGGCTGTGGTGGGCACAGAGCCCAGAGCAACAGCGGGTACAGAGCCGAGACTGCCGTACCTCATCCCTGAATCTGTGGACGGTACAAAGCTGAGGAGTGAGGTGGGTGCAGGGATCAGACTGCCATGACTCATCCCTGAATCTGTGGACAATGTAGAGCCCAGGGGTGCAGTGGGTCAGTGCTCAGGGGTGAGGTGGGTGCAGGGGTCAGGCTGTCATGGTGTGGTGGATGCAGAAAGCAGCCAAGCCTTGCCTTGGCCCCATGTCAGTCACCAGCGTGGTGGGAAGGAGCACAAGGTAGTCCCTCACCCCCTCACTTCCCACACTCCCGGCAGGACGTTAGCAGGAAAAGACCCATCAACATGGGAGCCGCTGAAATCGGCCTGAGCCAGGGAACACCAGGGGCACTCTCCTGCCGCCGCACAGGGTGGAGATTGAGCCCAGGAAGGGTTTTGGAACCACGGTGCTCCGGAGCAACAGGGGTAGAGGGAAGCACAGATACGATCCTCAGGAGGTGACCCTGCTTGCTCTGCACGTACAGACCGAGTGGCTCTCAGCAGAGAGTGGCGTAACACAGACGACTGGTGGGAGGGGCCTAATCAGTCTGAACTAACTTCTTCATGGGAAGAGCCAAGGCAGCAACACTGGTACACCATCAACTGGGCAAGGTTTCTCAAGCCAGCCCTATTGCAATCCTGCCTTTAACAGCTTCAGCCACTAATCGGCACTTAGAGAGTAGCTGTTAGTACTTGGGTGCCCCAAAGTGGCCACGTGTTCGTAGGTAAGAGAAACAAGCATTGTAAAGATGAAGTGTGGTGTACGTGTGAGGCTGTCTCTGCCACAAACAGCCGCTGTGCGAAAGTAAAACATAAAAATAAAAAAATAACATGAAGCACGGCACCCATCCATGAAGCGGCCGCAGTGCAACCAAAGAAAGTTTGTTTACACAGGCTATTGGTTGGCTCAACAGGCGACTTGCTTGTACACAAGCATTGACACCAAATATATGACCCAAACTGAAAGGATCCATGTAGCAGGGACAATCACCAGGGCTGGGACAAAACACCCACAAAGCGGAACAAATGTACTCTGTGCATCAATCAAAACAATAGAATTTATAAAGGCACACCAAGTAACCAATCAAAAAGCAGTGGGCTTGTTTCATGCCACAGAGGAATTACTAAATGCCTCACAGAGCAGCGCATGCACACTGCCTCTAGGCTTGTCATGTTGCTCCTAGGAGTCCCCCAGGACCTGCACGTTTTGGATGACCTAAACTGAGGGCTTGGTGTCCCAACTGCTTCCGGACACCCCCACAGGATATGTCAGCTGCTGGACCAGCTAGTTCTACAGTGCCACTACCACCCCCCTGCATTCTACAGTGGTGTAGGTAGTCTCTGGCAACCATTGAACATGACAACCCTGATTCCTCAGGGATCGTGGACAACAGTACAGTACGTTTCACTCAGACACTCGTGCTTTCTTTCTCTCAGAAAATACACAGGATGCGAATTAGGATGTTTCAATGAGAATTTATTGGTCCAGGGACAGCCTTGTGTAAAACATATGTGTTGCGACAATCAGGAGACAGAAGCATACAAAAGAGATTGCTAGTACCAATGTAGTTAATAGTAGATATATTTCTACCATAGTGCTAATAAGATGAACATAACTAGTTCAGATAAAAACAGTAGCACTTGCATATTCCTAAAATGTGCACCCTAAGTAATTTGCCTAAGTGTACCTAGCTTAGCCTGGATGTGTAGGTGTATATGCATATAGCTATGTGTACCTGTAGCCAAAAAACTCAAATGGAACAACCAGCCCCCTCACCTGATAGTTGGGAATGAAGGACCCCGTCTCTGCGTCGAGGATGACACCCCGCAAAGGATGTCAGACCACTGTGTGTCGAAGCTTCAGCATGCAGGAGCCCCGTCTCAGCTTGGAAGGAATTCTCCTGTAATTTCTAAGGGAAAGTGAGGGTCTTTTATATTAAAGTGATCACTTCAGGGTTTTAAAACAATCATGAATGTTTTGAAAACAATCACCAATGCTTTGCTAAACAAATGTGATCACGCACAGCTGGCTGTTGGCCAAGAATGAAAAAAACAAATACAGAATAATTCTGCCGTGCCTGGGGACATGTTTATGTACATCAGGTACAAGGATTATGATAAAAGGCTTAGAGCCTGGTGTCGAAGAGGCAGGAGCAAGCTACTAGGTAAAAGGTCACCTATTTAGAATCGTCATTGTCATGTGGATGGGACAATGTATGTAAAAATGGAGTATACATGACGGGACTATCCTAAAAGACATGACAGGTTCGACCTAAAAAACTGTGGCCGCCATTTTTTTATAAATATACGTGGAGGGTGGGCGTCAGTAGAACCCCACTCCCCAGCCCATTTAGGGCACCAGGGACACCATCCCTCAGAGCCAGGTATTTTTAAGTGGAGGGGTGTGCGAGGCCCCCCTCCCCACAAATCTGATTGTGGCCCCAGCGACCCCATCCCCCAGTGCCGATGTTGTAAAAAAGAGGAGAGGGGCTATGCGGGCCTGCTCCCAAGCCTTAAAAAGGCCCTGAGCACCCCATTCCCAAGGGCTTAAAATTAAATTAAAAGGGAGGGGGACCGCGCGGGCCCCCTCCCTGAGCCTTTAATGGCCACTGGGATCCCATACCCCAGGGCCGGCTCACTTACTGTGTCCCGGGAGCCCCTTGCCAGGACACACTAGTTTCCCTGCCCGCAGTACTCCGTGCAGGAAAACATGTTTGCTTCCATCAGGCAGGAGCATTTTTAAATCTCCCGATAAAAGGGAGCAAACACTAAATCTGCTCCGATCCGGCGGTAGATTTAAAAATGCTTGGGTTCTCTTTTCTTGCCTGCACTGGTGTGGGCAGGGAAGCAGAACACATATTGCTCTCGCCCAGAGAAAGCATGCAAAAGGTAGCTGCTCCCTGTGGGTGGAAGCAATGCCAGCTCCTGCACCATGCCGGGAGCCGGCTTGGTCCCTGGGGGTCTAGGGCTTCCCCTGCAGCTCCTAACGTTGTGCTTGGTGGGTGCCCCGGGTGGGCACTGGGGCACTCACCTATAAATAATGGAGGACTCCGGTTTGGATACCTCGGGCCAAAATAATCTCAGGGAGGGGGGCCGTGCGCCCCCCATCCCTTCTTAAAAAAAAGCAAACGGCCAAGGGGAATGTGGTCCCCAGGGTCTGATAAGGCTTGATGGGAGGGGCTACTCACCCCCTCTCTTCATTTAATAACCTGGACCCCAGGGGATGGGTTCCACAGGGCCTTTTTAAGCTCGGGCGGGTGGCTGTGCCACCCCTCTCCCCTTTTTTTATTATATTTGGTCCCAGGGGTGGGGTCCCTGGGGCCAAAATAGGCTTCGGAGGGGAGGCTGTGTGGGTGTGTGTAAAAATGCACAGGTGGGTTACACAGGACCTAATAAGGCTTGGGGACGGAGGTCGTGCGGGTCCCTACCCTATTTTGCTATATGTGGCCCGAGGGGGTGGATCCCCAGGGCCTATGTATGTTCAAGGAGGGGTGCCTTGCGTACCCCTCCCTTTTTTTAATTGTATTTGGTCCTGGGGGATGCGGTCACTGGGGGCAGACTAGAGTTGGAGGAGGGGGTTGCATGCCCCCTACCCTTAGATTTGGGCCCCAGGGATGGGGTCCCGAGGACTCAAGAGGGCTCAGGGAGGGGGGCTGCACGCCCCCTCCCCAGTTTAATTGCATTTGGCCCCAGGAGATGGGGCCTTCAGGGCCTTTTAAGGCTTTGTGAGGGGGGCCATACTGCCCCCTCCCCTGTTTATTGGAACCGGCCGGAGGATGGGTCCCTGGGGCCAATTAAGGCTTGAAGATTGAGGCAGCACACCCCTCCCCTTTATACATATGTTTTGGACAACTTTACTATGGGCTTTCCGAAGGCTGTGCGCAGTATGGGGTTTTCAGCCTGCTGGGGGTCTGGCAATAGGCCCTGGTGGCAGGCCAAGGCCGTGTGCAACATGGGTTGGCTGCAGGGCTTTGTCACAGGTCAGGCCCTGCGTCCAACCCCTCACCATGCACGGCCGAAGCAGCAGGGGGTTGGCTTTACATATGGTAATAAAATATTACTTTACGTTTAAAAAAACTCTGAAATTCACTGGAAAAAAACAAAGGTTAAAGTAACATTATAGTTAGGTGTGGGAAAAAAAAATCTGTTTTTGTTTAAAAAACAACCCTTAGAAATTCACTGAAAAAAACAAAGGTTAACGTGGCATTATAGTTAGATCAATATGTCAGTGACAACATTAATGTTTTCAACTAAAAAAACACAGAAATTCACCAGTTATAGTTACCAAAGCTAACTATAACTTTTGTCCCCGCCATGCACAGCTTATGACTTCACAAATTACATCACTCATGAAATGTTCTATGACATCATTTATGAGATCACTGATGACATCTCAAATGACACTATTGATGACATCACTGATTACATTTTCCACGCTTCTTTTGTGCACATTGCTTTATAAACGGGTATGGCATTAGAGTTATGAAAGTAAGTGCAAAATAGATCAGAATAATATGCAGCATCATTACTGCTATCATACATACAACCAACATAGATGAAGCAAGCTTGTGTTATGTGCAACGTTAACCCTATATTATACACTTCCTGGCAGCCGCGGTCGGTAGTAGGAGTTCCTGCAGGGCGGTGACGTGGGGAGGGGGAGGGGCAGGGTGGGGGGTAGTAAACTATGGATTACGGAGGTTTACAGGTAAGTAAACATATAAATTAATAAAACGAATTTCGTTGCGTGCACTGCATCCCCAAATGCGATGCAGTGCACGCAACGAAATTTGTTTTATTAATTTATATGTTTACTTACCTGTAAACCTCCGTAATCCATAGTTTACTACCCCCCACCCTGCCCCTCCCCCTCCCCACGTCACCGCTCTGCAGGAACTCCTACTACCGACCGCGGCTGCTTCCTGGATAGTCAAATTCATGTTTACTATCAACCACAGATAAAAGGTTAACCTGCACTGTACACGGTGTTCAATCTCTATACAACTGTTCAGGAAAAAACAGGTTCCTCCAGATACTCAAACCCTGTTATGTAACTAATGCCCTATTATTGACATTCTTTACCTGTATCAAAACCCTAACAGTCACTGAACCTACATTGAGAAGTGAAGTGTATATGAGTAGAAAAGTGGGTACTGTAAACAGAGTTTACGCTATGGAGAGAATTTACTCTGTACCACACTGTTTACTGACAGTGAAACTCTCATGAGCAATACACTGCAGAGTATTAAAAAGTATCTACTAAGAACAGTGTACACTCTATGCAAAACGTGTCCAAAGAGAGACTATTCCCTTAAAATAACCAAATTCTGAAGGTGCCAAAGATCATACTACCTGCAGCCTTCATACTGTGGTGAAATCTTTACGGATAACCCATCTTCTGAAGCAAATCAAGCACATGTAAATAGGTTAGTACCTGGCGCACACAGTCTTCTATGTTACGTAGAAATTGTCATGCTGAGGCAATTATGTCTAATAACTCAAGGCGGCTGACAGTACTTAGTATGTAGTACGTAGAAACTTTACCCTGTTGGAAACGTTTTCTGCAGAATCAAAAAAACTTGTGTGGAACATGCTGAACAGAAGTAGTCACTGTCACCTGCACACAGTGTTACTCTTCAGTACATAGATTTATAATCTGTTCACTACCTCTACACACTTTTGATGCATTAGGAGCAAATGCATTTTGTAAACACTGACATGTTCAACTAACTATAAAGTCACTTTAAACTTTGATTTTTTCCCTGAAAATTGGTATAAGTAGTGCAAAAGTGCTTAGCCTTAGTTAAGTGATGGCACTGACATAATATTGGTAATACTTTCCATTTTTATAAAACTGTTATACCTGTATAATGCTTCCTGAGGACTTGACCTGCAAGATGGCCTTGACCACTTGCACCCATCATCAATCAATTAATGTACTCATCAATTTATCTAGCCATTGTTCAACGTGCTCACTTATTTAACAAGTCATCTATGAGTTCTCCCAACCTATACATATCCACATGCTCAGTCACTTACTCATTTATCCATACATTCATTCAGCCATTCAAAGTTGACTCTTTGGTACCCTTACCAACTCACCCATCCATACACATAAACTCACCAACCAATGAAGAAAAAAGTTTCATATCTGTAGCTGCAGTTCTCCAGTGTTGGTATCTTTATCTCATTAACATTTTAAGGGAGCTACATTGGAACACCACTGCCAAGGTCCGCTACAGTGCGGGGGGGGTGAGCACAGATCCCTTCCAGTGCTCGGGCGGGGTGAGACAGGGGTGTATCCTAGCGCCATTCTTGTTCTCCCTCTACATAAATGGCCTGGAGAATGACCTCGTTGCACTGGGAACTGACTGTCCTAAGGTGGGCACGCGTCATCTGCCAGTGCTTTTGTATGCCGATGACGCGGTGCTCCTAGCCCGAACAGCTGTTGGTCTGCAACTTTTAATCAAGGGTTTCGCGGATTTCATGAGGAATTTGGATCTCTCCGTCAACATGAAAAAATCATTCATTATGATAGCGGGGAAGAAACCACGAAAGAAATTTGTATTCAAACTGGGGGATCAGGTCCTGGACACTGTTAAAACATTCCCATACCTGGGCCTTCTATTTGATGATAAGTTAAACTTTGTCCCACTGATGGAGGAGAGGGCAAGGAGACTAGTGTCAGCTAATGGGGCAATACTGAGCTTTGCACGTCGAATGGGTCGTTGGTCACCAGAACAGGTGTTGACTTTGTATAGATCAGTTAGTATTTCCAAGACCATCTATGGAGCAGAAGTGTGGGGCTGCAGAGAGGCACAACTAATTCAAAGTGAGGAAGACACATTTTTAAAAAAACTGTTAAAACTTCCGCCGAGCATCACTGCAGCAATTACTCATGAAGAGCTGGGAATCACATATATTGCTGACATTATCAGACTGAGACCTATACTGGCCTGGCTCAAAATTTGGACAAATCCAAATGCAGGACTATCCAGACAGATCATCCAGGATTGTTTGTTGAAAGAGAAATGTCTTCAAATCCCATGGCTGAAATATGTTAAAGACACTCTGGGGGATATTGATGAACAAATGCTATTCCAGGACCCCTCCAGGGTGGACATATACTCCAGACACTATGTTCAAAGCTCATTGTTGGACAAATTCAATGGCAGGAGGAAGAAGTTGGATTTAGCTAAATCCTCGGCAGTTGCCCACTCCCTTGTCTCTAATCAAGCTGGCATGGAATCATACCTCTTTTTATTGTACAGTCACCACGAGAGGTTTTTAATGACTCGTTTTAGGCTCAATTTGTTGCATCATATTTTAGCTTATCCATCAGGTTTTACTCAAACAATTGAGCAGAAGGGTGCCTGCGGCTGCGACAATAGGTCTCCGCAGGACACCCTTCATTTTGTATTATTGTGTCCTTTTTATAAAACACCGCGCCAAAGATTTTTAGTAGATGTCTTAAAGGTCTCAAATATTATCCATGCTAAACCTGCCTTATTGTTCTTGCAAAGAGCCGCTGAAACGCGAACCTTATTCGCTGTTATAAGTTTTCTCAAAATTGCTTTTAAATTGAGAAACACAAGGGAATGATGAAGGGTGGGTTAGGGAGGTACGGGAAACATTATTATAATACGGGGTCTTGTTTCACTGTTGCTCACAGGTTTTTATCTTTTACAAAAACCTAACTTTTTTATTTGGATAAACTTTCTCTCTGTCTACTTTTTAACAATTGTGACGTTGCTCAGAATGTTCTTTTTGTGAATGTTCTTTTTGTGATTACATTATGATTATTATGTATTTTCATGATGGTTTTTAACCCTCGAAACAAATAAATGAACTAAGAACTAACACTACCTCTACACACTTTTGATGCATTAGGAGCAAATGCATTTTGTAAACACTGACATGTTCAACTAACTATAAAGTCACTTTAAACTTTGATTTTTTCCCTGAAAATTGGTATAAGTAGTGCAAAAGTGCTTAGCCTTAGTTAAGTGATGGCACTGACATAATATTGGTAATACTTTCCATTTTTATAAAACTGTTATACCTGTATAATGCTTCCTGAGGACTTGACCTGCAAGATGGCCTTGACCACTTGCACCCATCATCAATCAATTAATGTACTCATCAATTTATCTAGCCATTGTTCAACGTGCTCACTTATTTAACAAGTCATCTATGAGTTCTCCCAACCTATACATATCCACATGCTCAGTCACTTACTCATTTATCCATACATTCATTCAGCCATTCAAAGTTGACTCTTTGGTACCCTTACCAACTCACCCATCCATACACATAAACTCACCAACCAATGAAGAAAAAAGTTTCATATCTGTAGCTGCAGTTCTCCAGTGTTGGTATCTTTCATAGATTCATATGCTTGAAATTATTCCCCATCAGGCTGGAATCCTTTTTAGTCAATGTTTACATAGCGCTGTACATAAACACTCAATTGACATCGAAAAAGCCATATATTGATGTATATCCACTTCATTATGTGACTCAAACCCTGGCTGATGTGGTGGAGGGACCAAGAATTCAACCCCCGCGGAGGCTCCATCTGCCAGATTTTCTCCATTAAATCTAGCTTGAAGGAATCCTCACTGACAAGGGGGTTATTAGTAAACATGTGAATCTATTATTATATATATGATAACATCCAAATTTGACTTCACACCCAACTTGCAATGAGGGCTTTAGTCTACCGTTTTAATTGACAAGGGCTTTAATCGTCACGTCCAAATGTGTCACTTTGATGTGGTATTTTCTTTCTTTCTTCCTGCAATTTGCCTTTTTTGTACTCTGTGATCAAACTGAAAATTACAGTATCACATTAATTGCTGAGTCAGATCCCATGAGTCATATGTCTCAACGAGCCTGGTTAGCCCAAACAGAAGTTTAGTAAAAATGCATATATATGACAATCTGTTTATGAAAATGGAAAAAATCTGCTATAAAGCAAGCACAGTTGGCATATACTGAAAACATGCTAATTGAAAACTTGCTAATTGATGAGGTCAGTTTCTGGGATTCTGGGATCCATTCTCAAGTGTCTAAGTATCAAAATAGAGCAGCTACTTTCAGGGAAGCAAACGATACACTTTAAATGCTAAGGCAATTTTTAGGGATTTGGACTGCTGGGGTTTAGTTTTGATGGAGGTTTTGGTTTGCCCTCTGGAATGCAGCCAGTGCCAAGTCAAAGTTATGCTATAAGTAAAACTATGTCTTTGGGGTTTCCTGGTGATGTCCTCTGCTGGAGACTCAAGGGCAGATTTACAAGTCCCTTGCGTCACTTTTGCATCATTTTTAACATGGGAAAAATAACGCAAAAGTGGTGCAAGGGGCTTGTAAATCTGCCCCTCAGTGTACAGTCATCAGTGCTAGGAGCTTGGGGCACAGTCAAATGGAGTCTAGAGTCCAGTAGCCACTGGCCTCATGGTTGGGGACAGTGAATAATCAGTGCCCCAATGCACCAAGAATGTCCCTTAGATGGTCAGTGAGGAATGGTTCTCTATATCTTTCAACCAGAATCTTCTGGTGGTGAGGGCATCTATGAGCCAGGAGTCATCCACACACAGGCACCAGAGGGTTCAGTACCCGGCAGGAAACTAGACAGGACATTGGTACCAAATTGCAACATCTCCTGAATCACTTCCTTACCTTATCCACCACTGCCTAGAATGATAATTACAAGGCTTCCATGACCAGGGCTGCCTTATTTAGTCTGTGTCATAGGTGAGTCAGTCAAATCGGAATTCTCCAGCCCTCAGTGTGTGACTTTGGAGGTCCATACCAGGCCCCTAGGAGCCTCGGAAAGGTCGAGATGGAGTTGGCTTAATCTTCTGACTGGCGGCGAGGAGGGGTTTCCAGGACCAAGATTTTAACATGCTGGTCATGTTAGTGTTTCATGCTAGGGCATCCACATGGCGTATGCACAGTCTTGGTCTGTGTGGTTGCCTTCCATATGTCCTTCCAGTCAGCTGGCCTCAGCTTCTGCTGTAGATAATGCACCCCTGCTGGCAGTTGACAAGCTTCTAACACAGGCAGGTAGGTATCCTTCACTTCAAAGGTCGCCAGAAATGCTTCATAGTCTTTCCCAGACTTTCACCCAGACCACAGGGTGAGCAGCATCCTTCTGAAGACCTTCTTCTTGATCTCCCAGTTCTCTTCCTCCAGTGGTGTGCAGCACCTTATATGATGTGGATGGGAAACATTGAATACATATATCTTCCCCTCGTGGTAACGCCGGCTAATCAAGTGATTAGTAGCTTTAAAATGTAGAACAGCTTTCGCAATTCTGGAAAAGCTTGGCTGCCCACCCTAACTCTACTTTAGGCAGTTTTATGGAATGTGTACAGACAGGAGGTCTTCTCCCAAAATATGTAGATCCGGGCAGAATATGGGGTAGGTATTAGGAATGCTCCATCCCGTGATAGAAAGAGGTGCAATGGACTTGAAGGTGAAACCCATAATCTCCCTGGATGGATGTTAACAGGCCCCATTCAAGTGCCTTGTAGCAGCCAGCAGGAAATGGACCCCAACCTATGTGGTTGAGGACGCTTGCCATTGGTATCCTTGGGTCTGTCCTACTCAAGGTAGAAAGGGCGAGCACTTACAGGCTTCTCAGTGAGTTAGCATGCGGGGGCAAGGGTCCAAACTCAGCAATCAACCAACAGACACAATACCTTAATGTCGAGCTCAGTGCTTCTCTTTTAGAAAAGGCAAGTACTTTAATCACACAACAGAACTAAATCCTAAATATGGGCAGAAAGTAGAGTCTCTGCGCTTGACTCAATTGGAGCACATCTCAGTTCTTTTGCTCTAGTCCCTGTGAAGCCCCACAATGCCTGCACACAGATTTTTGCAGGTCAGATAGTGAGACGTGGCAGCTTATGCCTTCTGTCTTCACTGTAGCCTCTCTTTGGTGCCAACGTCATTGGATGAAGGCAGCAAGGCTGGTCCAGTATCACAGCATGAGTCCTCCATCAGTTGCTGCCTCCCAGGTTGATCAGGCTACAGCTGCAACATGCATGTGTCGTCTCCAAGGCTGATCAGGCTCATTGTGGTGAAATGCTGGTATGAATCCATGGCCATTCAGATTCAGAGCAGTGAGGTGCATTTGCTGCCTCCCAGACTGATCACGCTCACAGCAGCGAGGTGCAGGTATGGTCTAACAGGCCAGTAGGGCTCACAGCAACACAATGCCTTCTTGATCTTCTGGCATCAGCACCTGCAGCAGTAGCTTAACGGTTTAGTTTAATGCCCACAGTGGCTGATGGCCGCACTCGATTTGGTGCAGCACATGGGACAGTTCTCAGGTAGGAGCTGCACAGACTAGGGGGCACACTCATGATACATTTTTCTCCTGGATTCACTCCCTGATACTGCTTGCTTTCTCTGGGTGCTCAACATTCTCGGTATATGCAGTATGTCCCAACCCTGGCACTCTCTCCTCCTGCAGGGTAAGTCATACTCCTACCCACATTCAGCAGACAGGCTGGCTGGCTGGCTTTAAGGTACCAGGCTGACCCCTAGGTTCTCAAGCAGAAAATGCAGACTTCGGGTGATGTGCCCATACACCTAGGAGACCTGCTGTCCAGCAGATACCAGCACTTGTCACACAGATTCTGCAGAGCATCCTTTTCCGTGGCCAACATGAACTTGGGGCTGAAATAAGGTGGGGTAGTTTGGATCTCACTTGCATTAATATTTTCCAGACAGGGCATATGTATCCACTGTCTTAAACTTAAGAAACGGTTAGAGTTGGCACTCCTTTCAGCTCTCCTTTTCAAGCTGCTCTCAAGAAACAGCCTTTTTGTAAAGTGATGCTTCTCACCGCAGGCTGCACTGGGATTCGCTTCAAGCTGGAACACCCACCATATGGATAGGTGGAGTGAGGGTTCCCTGCACTTGGCTATCATCAGCCTTTCTAAAGTAGCAACCATGACAGACAAATGAGAAAGTGTGGCCTAGAAACTTCCTTCACTGACTTTTCACTGACTTCTTCCATCTACCAAATGGCAGTGTTCAAGAAGAACTAACCAGCAGACCCTTGCTAACAAATTCTTCATGGTATTCTTAAAGGCAGCCTTGAGTCCATCCTCCTCACCTCAGTGTGTGGAGGATGGACACAGCCACAGGAATGCAGGCAATACACATCCTCTACCTGGGGAAGCTGTCTCCACCCTCCATCTTTTGTAATGCTTAACTAGGGGTATCTAAAATGGATATGACTTCCTTCAGTACTCAGACTCATACACTCAGACAGCCTTACTACCACACATATAATATGTGCATATTATACACAGACATACTTGATACACACAGAATATCAGCACAATTTTCTGGGGTACGCTTAACAGTGGAAATTCACAGAAGTGGAGTGTGTAGATCACACTCACATTCACAAAGGTGAAAGGGTTTGCTCATTGTAAGGACTCAGAAAACATGATATACTGCCATTACTACCTTATGTGCTACATCCAGAAGAGGGACAGTAGTCCAATGTGCCCCTCTAGATAACACAACAGGTCCTAGACCTCACATTGTAGTGGAAAGGACCAGGCCTCTGTGCACATGCTGGATAAGCATGACGCCAGAGCCAGCTTAACAATTAGTATTCCAGATTCACATGCAGTTGGACAATCATGGCAGGAGAACATGTCTGTATACCATGTTGGGAACATTACCATCCCAGCACATATCCCTAGAGGTACATTATAGTGTACACCTGTGAGAAGGAATACTACAGAGGGGAAATGCATTCAGGTTGATGGAAGGAAGAGAAGGCCTGCAGTATCCTGACAGAGGAGGCGGATAACATCTGGATCTGAAGTGTTTTATAAGATTATGATCAGAATAACACCATAAATAAATTAATTAACCCAAATATAGGCAATACAAAGGTGTTAAATAGGTGACCGGATCGTTCAGAATAGTGGACAGTGCTGAGCCGTGCAGGCATTAGGAAATTCCTGAGGACCCTGCAGATGTCGTCAAGCCACTGTCTGGTGGTGTTGAAATTCAGAATCTTCATGGGTGAGAAATCACATAAGTACGTCTCTTCAGTCTCTGCGAAGGATGGAAAGCAGATGGAAATGAGAACTGAGGAGGGCACCCAAAATAACACAGGTGAAGGAAGCAAAAAGAGCAGGAGTACCACAAACAAAAGAAAAGCTGTAAGGCACCATCTTTAAAGTCCTGACTCTATTTATGAGAACCTGGAACCTTTGTGATTGCTCTACTCACTCTACTCATTGCCTCTATTGACCCCAACACAGACACTAGAAATCAACAGCTGGTCATTTAAAGTTTCTGGCTTTTTTTGCAAACTCAATTGTCTCTGTTTTGCTGTCGGATCGAATTGCACACATTTTCTTTCTTTTATCCAAAGGGTTCTCCCATTCACTCATCCAAGTAGACATATAAAACAACACGGACAGACACTTTCTTAAATAGGTACATACAAGCTAACTCCATTCATACTCTAGTCATGATGGAGAAAACGTGCCCCAGGTATGGTGGACTACATAGAGGGAACTGGTATGGTTATTTCTGGTGCTCATGATTGTGACAATACAGTGTTACTTGCCAGTTATTCCAGTATACCAGGAGATGTCAAAGGTGATGGAGGATGAGGGAGAATGGAGAGGCCAGGAGGCCTGAGAGACTGGCTAAATAGATTCAGGGGGGGAGTAGTAGTGCAGTAGCTTGACTGATGAGCTGCCTTAAGGTATGCAAGACACAGGAGTGCAGTGACACAACACAATACCAGCGAAACATCACCATTCACTGTAGTGGGACATCACAACAGTTATCTAGCAAGCTAGGGTGCAGCAGGTACCAAGCACTGGAATCAGTGGAGGTTTACAAAAGTTACGCTACATGAAAGAGCAGTGGGACACCAATCTCCCAAGGAATGACAACAGTTATAAAGTTCACGAGACTGCAAGGAGCATCAATCACTCATGGCAGGGGTGGATTTGCAACATTTTTGCAATTCGTGAGGTCCACTTTGGGCATGAGTGTGGACCTATTTTGAAATGTACTGAGGTTGTGGCCTGGCTGTCAAGCCAAATATACCAATATGAAGTGCAGCCTACAAAGCCCAAGGAAAAACGGCCATTGTTTTTTGTTTTGGTGGTCACAATTATCCAGAGCCAAGATAGCCACTTTTCTTAAAACTTGCATGAGGTAAAAGGTATCCTACTGGAGTGTCTTGGGGCGGTGGGGTGTATGGAGTGCTGATGACATTGTCTCAGAAGGGATGACACAGGAGCCAGCACTCTGACTCAGTGGCCCATGAGAGGGGAGTGCTAAGGGGACATTGCTCTGCAGTGCAAAGGATTTGTGTAGGTCTTTGGTGGAGCAGGAGGGTGGGCCTATGGACTTCTAGAGACCAAGGTAAAATGTCCCTCTGTCTTGGTTTCTCTGACTGTGATGATCTCAGCGAAGATTCTAATTTGTTTCTGGGCCCTGGTCTTGGCAAGGAGATTTATCCTCACTCCTTCTTTACAGTAAGGAGTTCATTAAGGGTCTTAGTCTCTTCATCTTCACTCGTTATACTATTTCTTTGCCTTTTATTATTTCTTCATTTGATTGTCACGCACATTTCTATGCAGATGATTGTGAAGATTACTTTTTATTTCTTACTTTATCTGCCTCTACCCATGTTCATTTTTCTGCCTGTCCTTCTGCCAGGATGGTGTGTCTTTATCTTCCTAAGATGAAAATATTTTTCCTTTTTCCTTTTTCCTTTTTCTTCTCCTTCTTGAAACTTCTGTGTCTTTCTTCTGCTGTCCCAAGTGAGTTGGCCTATAATTTGGGTACAATTGTTGTGTTGTGGTCTACCTATTCTAAAACAAAATTCTCTGGTTTCCAAAACATGTTGCTTCAAGCCAAAATCAAATCAGCTAAAATCAAGAAAATCCCAAATCTTTCTTCCCTTCTCAACAGCTCAACTTCGCATTCAGTCTCTCACAACTTTGTTGCTTCAGTCCTGATATCATTCTATTTAGGCCTCTCTTCCACCTTAATTTATTCTTCAGTCTTTTGCTTGTCTTTTAGATTGTCTTTGGACCTGTGATCGTGTCACACCTTCTTTATCTTGTTTGAGTTGGTTGCCTATTCATTTCATTTTCATTTTCAATACCGGTGCATTGTTTTTAAATGGATTAAGGGTCTGGCGCCTTCCTACCTTACTGATTTACTTCAACTTTATCAATCTACCCGAAATGTTCATTTAACCGGTCTAGGTCTTTTGATTTGTCCTTGTAAGAAACTGGCTCTATATATACTGCACCAAAGTGAGGTACAGTGTGTATAGAGTCCAAGAGTCTCCAAAGGTTTGGCAGAGGTTAAAGTTAGGTAGAACCTTATTCGGACAGTGTAAAGCATTTGATGTACATACTCAGTCAGTAAATGGTCTCACACACTCAGAAACTGAACTCTAGGCCAATTGTTTTGTATAAAAAAAATATACTGTTGTTTTATCTCTAGAACCAAGCAAGCCTGGTACAGGTAAGCATATAAATACTTTGTAGTAGTAATTGTCTTGTTTGAACACAGTTCAGAATTGCAGTATAACTGGTACTGGTTTTGAGTACAGATTTAAGAAAGCAGATTGCAACACATTGCAGGTATAGTACATTCAATTGAATGGGCTTTTTAAGAAAAATGCAGTTAATTACTTTTCAGATTACTTTTCTAACCACAGGACTTGATCCTAGATTCAGCCCTGGGGCATTTCCTGAAAACAGGTGAGTAAATGCGTTTTTGCAGTTTGTACGATTTTTTAAGAATATTCTTGTATTTCAAAAGTTGACACTTAGAAACTTTTTCACAAAGAACCCCCAATGTTATCCTATGGAAGGAAATTCAATTCACAGGTAAGTTACTTTTCTTACTCAGTGCTGGACACCTAGGTTCAGCACTGGGACCTTTCCTGCAAACAGTTGAGAAAATTCAGTTAGGTTATTTGTGCGATTTTTAAGGATTAGTCTTAGTTTTCAAAAGTCGACACTTCAGAAACTTTTTGGGAGAAAAAGTGTCAATGTTATTCTATGAGGAAAAATGAGTTATCGGTTTCAAGGTAAGTAATTGGTCTTTTGAGTTAGGGTTCTGGGGTTAGACTCAGGGGTCTCCCAGGGTCAGTGATGCACTGTTGTTTCACCCCCAGTGGCACTAGGGCAGCCGGGTGCAGAGTGTTGAGGCCCAATGTTATCCTATGGAGGATAGGGGCTCCGGTTGGTGGCTGCTGGCAAGCAGGCCACAGGGTTGTGGGAGCAAAGATCCTAGGGTTAAGCTCAGGGCACGTTGGGGACCAAGTTAGCACCAAAGGGGCACCCTCAGAGGCGCTAGGGCAGCCGGGTGCAGGGTGCAGTTTTGAGGTCGGGTGCCCTGTTGAATTCAATGGAGATTCTCCGGGACATAGAAACACTGCAGGCTCGGGGACGAAGATCTTCCAGAAGTGACCACCACTTCGAGGGGTAAGTTGGGATGTAGAGGGATGGTTAGACACCACTGGGTTGGGCACACAAGGCCGTGGGGCGACGGGTACAGGGGTGCCTTTGGACGTCAAATTTTCTTACCCGCTCTGGTCACGGTGGGGGGGTCTCCTGGGATTGAGGCTGCAAGCGTCGTCTGGAGGCTTGAGGCAAGTCAGGGGTCACCGGATCTCGGGTCAGGATTGCCGGGGGACCTCCTCGTGGTGTTTGTTCACTCAAACACAGGTCGGACTCGGCGGGTACAGTGTGCTGGATTCGCGGTTTCTGGCTGGCACCAGAAGCTGCAGTTCAATCACGTCCGATGTTCACGGGAGAAGAAGCTTGGAAAGTGAATGCAGGCAGGTCCTCCGGGGTTTTTGAGGTTGCTGGCCGCTGGACAAGCCGGGGTTTCGCAGGAGCAGGTTCGAGGGGAGACAGGCCTGTAGGGCTGGGGCCAAGTCAGTGGGCGTCGTCCTCTTGTTAGCTCTGCATGGCTTCTCGTCCTTCTTCTTTTCTTGTTGTTGCTGGATCTGAGGAAAGAAGGTTCAGGGTGTCCTTAAATACTATATTTAGGGGTGTTACAGGTAGGTAAAGGGCAGGGACCAATGGGTCCCTTCCCTGGGGTGGGTACACCCCCTATTCTGCCACCCTCCAGTGGGAGGGGGGCAGGAGCCTGTCCCTGGTTGGCTGGGTCACCCCATCCTCAAGATGGTGGGAACTCGAGGTTGTGCTTCACCTCGCCTCCCCCACCTTAGAGGTGGAGTTGGCAGAGGTGGGCACACCTCTCTTCCTCACTTATTTTTCCCGCAGGTTCTCCCGCCCAAAGTGGGGGGTAGTACCAGTGGGGATCAGTTGCTGAAAGCAACAAATGGTCTGGAGAGGCTCACAAAGGTGGAATGCCTTTGAAGCTTCTCCTTTGTGAACCCTGCCCATCCTGGGGGAGGAGGCTTGGCACCTCGTCCCAGGATGTGCATTGATTCAGGCCCCAGAGAGAAGCAGGCTCTCGACCTAGGGGTCCAGAAACATGTCTGGTGGTGCCAGCCTGTGCAGCCACTCGGTCAGTCAGTTGGTCGTTTTTCAGGGGGCATCTCTAAGATGCCCTCTGTGGTGCATTTTACATTAAATCCCACACTGGCATCAGTGTGGGGTTAATGTGCTGAGAAGTTTGATACCAAACTTTCCAGTCTTCAGTGCAGCCATTATGGTGCTGTGGAGTTCGTAATGACAACCTCCCAGCACCATATGCTCTTAATGGCAGCACTGCACTTACAGGGCCCAGGCATGGACCTGAGCCCTGTAGGGGTACAGGTCTCAAGCACCTGTACCCTCACCACTGGTATAGGGCACCCAGCTAGAGGGGTGACTGATGTATGCCAGGGCAGTGGTTTGTGGGGATGGCACACAGGGATGTGTGCCATGTCGTCTCTTTGTTTTGTTCTGCACCAAGACACTCAGCCTGCAACGGCAATGTGTGTGTGCCAGGGTACAGGGCCTCTAAGTGTGGCACAATTGGTGCTGCAGCCCTTAGGAGCATTCTCTGGTCACAGTGCCCTGGGTACATGGGGTACCATTTACCAGGGACCTACCTGTGGCCAGAGTTGTCAATTGGGTTTTGTTTTGGGGACAGAGAACAGGCCCTGGGGTCCTGATTGGCAGGGCCCCAGAGCACATCAAGTCAAAGAGCATCAGTAGTCTGGCAACAACAAAAAAAGAGGGGGGGGTTACTGCAACAGAAACCCACTTTCTCACAGTCCTCGTCTTCCTTGTGTTGCTTCCTATTTCAAGTCCTTTGATTTGCTGTTGACAAAAATAAAGAATGATTTTCTTCTCTGCATTAGAATTTCTCCATTATTTGCTACACTGGCGCTTACCATCCAATGCAAATCAAGATATGCATTGGATAGTTTTCCAAAGAAGCACAAAGTTGTGCTATGCACTGCTTTGCGTCAAGGGGCGTTCCATGGGTGGCACATGGGCGTACCCATGCAACTACCCATGGGTTTTGACACAAATCCCAATCTACAAACATTTGTAGATAGTTTTTGCCAAAATCGTACACTTTCTCAAGGAAGTTATAACGAGGAGAAATGTTTTCATTTCTCTTTGTTATTCCTACTTTGCATGCGTGCTGCACTGTAAAGCACATAAACAAAGCAGGAAAAGGAGTGGCATTGTTTGGCATGAAGTGGAGTGTAATGGAGTGGCATTGTGTGGAGTGAAGTGGCATTGTGTTGTGGGGCATTGTGTGCAGTGGAGTGGAATTGTGTGGCGTGGATTGGAGTGGAGTGGCATTGTGTGGTTCAGAGTGGCATTGATTGGAGTGGAGTGGCATTTAGCAGAATGGAGTGGAGTGGCATTGTGTGGTGCAGAGTGGCATTGAGTGGCATTTAGCAGAATTGTGTGTCATTGTATAGTGTGGAGTGAAGTGGCATTGTGTGGCGTGGAGTGGAGTGAAATTTTGTGGAGAGGAGTGGCATTGCATTGTGTGGCATTTTTTATTTATTTATTTTATTTTATTGAACTTGTATTGCGCGCAGCTACCCGCAGTGGGTTTCCCGGCGCCAGGGATAGACTGGAGAAGAAATCAGAAGACAAGCGATTGCAAGAGGGAGACATCAGACCGGAGGAATCTAGGACTAGAACAGAAGGGTCTTCAGTTTTTTGCGGAAGGCCAGAAGACTGGGTTCTGTTTTAAGCGCCAATGGGAGAGCATTCCACATCTTGGGGCCTAGATATGCGAATGAACGGCCTCCCATTTTTGCCAGTCGGATTCTGGGAATCACAAGATTGCCACTGTGGGATGACCTCAAGAGGCGGCCAGGCTGATATGGCTGTGCAAGATTGTGCAAGTAGGCTGGAGCGGAGCCTTGACGAATTTTAAAGAGGATGCACAAAGTTTTGAAGGCCACTCGATCCAAGATTTTTAACCAATGGAGGTCACGTAGAGCCTGCATTGCGGACATTCTCCTAGGGACATTACGCAGCAGGCGGGCGGCTGAGTTTTGTACGACCTGGAGTTTATTGATTGTAGCTTTATCTGCTCCTAGATAAAGCACATTGCCATAGTCGATATGGGACATCACAAGGGCCTGTACAACAGTTCTACGAGTGGACTCAGGCAGCATCCATATGATCTTTTGCAACCAGCGAAGGGTGTTAAAGCAGATCGCAGCGACCCTAGTTGCCTGCTGCCTCATCGAGAGTTTGTCGTCAATTAGGACACCGAGGTTGCGAGCAACAGGCACGGGGGTAGGCAGAGGACCCATGTCACTGGGCCAATGTCGTGGACCCCAGAGATCTTTTTGTTTGCCTAGTATGATCACCTCGGTCTTATCTCCGTTGAGCTTTAACAGATGCATTTGCATCCAGGCTGCAACGCGAGAGAGGCCGATTTTGAGGGCAGAGGTGTCCTGAGCCCTGCTGCTGGACAAAGAGAACACAATCTGCGTGTCGTCTGCGTATGAGTATATAGACAGACCGGCGTCCTCTACGATGGAAGCAAGTGGTCGGATGTAAATATTAAACAACAGAGGGCTCAATATAGACCCTTGGGGGACGCCGTAGGCAGAGGAATGAATCGCAGATTCCGCTTTGTTTGAGAAAACCTGAAAGGTGCGCTCATTAAGAAATGAGGACACCCAGGCAAGCGCTGATCCAGCAACACCGAGGGATCCGAGAGACTCCAGTAGGATGGAATGGGACACGGTATCGAAAGCAGCGCTTAAGTCAAGAAGAATCAGCGCAAAGGTCTCACCGCCATCGATACCGTGTCGGAGTCGCTCAGTTACCCCTAGGAGTGCGGATTCGGTGGAATAATTAGCGCGAAAGCCTGATTGGGACGGATGGAGATATCCCAGGTTTTCAACAAACTCATTAAGCTGGGTGTTAACATGGCGTTCTAGGATTTTAGAACAGACTGGCAGCAGGGATATAGGCCTGAAGTTGGCAAGATTTGTGATATCAGCACCAGATTTTTTAGGCAGAGGGACGACCATGGCATGTTTCCAATCCTGTTCCACACGAGATTCGATGAGCGAGACGTTTAATAGCCTCATTAGGAACCTTCGTGGTCAAGTTGTTTAAGTATCTTCACGGGGACTGGGTCCCGCGGAGATCCAGACCTGATGCTTTTTAAGCAGGATAGGAAGGAAGCGTCATCAAATGGTGTCCAGTTGTGGATGAACTCAGTGGGGGAGGTGGAGGTATTATAGTACGGACCGTGTAGAGAGGAATCAGTTGGAGAGGGAGGGGAAGCAAGAGATTGATGGATGCCCTCAACCTTAGATACAAAAAAGTCTGCTATGGCATTACACTGTATGGCATCTAAAGCCGGCAATGCGGGGATAGTATCAGCTCCTGTGAGTTTTTTAACTGTGGCAAAAAGAGTTCGGGGACAGTTTTGCACTGAAGTAATTGTGAAAATGGTGTAGGAGGCCTTAGCACGTTTGCAGTTTGCATGATAAAGTTTTAGTTCTTCTTTGTAAGTTACTTTAGAGGAAGCTGAATAGGACACCCTCCATTTCCTCTCCAAGGCTTTGCATTTGGAGCGTTGGATTTTCAGCTCCTCTGAATACCAGGGTGCTGGTGGGCGTAAGGATCTATGTTTGCTCCTGGATAAGGGGGCAAGAGTCGATACTGCATCTGTCAGCCAGTCAGAGATGGAAACATTCAGATTCTGGACAGTGTTGATGGAAGATGGAATAGACTCAGTTAGGCGCAGGTTAAAATCGACTATATTGAGCTTGTCCCAGCGATACGATGATTTAATTTCATCCGCATGGACCCTGGCAGAGTATAAAGCAGGAGGTAGTACAAAGTGAACCGCATAGTGATCAGACCAAACAAGCGGGCGGGCAGAATGAGCACAGTCAAATGAGAGAGTGGAGATGATTGGATCCAAAAGATGACCAGCATTATGAGTGGCTCCAGAGTTACAGAGTTTGAGGTTAAAAACCTCAAGGTCAGAAAGAAGGACTTTATTGATAGGGTTGTTGGCATCATCGAAGTGAATATTCAAATCACCAAGAATGGTGAAATTATTAGATTTTAATAGTGTTGCTGATAAGCAATCAATAAGTGAGGGAATCCAAGGTGCGGCATTTCCGGGCGGTCGATAGATTAGCAGGCCGGAGAGCGTCATTCGAGGATTAATCGTAAATTTGAAAAGTGCAGCCTCACTACCTTGGAGATGTAGGGGTTCCAGTTTACATTGATAGATGGATTTATAGATGATTGCGATTCCACCACCTATACCTACAGGTCTGTCCTGGTGCAGCATAACATAGTTAGGAGGAACGGCTGCAGCAATGTCCGGACCCGAACTGGCCTGAATCCACGTCTCGGTCAGGAACAGAGCGTCAGGTGATTCCTCAGTGATAAAATCGAAGATGTTTAATTTATTCCTAGGGAGCGATCTACAATTTAGGCTCCAGAAATGAAGAGGGGACGGCATGGAGTGGAATGGGATTATGTGGTGTGGAGTCGAGTGGCATTGCATTGTGTGGACTGAAGTGAAGTGGCATTGTGCAGCGTGGAGTGGTATTGTGCATAGTGGAGTGGTATTGTGTGGTGTGGCATTATGTATTGTGGAGTGGCATTGTGTGGAGTGGAGTGATATTGTGTGGTGTGTAGTGGAATGGCATTGTGTAGCATGGAGTGGCATTGTGTGGCGTGGAGTGTCATTGTGTGTCATGAAGTGGCATTGTGTGGCATGGATTGAGTGGAGTGGCATTGTGTGGTGTAGACGGCCATCGTGTGAAATGGTGTGGTGTGAGTGGCTTTGCGTGGTATGGAAAGTTTCCTGATTTGGTACTGAATTGCCCTATAATGTTTCACCGCCTCACATTTTATAAGTGCAATTATAATACAATATGTTACCAATTATCTTCACCTATGAACTATATAATCATCTGATGCCTTTGATAAGAGACAGGAGCTTGTTAGTATGTACAACGTTTCTGCGAGAACTGTTTTGTTTATAAACAAATATATTTTAGACCAGGAGTGTCCAGTGGGCGAGGGAGCAACATATATTGTACTGGCTAGGGATAAACTAGATGGAGCCAGGTGACAGTAGTGTTATGGAGCTATAAATGTCAAAAGCCTTTTCCAAACAGGAGCAGCAGAGGTGCTCAGAACAGATGTTTCCAAGTTGAAAATCTGGAAGCTCTCTGACACCACTCTCAGACATTGTGGTGAGGGTGTGGGAGGGGAAGAGCAACAGAGAGAAGAGGTGGGTGGGAGAAGAACCACCATGGGCAACGGAGTGGGAAAGGAAGAAGAAATAGTACCTCAATCACAGCACCAGTAGAGGACAGACACTAATTAAGAAGAATCAGCCTGTGCTTGGTCCATGCTCAACAGACACAAAAGAAAGTGACGCCAGGTACGTGCTTGCCACTTAGAAGCCAATGAAGAAGAGTGGCAATGACGTCAAGGAATGGTAAGCAATGGATGGGCTCCAAGCCCTTTATAGTAAACAATACCCCTTGCAGTGACAGCTAATGACAGCGCATGCGCTGTCATCAGACGAGAGCAAAAAACTGCGACTTTCCACAATTATAGAAGTAGGACTACAATTTTGCATCCAGCTAGGGGCACAGAATGAATGAATTGACAACACTCACTAACTAAGGGTGATTAAATGCAAGTTTTGTACACACAGTATCATCTTTTTTAATGAAATTGTTTTCTGATGAAGGCTGAAAGCTCATCCTGCACTTGAATACTCAAAAACGTGCCTCCTTCTGTGCCCAGTCGACTCTCTCTTAAAAAAGAGACGTGTTAACCCCTTTCCTGCGGGGGTAATTCCCCCACGGTGCAGGGGGGGGTCCGCGGCGCCGCTGTGCTCGTGACGAGCTGAGCTCGTCATGACTCACAGTGGAGCTGTGCTCATGACGAGCTGAGCTCGTCACAACCCCACCTACCGATTAATTCTCCCGCACAGGCGGGGAATTTATCTCGCGTGGGCGGGCCGCGGCCGTTATGACGAGCTCAGCTCGTCATGAGCACAGCTCCACTGTGACTCATGACGAGCTGAGCTCGTCATGAGCATGGAAGGGGTTAAATGTACTGAAATTTGCCAGGACATGTGGTGGAAAAGATGAAAAGCAGGTGAAGAAGAAAAGGAGTAAGGAACTGTAGGAAAAATAGTACAAATGTAGGAGCAGTAGGAAGGCTCCTTTTATGGTCATTAGAAGCATGTTCCAGAGTCCCAACTCGGCAGAAAAAAGAGACTGGGCAAAGGCAAGAACAAGGGAAAGGAGCGTGACTGCATTTTGTGTGTATACATTTGAGGGGTTGTTGGCTCTGCACTACTTAGATGTACAGCTTAGTTAGAGAAGCTGCTTCTGATCTCATGTCTATGGCCCGGGTTACGAGAGGTGGACTTATACTGAGAGCTTTGGTCAGGCAGGCCTTTTATTCCACCGGGCAATTTCCCAGTTGGCTTTAGCCCTTGGAGGCCATTTTTTCAGCCGCGGTCTGTGCAGTAAGAGGGGTGGAGCTGGTTTGGGGGGGGATTCAGTAGGCAACCACGAGGGAAAAATAAATAAATAACTAATTTTCCCTCGTCGTCACCTGTCCAAATCCCCCTCTCCCATCCGGCCCCACCGCTCTTACCTGCACGGGTCTCGGTTGCATTTTTTGGAAGTCCAGGGCTGATCTTGGTGCCTCAGTTACTTTCTCTAGGTCCCCAAGGTTAATTGCAACAGGTACGAGTGAGGGAGGGGGGTTCAAGTGAGACAGAGAGAGAAAGAGAGTGAGGGAGGAGGAATATAGAGAGCAAGGGGGTTAGAGAGATGGAGAGAGACTGCACAAGGAGACAAAAGGAGCGGGGCTGGTGGGAGCCTTTTTCACAGGCCTGCATTTGGTTCCCCAGTCTGACTCTGTCCTGAGCTATAACTCTAGGTGGAACTCTGGAATCCCAAGTGCCTCCGAGCTCAGAGTTATCAGATCTGCAAACCCTGGACTAGATACTTCCAGGAGCAGAGGCACCAGTTACTTTTATGAACTGCAAGGGCAGGAACTGTAGGCAGGAGCACAGCTACCCCTCGCCGCTGGCGTAACGAAACTGGAGGGCCCCCCCTGCAAGGCACGTGGAGGGGCCCCCCCCAGGCTCAATCAGGAGCTCTCTGGCCAGAGTACAGCGCTGAGGGGCCCCCTGGAGCTTGAGGGCACCCCACTCTGCAGCGGTTGCGGGGGCTTGTGTTATGTCACTGCCCCTTGCCCTAACCCTGCCGTAGTATGAGGGGAGCAGACCATCCCTAACCCACTCGCTAGCCCCCACCAGCCCAGTACTAAGGCCCTCCTGTTCAGAACAGGTAACACATGTCAGCAATTTACCCCTGTAAATGTGGGACAACCACTCAGTAACGGAAGCAGTACTGGCCGGTGTGGTAATTCCCCATTCCATGGTGAACCTGTTAATCAGGCCTTCTGCCTACAGCTTGAAGATGCAGCTTTTCATCTGACCACTAGGGGGCGGAGCAAGTACTCATGTGGGGACAGACAAGTGCCAGGGTGTCTCAGCAATACATAAACGGAGTTTTTAACTGGGTCACTGACACTTCAAGGAGGAATCCCGCTGCAGAGTGATGTTGGCTTTGTGGAAACTACAGGCCTTCATAAATTTTTAAGAGGATTTCTGCCCTGCTGCTAGAGATATGCCTTTCAAGATTAGCAATGCAATTGAGCTAAGTTCTACCGACTCGTTACAGGCCTGATCTGGCAGTTACACGTTTCTGGTTTATATGGGTCAGATGTTGAATTAATTTCTGTTAAATATTCAGACGCCTGCATTATTTAAAGTGTCGTGTTATGATTGAACAACCTCATCTCGCGCTTTTGCAGTCGGATCCCTCCAGGGACTTCTTTACCGTGCAGCCTGGGGGGTGGAAATAGAGGCCCCCGGCCCTCTCCTTGGAATCACCAAATATCAGATTTTGAGAAGCCAGCAGGGAAGTAGCTAGAAAATGAAAATACCCCCCACTGTGTGTAAAGACCCAGTAAAACAAGCGCGCCTGCGATTCCTCAGAAGAGTTCCATGCACTCTTCATCCTTTCACCCTTCCATTCATCCATCCTTTTACGAATCCATCCTTTTCCGCGTATTCCATCCTTTCATCTGACCACCTGTCACCCTTCCATCCATCCATTCTTTCTCCCGTCTGCTCTGTTTCTTACATGAACAGTGACAAGCAGAAAGGAGATATTTATGGCAATATGTTTATTTTTTCTATGCTAGCAAAAAATTAAATCTCTGTATGTTCTTATACATTCTGAGCTTCAGCATTTTTTGATCTGACTGACATTTGGTTATCTCTGGTACACCACTACCATTCTGGCCATCCATGATAACTATATTTGATATAACTGTGGCCTAACTTTGGTGTAGTTTTGACATTCATGGCAGCATTCTGGGTATAATGGCATAATGATGGCTCATCCTTGATGTGGTGAATATTCTTGACAGCATTTCTGCTACTTCCGGGAAATTGATGCCTATCCTTCATATGTGAAAAGAGAAATATTGATGGACAGAATGCAGAACAATGTCATACATTCACCCCAGTACAGAGATCTGGGCCTAAATCTATCGTTTTTTTGCTCACCATGCCATTCCAGTTTGGACCCAGCCATATGCAAATCAGTCTTGACCCTGTGCCTCATGGGAACAGTCCAGCCCGAACTGCCAGGCCAGGTCCTCCCTGGACTGGAAACAAGCATCCTAGGACCGGTTTCGGGGTTTCACCCCTCTTCGGCCAGGATAGCTTGATTCCAGTGGCATTCATATGTGGGCATGAAAAGCAGACTCAGTCTAGGTGTTACAATAGTACATGTGAGTGATTGGTGAAAGTCACAAAACTGTGGGGCATATGTACAAATGTATGGATTGCGATTTCCTAATTGCGATTCCTAGTGGTTCGCAAATCGATCTACCTCATGAATATTCATGAGGTGGATGGCAGATTGCAGCCCATTAGGTATTGCAGCCATCACAGGGATGGTGGCTTGCTGGGGTCAGCAGATCACAATGTCTGTGATTGCTTTTTCATAAAACATTTTTTTTAATTCAGCTCATTTTCCTTAAAGGCAAAAGTAATGTGTGTCAAAAATAATGAAACTTATAAGTTTCATTTTTTAAGAATAGGCAATAGTCTGTGGGACCACTGCTTGCTTTTCAAAAATATTCATTTCAACATTACAAATGGGAAAGGGTCCCTTGGGGACCCCTTCCCAATTGTGAATGGTTAGCACCTCTTTTGAGGTGTAGGTAAAATATAAATATTCGGTCTCAAAACATTTATGCATATCACAAGGGACACCCTAAACACGCCCCTGCCAAATACCAAATCACTAAACACCAATCGCAATTTGGTAACATGTTACCGAATTGCACTTTGTGCTTTTTTTCATGAGCGTAAATAAAAGCATTTTTGTGGTCAGAAACGAAACATATTTCAACTTTTATTTTATGCACAATTCATTCTGAGCTTGAGGTGATTATTGATGATTTTGGTTCTTTGATAACAGAAGGCACTAACTGTTAGGCGTGGCCCTGTGTCTGTACATGTGAATTAACCTGTGAGTGTGTATGTGTGCTTGTGTATGGCTGCCAGGGGTGAGGCGGGGGTTAGCTGTCTTAAATATAAACAAGGCATTGTGGGTCCATGGCATTTTGTGCCGATAGGCTATCCGTGTCATGATAATGAAATACTGTGGACATTCTTGGTAACATCCTGCTATGCCTGGCATAATTGTGGTAAATACCCGACATGTTATGGGCAATCTTGGTGGCATTCTGGCTATGTAATGAATATTAAAGGCACATACCTCACTTATTATGGGCATTCATTATGACAGTCTATCCTTAGTATGCTCTAGGCATTCTTTCCTACATTTTGGTAATCTTGGCCAGTGCTTAATTTGTAAAATAATAAGTGCCAGGGCTTTAGTCAGGAGGCCACTGCAGCTTGCCCCACTCATTTCTCCTAATCGCTCTGCCAATAACAGTATCAGCACAGCTACCATCCACCACACACTTAGCAGTGTGACCATTAAGACTATTCTAGGCCCCCCATAGCTATAAGAATGGCTTGTGCCACAGGTATTAGTATTTTAATGTATATTGAATCAACAAACAAATGCTGTTGTGCTGTTCTCTAATTTAGGGCAGTATGTCACATGGTGGTGCTGTTTGTCTGTTGCTGGTGTTGACAATTAAGTGCCAGTGCTCAGCACTGGAAAGCACCGGCTCAAATTAAGCACTGAATTTAGCACAAAGGGTCCATCCGTGATGTACTCTTAGCATGTTTTATGAATCCCTTGCATACATAATATTTCCATTCTAGCTACCCCTGGTGTAACCATGACCAAACCTTAAAGTAATGTTAGCATTCTTTTTTTTAAATTTTTTTTTTTTTTTTAAAACCTTTATTACAGAATGCAATAGATATACAATTATGGGCCTACAACCTTCAGGCCGGCCGCTAGCAAGCAGTGGGACCATAAAACACAGTTATAAAACACAAGCGGCAAGTGGTAAAGGTCCCAGAAGTCGAAGGAAGCGTTCGCGGCCACACCGTCCAGACCCCCCAAATGGCGGTTCCATTTTTTAATGAAAAACTACAAACAAACCCACAAGGCAGCAGAAGTCTAAGCAGCATTATGTGCTCCCCTCGGGAGGACCCCACCGATCCACAGGAATAGGGGGGGACGGGCCGGGACAGAAACAAAGTGGGCATGACGACACAGAATCAAGGTAACAAGCAGACAAATCCCGCCACGATAGGAGTTCCAGGGGCCCCACACCTTCACCCATTTCCCAGGCTTACCTCTCGCCACATACACTACCTTCTCCCGAAACATACACCAATCCATGTTGTCCTTCCATACCGAAACCGTTGGTGACCTCTGGGAGCCCCACAATTGTGCTATGTCACGCTTGGCCACCATATATCCCAGTGTCACCCACCACGTTTGCGGCACCGTGTAATCAGTCGGTTCCCACACATTCAACAGACATCTCCTAGCCTCGGGAAACAGCGTCACATGCGTGACCGCTTGCAACACCGCATGCACACCACGCCAGAACCGCGCCACCTCCGGGCATTCCCACAAAGTATGGAAGAAGGTCCCTAACAAACCACACCCACGCTTACACATCCCATCCACGGCATATCCCATACGCATCAGACCCGGCCCCGTAACGTATACCCTGTGGAGTATTTTGAGCTGGACGAAACGAAGGCGGGCCGGTATGGCCACCTCTTTCGGGGAGGCCACCGCAGATACCCAGTCCTCGTCATCCAGCTCCAATTCATCGGCAACCCATGCCTCACGAAGGCCAGTCAGCAGTCCCGAGCGATCGTTGATGAGCTTTTTATAAATCAACGAGATAGTGCCATCCGGTACATGCCCGTCTAGCACTCTATCTTCCAGAGGGGAGCACTCCGGGATGGACGCCACATCCGGGAATACAGAACACAGCGCGTGACGAACCTGCATATACCGGAAGTACTCCCTGTCCTGCAACTGGAATTCCGTCTGCAGCACATCAAACGTTTTAAATCCCCCCCTCGTCCAGAGATCGCCCACCCTGCTGATGCCAATCGTGTCCCACTTATCAAAGCCTTTCGTGGTCCACAAGCAGCCCAATCGCTCAGATGCATACAATAGCGTCGCCCGGGTCAACCGATCCTTCCACCCCATCGCCAAGTTTGCCGCGTGCCACACCTGTACCGCGACCCGTGTGGGACCCGTCAAACGTGCGTCGAGCGATCTAGAGAAGAGCGCACGATTGTAGTCGCCACCCGGCAACAACAATTTGTCCATTTCAAAAGCCGGGTTAAGGGCGGGCCCATAAAGCCCGTGGTTTATCGCAGCCAGCTGGGAGGCCCAGTAATACCGTTTGATGTCTGGGAGGGCGACCCCCCCGTCATACCACGGGAGCGTCAGCTTCGCGAGGGCGACACGCGGCCTCCCATCCCAAAACAGTTGGCGCTGCAGACCCTCCACCTCCCGAAAGTAGCGAGCCGGGACGACGTCCATCGTGTTTTGTAAAGCATATAAAAAACGTGGCAACGACATCATCTTAAACAGCGCCGCACGGCCGAGCGGCGAGAGCGGCAAGCGCCTCCAACGCGCCACATCCTCCTTCAGGCGCTGGAGGGGGGTGAGTAGGTTCTGTTTATATCGGGCCGCAGAGTCCAGGGTAATAAAGATACCCAGATACTTAAATCCCTGCGGAGCAACCTGGATAGGACAACCCCGCGGAAGGAGAGGAGCCTCCCCTGAGAGGACATATACACAGGATTTAGCCCAGTTGATGACTAGGCCGGAGTTGCGGCCAAATGAACACAATACATCCACTAACACAATCAACGATTCACGCGGGGAAGCAAGGTACAAAAGAATATCGTCCGCGTAAAGGGAGACGCGATCCTCATACTCAGGAGTCTATCGGAGACCACGAATCGAAGGGCAGCCACTCCGCCAGGGGCTCCAAGGCGAGCGCAAAGAGGAGCGGCGACAGAGGGCAGCCCTGCCGCGTGCCCCTGCCCAATTCAAAGGGAGCCGATACTCTACCATTCACCACCACCCGCGCCAGCGGTCCGGAATACAACAATTTCACCCAGCCAATGAATCCCGGGCCAAACCCAAACTTCGCCAGCGTCGCCCAGATATACGGCCACTCGAGCGTGTCGAACGCCATAGTGGCGTCCAAGGACGCCAAAATGGCTGGCTCACGTATGAACGGGACCCTCGCGAGCACCCCATGCAGACGCCGCAGGTTAAGCGCGGTGTTGCGATGAGGGATAAAGCCGGACTGGTCCTGATGGATCAGATCGCACACCACGCTGACCAGCCGATTAGCCAGCACCTTGGGCAGAATTTTCGGCTCCGCATTCAACAACGAAATGGGCCTGTAAGACGTGACCCGATCCCGCGGCCTCCCCTCCTTGTGAATAACCACAATAGTGGCAAGACGCTGGTCCAGCGGGAGGGTACCCACCGAACGGGCCGCGAGGAACATATCACGGAGATGCCGAGCCAGTGTATCCGGCCGCAATTTGTACAATTCGATGGGAAGGCCATTAGGACCCATGGCCTTGCCAGAGGCGACCGAACGTATGGCGAGGGCAATCTCCTCAGATGTCGGAGCCGCGTCCATCAACAATTTATCCTCCTCCGAAAGGGAAGGCAGCGCAATATCTTTAAGCAGGGCGTGGGAATCCTCTTCCGAGCGGGAAGATACCGGGGAATACACCCCGCGAAAATACTCAGCGAAGCAATCAACAATTTCCTCCGGCTCAGTGACACACACACCATCCAGTCTCTCAACCGACGGGACAACTCGACTCGCTCTCTCCTTTTTATCCAGCCACGCAATCAGTTTACCAGCCTTATCACCCACATCATACAGTCGCCCCTGTTGCTCTCTACTCAGGCCCCTGGCCGCCTCTGTGACTAGGGCCTTGTAGTCCGCCTGTTTGAGTCTGAGAGCATGCAGTTTGTCGTCTGTGACACCACAATCCAGATCACCCTCCAACTCAGTTATCTCAGATTCCATACGGGTCACCTCCTCCCGCTCGCGCCTCCTGGAATGGGAAATGAGGGATAGGGCCTCCCCCCGGATTACCATCTTGAACGCCTCCCACAGAGAAACAGCAGACGACACAGATCCCACATTATCTCCAAAATATTGCTCAAGGGATTTAACCAAATCTGCGCGGATTGTGGGGTTACGCAGGTACCCCCCTCGGGACAATATCGAAGTGCAACAAGAGCGGGGAGTGGTCGGAAATACCCCGAGCTAGATGCCGCACCTCCCCAACCCTCCCCGCCTGTGCCGCTGGCATCAGAACATAGTCAAGCCTCGAAAGACTGCCATGAGCCCCGGAATGAAAGGTGTATTGTACCTGCGTAGGGTGTTTCAGCCGCCAACAATCCACCAGTCCCAGGGTATCCAAGAGGCCAGACAACCAAGCTTGGGCGCGGGGGAGATCCCTGGGTGGGTGACGATCCTCAGTTCCGGAAATTACAGCGTTAAAATCCCCCCCAACCACTAGAGTCCCCTCCGGCAGTCCAAGAAGAAGGCGCCCCAAATCAGCGAAAGTAGTCGTCTGCAACCCCGGCGGGACATAAACAGAAACCAAAACAAGCACTTTACCCTCCAATCTGCCCACTAGAGCCGTATACCGTCCCCTATCATCATGGAGCACCTCATCAACCTCCAACGGGAGCGAGGTTTTAACCATAATGCCCACACCCCTCGAACCAGAGGTGAAGCCCGAATGGGCTACAAGGCGATAGCCCCGCCTGTTCATGGCACGAAAGGAATTGCCAATAAGGTGTGTTTCCTGCAGAAATACAATATCAGGTGAAATCCGTTTTAAGAACTGCAGGACCACCCCCCGTTTTATCCTGTCCCCCAATCCATTAACATTCCAGGACAGAAGTCTCAGTCCCCTACCCCCCATCACAGCCAAAACCGATCAGTCTCCCCCCAGAGAGCACTTTAGATATAGCACAACAATACTTCTGCCTTGTGGTACAAACAAACAATACCCAACCCCAACCCAACATCCCAAACAAAACTCCCCCCTCCCTGCACCCCTGCATGAGCCCAGACAGCCCCCCCAACTTGCAGTGTGCCTGTCGCCCCTGTGTGAACTAAACTACAAAGACCCCCTAGAGGAGGAAAGAGAACCCCCTCGAGACACCGCACAACCTCCAATGGAGGGGGAACGAGACACAACAGTCAAGGAACCCTGAGCTTGGCCGAAAAGTGGCATCATCAGGAATGAGCCCCAGTGTCAATACCTCATACCCGGTCCGGTGGGCACTCTCCTCCCGCTGCCCCCATCCCATCCCGATCATGTCCCCCAGAATGTTAGCATTCTTGATGACTTAGAAGCCTATGCATGACATACTGTGGAGTTTCTTGTGGGCGTTTAGCTATCCCTGGAATGGGCACCTCCTTGATATGTGTTTACATTTTTGTTGACATTCTAGGTATGCCTGGCATAATGATGTCTATACTTTATATATTGTGCGTATTCCTGAAATAATTGTGGCCATCCATTACATAACGGTGAACAACCCATTGTTTCCCCAGTATAATGTTACCTATTCGTGTTTTGGCAGGAATGAAGCTATGTTTGGCAAAGAAGGCTCATTGGCACCTGTGCCAGTGGAGCAAAGAGCCCATTGCCCCACCTTCTTACACCATTACTACCTAGTGATACTGATTATAGCTTCATTTTATTATCACATTAATGGCATGGGAGACCATTTTCTTTGTTTTGCCACCGATTGTTCAAGGATTTCAAAGGTGGTGGGTTAGCCCCTAAAAAAAACACCCCCGCACACACACTTGGGAATCATACTGCCTCTTCAAAGTTCAACCTGCAGGGTCCAAACAGCTTTCTGTTGCAGGTGCATAAACCTACCAAGTCATCTTACTGGTTTTGGAACTTTTGTCCTGAAAGTTATACACAGGTCTCTGTGGCCGCCATTCCCAGGTCTAAGGTAAGTATTGGGTTGCAACATTCAGGTTCCTATAAAGTGTGCTCAATTCACTGAGCTGTTGCAAGCTAATGTTAAACTCTTTGTATAGACAATAGTAGACTAATACCCCGTGTACGATATTTAGATACCCAGTGTTAGATATTTACTGGGTGTGGTAACAACCTCTGTTGCACATTTGTGCAGAGAAAATGGGGAATTATACTCGAAATTGGTGTTTATCACTTCAAATTTCCCATATATTGAATTTTAATTTTTCTTGGACATTTTCTCCAATAGATTTCAGCAGGTTTGACCTACCCAAATCTGTTAGGAGAAAATTGCAAAGGTGCAGTGTTTACAACAAAACCTGAAACACCATTCACTGTGCAAAGCCCTGTTTGCTCTGTATTTCCATTTATCTTGTAATCATGTCCTCGGATGCTTCGTGATTCATTTGATTTGACAGCCGTCTTTTTGCCATGTTCTGTACAATGACTTTATAAGCATTAAAGAGTATGCACAGCAAGGAGACTAAATTAAATGGCTATCCTTTTATCAGTATGAAAAAGCTGTAAAAATCGAGTCACTCCACTCAGTGCTTGATTTGTAAGAGAATGAGTGACAGGACCCAAAGCTCTGCTCAGAAGCCCGCAGCCACGCTATTAAATGTTGGCACGCTGGATACCAATGCTGCTAGTCTTAATCCGCCTCATGCCACTTTAATCCACTACCAAACACTCCCTGCTCCTTTATCTCAATCTTGCACGTTCCCGCTTTCCCATTTGAAATGAATTTTCCATCTTTTCAGTTTGTGTGTTTTTCCCTCTCTTGCTCTCGGTAAATTTCTGAAATGGAAAAATGAGTGCTGCTCTCCAAAAATAAGTGGCAGTGACCCTTACCGGCAACACTGGCTCAAATTAAGCACGACTCCACTGGAATTCAAATTCAAATTCAATTCAAATTGGTAATTTGCACACTGAGTTGATCTTTGCAGATGATATCCCAGCTAATACCAGCAAAAGTGGCTTGTAGGATCTCCCCACTGGAACGGTTTGAGCCACATAAATTACAGCCATGGTGCAAGTTACCTGTACCGAAATTCCTGAATACACTGCAAGTTAAACAGAGGTGATTTGCCAAACTTCTCTGAACGTGCCATCCCTAGGTTCTATCAGTGCATACTACAAAGAAGGATAGACGTGTACTTGAAATGATTTGTGGATGATGTAGTACACCACAAATCAGGTTAGAGGAGCACAGCGAAAGCTTTTTGGATGTGTTGGACGTGATAGAGGTGCTTTGTTAGACTTTGGGTTTCTCAACACTTGGAGACCAGTGCTCTAGGACAACAGGCTACGGGCACTGTGGAAGACCCTAAGATGCCTCATTACTTATATATTGGTGCATGATGCAAGTCAGGATTGAGGTGCATCAAACAATCTTTCTTGTCTGATCTATGACAAACACCGTTTAAGGCATGGGAAAAGGAGGCATGGGAAAAGTGGGCAATTGCCCAGGCACCACCTTCTAAGGCCCCGCTGGGAAAGTGAACATTCTCTCTAACTCACCTCTATTTGTATACCTTAACCTCTCTCCTTCTTACTGGGTACATCTACCTCTGAATCTCCAATTCTTTGCCTACTGTCATGTTAAGGAGTGGGTGACCCAGCTTTTGAAAGTTGGTTTAGCATGCATCACTGGGCTTGAATTAGCAGAAAATGGATAATAGTATTGGAAGTTATTCAGAACAAGGTCCTCCAAAATATGTCTTGCCCAGGGCCTCAGAAATCTTTCTGATGGGTCTGATCTGTGATAGGAAATGTGCACAGTCTGTAGTGCAGAATAGCCTCTCTCAATACTGGAATGTGTCTTCCTGATGACAGGCAAACTAGAAGGGCACTGTGATAGCTCCAGAGGATCTCAGAAGTGGGAACCAGATGCAGGCCCAAAAAGGTACACTGTAACAGACCTATGAATGTCTCAATACAGGGATGTCATTGCATGATCCAAGACAAGCTGGAAGTGAATTGGGAATGGTTCTTTACATTAATGCAACCATGAACATTTTTGGGGGGAATCTACTCACAAACCTACTACTTCTCTCTCACCATCCTTTTTATTGTTTGGTGGTGTGTCTCACAATCAGCTACCCCCAAAATCATAGTGTACGACACTCATGACTCATTATCTTGTCCCCCTTTTTAGCCAGTTCTTTCTTTACTCAGCTTTCCTTCCCCTCTTTTCTATACTCGAAGTCGAAAACGAGTCCACCACGAGTGCAGAAACTCCGCACTCGTAACTTTACTACACATAAGTACCTGTGTGAATCGGGCCCATTTGTTGTGCATATCCAGCCTGTCTAATCATAACCCTCACATTCTCAAGAAGTAGGTGGCAAATAAATAAAATAAAATAAATCTTTCTGCCTGTCAACGTTTACCACCTTTTCCATCTCTCTCTCTCTCTCTCTCTCTCTCTCTCTCTCTACCTATCTCTACACCTCAATGTTCCTTTCCCATATTTTTTTCCGCCTTCATCGTACCACATTCTTCCTCTCTCTCTCATGACCACTCACCTCTTTCTCTATCACTCTCTGTACCTACCTCTCCATATATACATCTCTTTCCCCTCGAACTGCCTAAACTATCTCTATACCTCAGCTATGTTTCTGCACCATGCTACTTTATTTCCATCGCATCTCCCTGCATCTCTCCTCCCTCTACATCATTTTTATCTCAACCTCATATGTCTCATTACCTCACCCCCTCTCTCTTTTTCTGTCCCTCCATTCTGTGCCTCTTTCTGTCTTTTTCCATCTGTCTACACATCACCTCTCCCGTCTTCTCTTTTCAACCTCCCTCTACCCCACCACTCTACCTCTTTCACATTACCTCTCTTTCTTTACATATGTTTCTAAATCATTAGCTCCTTTCCATTTCTTCTCTTTTGAAAACCTTGTTCTCTATTTCACCTCATTATCTCTATCTTACACTTCTCTCTTACTTCATACATCTTAATACATCTGTCTACCTCACCTCTATCTCTACCTCTCTCTTCCTCAATCTACATCATGACTCTCTACTCCACAAACTCTACCTGCGCATCAACACTGCTGTACCACCCTCTTTATCTCTCCGTACTTCTGCTGCCCTATGCGCCTTCTCGCTCGTTTTGCTTGATCAGAAGTCTCCGTGTAGCCAGAGTGGTGTTGTAGACATAGAAAAAGGAGGGATAGGTCAGGGGAAGAGAATTAAGGAGAACTTTGCTAGATTTTACTCAATGGAATGTTACAGGTCTTTGATGTTCACCTCTGTAGCCAGAACGTCACATGTGAAGTGGGAGCTATTTGTTTTTCGAAAATTCAAGTTATGAGTACAATTTCAAGCACTATTCACATATGTACACTAGTCCAAAAAACACCCACCAAAAATCCAGATCCAAGTGCAAATAAAAATGGGGCTATCAATGTCGAAGTTTTCTTTTGGTAAGTTTAGATGGCGAACACCAGACAAAGTCAGCTACCAGTTGTTTTTGTGGATCTGTTTCTTAAAGTTTGATTTATAATTCAGTATTGTTTGGCGTCATGAGGGCTTGAATTCACAGTAAATGGGTTCTAAATTCAAAGTTATTCGAACAACGCCGCCACATAAATACATAAGGTGGCAAAAGATGGCACTGCCCTAACATCCCCCTGCCCATGTCTCTTTCTTGACCCATTCCTGATCTCTCCCTTCACACTTTGCCCTTCTGCCCAGCCCTCATTCACTCCCAGCCCACCCTGTATCCACCCAACCGTTTCCTACCGAATTCCTCGCCATTGCCCCCTTCAACCCACCCCTTTATTCCTTGCCTCTTTCTCACCCTACTGGTCACACCCTGTCCCTCCTCTCCAATCTCTCTCTTTTATCCCACGCCTCATTTCTCCTGTTCAAACTGTTCTTTTACCTACCGCTTCCTTCCCTACCCTATTCCTCTTCTCTACCTTCACACTCTTACCTTTCTATACTCGCCCCTCTTCTGTTTCTTCCACTCCTTCGCCTCTGCCAGCAGCCAGCTCCTCGTGCCCTCTGCCCACCCTTAGGAGCCTCACATGCAGTGCCTGCTGCCTCTGTCTTCTGCCCGAGCCGGAGCTTTGTGTACAGAAATTGGTGGGCTGGTAAAAGGGAAGGTGACTTCCTGGGCCAAACTACCTTACCGATAACGGCCTGTATTGCTTCTTCTGTACGCCCTCCCCCCTGTAAATCTCAGTTAGACTGTTCCAGGGTATCCCCCGTGGGCTCCTCTGTCCGAATACCCTCTTTGGCCTCTGACCTTGTATGTCTGGAGTGACGGACAAGCGCGTTCTCTCTGCCTGTTTAGAAGCTCAAGGGCGGGGCCTGCGAGCTTCCCCTGCCTGCATGTGCCCTTGTCCTGGCTGGGTGGAGTGCAGATGCTAAACAATGTTGACACAAGTCGGATATTCCTGGGAAATGTTTTTCAGAATGCCCACTTTGTCACTGTCCCCTTGTGTGACCTCTTTTTCCCATCTCCAGGCCCTAGCCCCCAATACTAGGTAGCAGCTTACACTACGATCAGACGCGGGACAGCCACAGTGCTCTATGTGCATTGCAAGGGGTTTAGAAAGGCATACTCTGACATCACCGTTCCTACTCCCATGGTGCAACGCGCCCATGTTGGGATAATGGAGAGTGATGGACAGAGGTGCTCCAAGCACAACGGTTGTTGAATGGCTGATTCTCATGCATCCTTCTTTCCTCTTATTCAGCCTCGCCTCCGACATTGGGGACTACAACATCTCCAACACAGACATTTCCTGGCTGCCCAACCTGGACGACCTGATGAAGGGGTACGCGCGCAACTTCAGACCTGGAATTGGAGGTAAGAAGCTAAAAGGGGTTCCTTCCATTCCTTTTTCATTGGTGCTTCTCATTGGGGATCCTTAAACTGCAGGACCTGATAAAAGGGAGAAACAATAAGGTGCACCAGTGCTTAGTTTGTAAAAGAAATATGCAAGGGTTCTCATCAGGAGGCCACTGCAGCTTCCACCAAACATTACCCCTGCTATGCTGCCAATGATAGTAACAACACAACTGCTAACCGTCACACGCCTACAAGAGTGGCAATTCGGGCTATTTCATGCCCCCAAAGCTATAAGAATTGCTTGAGCGGCAGGTAATAGTCATTTTTAATGAATATAGCATTAATAATTATGGTCATCTCTAAATTACCTAGACAGCGCCACCTTGTGGGAGGCTGTCCCAAGCGCTGGTGGAGACAATTAATTGTGGGTGCCGAGCACCAGAAACCATCGGCTCAAATTAAGCACCATTGGTGCACATGGGAGTATTGGACTTTGTGCAGTGCGGTCGCAACGTGCAAGTCGCTGTACAATAATCCAGCTGCATCCTTCCTCAGCACCCCCTCTTCACTCCTCCTCGTTCCCCTGAGGAGAGAGAGAGAGAGAGAGAAACACCATTATGCGGATCTGCCAAGACGTAGCTATCTAATTCACAAAGTTCAAGGAAGGAATGAAAACGGCATTGACTTAGACGTTGGATATGAGAATAAAGGAAGCAAGATAAAGCAAAACCACTGCGCACAGACTGTACAGCAAATGTCTCTTGAACTATACATTGAAGAAGGTACAGTTCAGCCAAGATTCCTCCTTACAGTGAAAACCACTCCAGAATGTATTGTGACAGCCCAATTGTTTCTATATACATCCCCCGCTGGTAGGCACCTAGAGCCAGCAAGACACGTTCCCACCCCCAAGGGTACCTAAGGAAATAATGGCATCAACATCCATTTAATGTAAGCCTCCCCTCTGTCTCACAGAAGGACGAGAAATACATGCAGTTTGATGCCAAATACACAGGGCACCGCATATCGCTCTGTCCCTGCCTGGGTACCTGTCACCAAGCAAAACCCTTTTCATTATTCAACTTCTACTCAGGGTAGGGCTGACTGAAAGGTCCAGGACCACCATCAAGTCAGCCCCCCTCCAGCCACTCTGGGCCTCCAAAAATCAACATTCTGACAAGGGCGCCAAACCAGCCAATCAGTCCAATTATTTTTGGGTAGCCCCGATCTCTTCTGCTTAAAATTCCACCCTTTCTCTAGGTGAGGGCAGGAGGTAGGGGGCGAGGTCCTTTCTGAAATGCAGCGCCTAACACAGGTTCTTTGCTTTGGAGGAGTTTTGCAGGCAGTCACAGCCAGCATGACCCACGGGTGGAGGGTTCGCGCGGGGGTGCCGTGTGGGGAATGGGGGTCACGCGGGGGAAAGTTTAATTTAATAAATAAAATAATATATAATTAAACTAACCGTTCCGCTGGCCGGGTCCTGCGTCTTCCTTTGCTCTCCTGCTCTCCAGGAACAGGAAGCAGAAGCAGGCAGCCAGGCTCCCTTCCCTAAGCCAATCACAACGTGCAGGACGCCACCCAGCCAGGGGCTTATGGGGAGGCCATTTTCTCCATGTAGGCTGTATTTCAGCCTGCATTGAAAAGGGCAGAGTGCACTTGACTGGTTTGGGCGGGCCCAGGGGGCCGAGCAAACAGTCTTTGAGCACTCTGGAGTGGGCAGACACACAACTCCTCCCCTGCCTTGCTTTCAGAGCAGCCCCGCCCATCCGCCTGCCTGCAACCATAGTGCATTTTTTTATAACGTATTTAAAAGCACATACTTCACAGCTCAGCTTACAAACCACTCAAAAAGAATAAATCTGTGTCACCAGGAAACTTCAAGTGATTCCATCAATTGAAGGCAATACCGGCTTCCAAGCAACTTTTACATTAGCAGATTAACGAGTTGTGCACCTTTGTAATTATTTCAAGCAGCAGGCACCCAGGCAAGAAGGCTTGTGCAGCTGTCTGCAGTGATGTAACATCAGCCCCCGCAGCCCCCACGATGCAAGGGGGGGCCCTAAGCTCCAGGGGCCCCCTTTGGCACTACACGGATGGTGGGTCCCCACCCTGAGAGCTCCTGATTGGGTGTGGAGCATGGGGGGGTCCCCTCCATGTACTTTGAGGGGGAGGGGGGCTCAAGTTTTGTTATGCCACTGACTGTCTGACCCTCCCCCGGTTTTACAGCACAGGAGACTGTCTCCCTGCCTTACATTTCATTCAAAACATTTCAACTCTCAAATTTACCGTCCCACAATGGTCGTCATTTCACAAAAAGTAGGGGAACTGTTTTTCTTTAACAAGTATGGGCATTTCGTTCCCCTCAGCTCCCGCCCAGTTTGACCAATGCTTGTTTATACATTTTTGGAGAATAGCCTGCCTGAATACACGTGTTTGCTCTTTCAGTAGGTGAAATGTCCAGGTGAATAACAACCGACCCCAGGGTTCCTGCGGATTTTGTAATTCCTGATGGGTTGGGGAGCTCCCATTATTGTCCACACTTGGAATCTCAGGGCCCTCGTAATGTGACCATAACCATTCAATAAGTAATCAAAGAAATTGAACTTGAGCTGAAATCAATATCAGAGTGAGTCGATATATTTAAGCCAGTGGTCAATGAACAAGAGAGCAAGTTTTTTAACAAAGCACTACAGCTTCTGATTACTTGTTGCACAACAGCTTCACTTTCTGCCTCTGACCACATGGTTCTTTCTTTCTTTTTCTTACCCTGTCTTTCTCTGTTTGTCTCTCTTTCATGCCCTATCTTTTGCTTTTCCTTACAGGCCCTCCCGTGATTGTTGCCCTTGATATTGAAGTCGCCAGCATTGATCACATCTCAGAAGCCAACATGGTAAAGTCCTCCTATGTGCAGGAAGTGTCTGCTATAAGTGAATAGAAGTAGCATATGAAAGAGACCTCGGCTTTCCAGAAATCGGTTTAAACCGGCAATCACTGACAAATCTCCACCGATGCTCTCTAATCAGCTCACCCTGTTTTACTCGGGTCCCTGTTTTTTTCACATACACGGACTTGACAGCCGTAGGCGCCAATGCACTGCAAATGCAGGAAGTCAGGTTGTTCATACATAATCTGTTTTATTTTTTATTCGGGAAGTTAAAAAGCAAAGTCAATATAGTCATGTAATATATAAGGGTTCCTTTTGATTGGGTTTACTTAGGGCTTATAAATATCAGCGCAGGAGCGTTTCTTCAGGGGGGTGTTAACCCCCAATAAATGTATTTTTCTCCAAAATAGTTGGGTTTAGGTGCTTTTAGTCGGGTATAGTGAGGTGTCTTTCTGATTTCAACTGCAATTTTTACCTACCCACATACAAAAACACACACACACACACTTTTCCCTCTCTGTTTGGAAAGTCTTCAACTTGTCGGTTAGTTTACAAAATAATGTGTTTTTTCTCACCTAGTACCCCTACCAATCCGCCTTTGTTTCCATTTCCATTGACCTTTAGCCCCTCTCATGTTCCTTGCTTGTCCTATAATGTATTTTAACATTATATGCCAGCGCCATTGTTGGAAAATCCCAAGCTGACACCGTCCAATCTTACAGATCAAGCTATGCCCCTGCATCAGCCTTCCATTGATTTAAAACCAGTTGCCTAGCAAAGGTGTTGTGGGCTATAGTACTAGAAACTAAGTGGGCCCCTCATATCCCTAGGTTCCAGTGCCACTAAACCTGCTGCATAATTGATTGCTATTCCCCTGTGTAAAACTGACACCATACTCCACTAAGCAGATTTAATAACAGGTCTAACAATTAGTGTCTGCACAGAAGACAAGGGGTCATATTTACAAGCCCCATTCGCCATCAGGACGTCACTCTTTTTTTGATGCTCTGATGGCGTAGCGCCATTTCCCATATTACAAGGTGGCGGTAAGCCACTTAATGTGACTTAACACCACCTTGTAAATATTCCCCTTTCCGCCGCAGTCCTCTCGGCAAAGGGGCGTACAATGGGTGTTGTTGTGGGTGTTCCACCGCAACACCCATTACTTTTTTACTGCTCCAGATTTATAAGGCTGAGTCAGCGCCAATAACAGCATCATTCTAATGCCATGGATTACCAGGGGTTAGAATGGAGATACCGGGAGAAATAATTAATTTCTCCTCGTTTTTTGCTCTTTCCATGTGTGCTGCATTCTGCATCACACATAGAAAGAGCAGATCGCCATGAATGATTGTTTATGTGCAGAAAGGTGTCCCTCGGTGCACATAAACAATCTCCCCTGCAGCCAAGGCACCCTTGCAACATGGCTGCAGGGTGCTTGCGCTGGTGCTAGGCAGCTTTTTTTGCGCCAGCGCTAGGGGAAACACAGGGGTGCGCTGCATCCTTGTGAATATGGTGCATCCCTGCATTTAAAAAATGTTGGAGTGCGGCATTGCTGAGTTTGGCACAGCTCTGTGCTCTGACTTTTTTGGTAAATATGCACCAAGATTTTTGACCTACTGTCCTAACTTAAGCATCCCTTATGTCTGCTTTTGGACAGTCAGAAAAGCGCTTCTCAGAAGACATTTTCACCACTTCCTGAAATTTATTGCAATCATGCCATGGAAATAGTGATTGTGTGAGCATTCCCAATTCTACACTGTCCTGGTCACACTGACCATGTCTCATTTTGATATCTGATATACACACTCCTTTGTGGCCGTGCTGAAGATTGGGGAAGAGCAGAGGGATTGTAAAGTTTTAATTACAGTGGTATGCTGTGGTATCTTTCCTTAAAACTTAACTTATCAACAATGACAATAAACCAGCTGATAGTTTAAGCACAAGGAGAGCAGAACCTTTGTTGCATTCACTTGATTCCTTGACTCAGAAATACAAGGTCACTCAAGTGCGCTCACTCAGCATATACAAATAAAGTATGTATAGTGCTTTTAAATCAATTCTGCAGATAGATAGATAGATAGATAGATAGATAGATAGATAGATAGATAGATAGATAGATAGATAGATAGATAGATAGATAGATAGATAGATCCATGCAATGTTGTCAGAAAGTAAACAGTAATTAATGCAATTTTTGCACACACTAAAAAAAACTACCGTAATTCATAAAAAAATAGAAAATATAAATTGAAACCCCTTAAGACACTCTACTATGTTGTACTGGTGTCAAAAAGTGTTTGTTATGATGAAACCTTCCAAGCAGCTTGGCTTTTCCACAAGTTCTCATTCCAATCCATGTTCCTTTGAGATTTCCGTTCTAATTAACATGTTTTGCCCTAAGTAGTCACAAAAAGTGTCCTCGCAAAAGCTACAAAAGCAAAAAGAACAGATGATGGACGGAATGCTGAATTAATCAAACATACACCCCCAGTCACAGATCTGGGTTAAATCCATCGTTTTTTTGCATGGCACGCCATTCCAGTTTAGACCCAGCCATATGCAAATCCATCTTGACCCTGTTCCCACTGGGAACAGTCCAGCCCAAACTGTCAGGCCAGGTCCTCCCTGGACCAGAAACAAGCATCCTGGGACATGTTTCGAGGTAACACCCCTCATCAGCCAGGCCAGCATGAATTTGGTGGCGTAGCAAACACGGGACTGATGTCTGGGCATATCCTTCCCACTTAGTGCAACAAATGCAAAAAGTACAGATTATGAGCGTAATGCTGAATGAATCAAACCTTCACCCCCAGTCACAGATCAGGGTTAAATCCATTGTTTTTTTGAAGGCCACACCATTCCAGTTTAGACCCAGCCTCTGGTTTCAAGCTACTCTGGCTGATGAGGGGTGAAACCCTGAAACCGGTCCTAGGATGTTTTTTTCCAGTCGAGGGAGGACCTGGCTTTGCAATTCAGGCTTGCCTGCTCCCATGAGAAACATGGGCAAGACTGATTTGAGTATAGCTGAGTAAAACTGGGGTGGCATGGTGAGCAATAGAAAAATGGATTTAATCCAGATCTCTTGACTGGGGGTGAATGTTTTGATTTATTCTGCATTCCATCCATCACTTGTGTGTTGTTTGCTCCCAAAAGCTACAGCAGAAGTAGATATTACAAAAGGCTTGCAAGCCAACTTAACCCTGCGTCATCCATAGGTTTATCGATTTTTCAGTTTTTCATTAAATTCTCGAGGGCTTGTTCCCTTAAAAGTAAACGCCCTCTGCCTCTGTCCCCAGTTCTCTCCCACCTCGCTGCCACCTGGACACCAAATTTGGAATATAGACTCATCCATAATCTACAACAATTCATTGTGGCCCTGGGATGAACATATCTCTTTACTACCCATGCGATACATCACATGCAATTACAGAGAGGAAGTGTGGGATGAAGTAGGTATGGATTGCCATGGTATCCCAGGGGTGAAACAGCGTTTACATCGCATGCGATACATCGCATGCCATTACAACGCGGTCGTTACAACGACTGCGTTGTTACATCGCGAACCATTACATCGCAAGTCGTTACAACGACTTGCTGTAGGGGGGGCGCTGGATTTAGGGATAGTATAACTTACTATTCCTACTCCAGTTTGTGCAACAGCAGGGAAGGTGTTGGATTGTAATTCCAACACCTTCTGCCCCCTACAGCAAGTCGTTGTAACGACTTGCAATGTATTGGTTCACGATGTAACAACGCAGTCGTTGTAACGACCGCGTTGTAATGGCATGCGATGTATCGCATGCGATGTAAACGCTGTTTCACCCCTGGGATACCATGGCAATCCATACCTACTTCATCCCACACTTCCTCTCTTTCTCTGGTTACTCCCAGCAGTTGGCTACAGCTCTTGTCAGCCGATTGTATACATCCTAACTACATTAGGGCACGCAGACCACTGACTTTAACCATCTTCTAAACTGACCACGTTTACATACTAACATCTCACCCTACTCAACTCACTAGTTCCACCTGCTGTCTGGTTCCCTGCACACACACACCCCGCCACCCCCTTCCTTGATCATCAGTTCCCAAACCACGCATGTAGCAATGGCCCAAAATTACCTTCCCATTGTGTCTTTCATCCAAGAATTGAAGAAATAAATTAAAAAAAGCCTCTTACATATGATCCAGCAACATTCCTTGAGTTGGTCAATATTTCCTTTTGAAAAGCATTACCATTGAGGATTTCTTTCATTCATCGTTCATTATTTAGTTCTGTTGCATTTTGAAAAATATATTCCTACTTGTAATGTATCTTTTTTCATGGTTTACTTATTTTTCATGTCATTGTTGACTTGCATTTCATTTCATGTTGCTCTGTAATGTCATTGTTTTGTATCCTTTTTGCAGACATGTTTTATTTTCCTTCTATAAGCTGTGCTTGGCCTTGAATACAAATGTTTGCCCTCAGTCTCTTAGGCTTTGTGCTGAGTGCCAGGTGGTTATTTGGACTATGTGCTCGATGCACTAACGGTATTGGAAATTAATATGAAAAGGAAAGATTCCTCACTAGGCCATAAATCATTAATACTTTGTTCAAACTCAAGTAGTGCTATTAAATATTTATTGTTTATTTCAAAACATCCAAAAAGAACTTTCTTATCAGAGTTCAGAATTCAAACCCCAAAACTTATAAAGACATCTCATGAGAAGTGCATGTAGTTACTTGATGTTCCCTGTGAGATCTCAGTGTTCCAGCAAATAGATACATTTAAACACATACATAAAGAGAAACATGTAAATGATCATAATTAGAACCGAGGATCAACAAGTGATAGAAGATTTCATGATTCCTCTATATATCTAGCATTGTGTAAAGCAGCCTTTGTGGTCCCTGTTGGGGGTGTAGTTTGCTGCAAAATAAGTCCCATGATTTAAGCTTCAGAAGACTATCAATTTGTTCCCCAACTGCTTTGATGCTTGCGTTTCAACCTCACAAGACTTTAGAGGTCTTCATCAGGAAGTAATACTCTCATAACTATAGATAATATACACCTGTTTTTATATGAGGCATATCTTTTTGCATTAACAGACAGTATGTTAATACTGGTGTGGGGTTCACCACCACCAGCACTCATGCATACAGAAATCACTGCACAGTGCAAAGTTTGAGTATGTACACTGAATATCAGACACTGAATATCAGAGGGATTCACAATAAGATAACATGATTTGTGGTGGTTTCTGCTCTCTCTGTAGGAGTACACCATGACAGTGTTTTTAAGGCAGAGCTGGCGGGATGACAGGCTCTCTTACAACCACACAAACAAGACGCTGGGCCTCGATAGCAGGTTTGTGGATAAGCTCTGGCTTCCGGATACCTTCATCGTGAATGCCAAGTCAGCATGGTTTCATGACGTCACGGTGGAAAACAAACTCATCCGACTTCAGCCCGATGGAGTGGTTTTATACAGCATCAGGTATGGTGCACTGATTGACTGTCCCCATGCTACTGTCACAAAAAAGTATAAAGAATTATGAACTTCACCCATGGAAAGTGAAATTTAAAAAAAAACTTACTTTGAGCATGTGCTTTCAGAAAGAGACCACCGTCACAGTGTAGGCGATAAGAGATATTGAAAACATATTGGTGCTGGACAGTGTGTAGATAGTGATATAGAAAACATGTTTAAGCAGGGCAGCTGGTGGTAAGGAATACTAAAATCATGTCTAAGCAGCCGAGCTGTAAACACTAACATTACCATCTATAGCCAACACCTGAAAAGTGGGCCAAGCAGAACATATTCTTTCACTAGAGGCTGTCAAATCCAATCCAATCAAATCAATCTTTATTCGATTATACAAAAATAATCATAAAATAATGATATATACAGCACAATTTCATACCAATAAAGAAGGATGACTCTCCAACATGTCAATCATTTGTCTTAAAAATGCCTAATTGGGACACTAAGCACAATAAAATACTTAAAAAACATAAGTAGGCTAAAATCGATAATAAATACATTGATATGTAAAACTATAAATCAAACAGTGACTTTCTGAGGTTGGAATATCCGGCAATGAGATCATGGGTTTAACGGGAAATTGTAAGAGAAAAAAATAAATACACAGGTGCCTTAAGAAACATAATTGGATCTCCATTCATTTTCTATTGCACAGAGCAGTTCACAGGAATCCTCCTACTGCTTGACACACAAGTGGATCAGACAATATACTATGGGCCCGATTCACAGAACTAACTTAAGACAAAATCCTAAACTTACTACCATTTTGATATTCACAGAAGTCACTTACTCATTTTGGTATTCACAGAAGGCACTTACTCATTTCGATATTCACAGAAGTTAGGAGTCCTAACTTTAGGACTCCTAAATGCCTTCTGTGAATACCGAAAGTCTTAAAATTAGGATTTTTCTCAGTTTAGGGGTAGTAAAGTTAGGACTCCTAACTTTACTACTCCTAAACTAAGAAAAATCCTAACTTTATGACTTTAGGTATTCACAGAAGGCATTTAGGAGTCTTAAAGTTAGGAGTCCTAACTTTACTACTACTAAACTGAGAAAAATCCTTATTTTAAGACTTTCGGTATTCACAGAAGGCATTTAGGAGTCCTTAAGTTAGGAGTCCTAACTTTACTACTACTAAACTGAGAAAAATCCTAATTTTAAGACTTTCGGTATTCACAGAAGGCATTTAGGAGTCCTATAGTTAGGACTCCTAACTTCTGTGAATACCGAAATGAGTAAGTGCCTTCTGTGAATAACAAAATGGTAGTAAGTTTAGGATTTTGTCTTATGTTAGTTCTGTGAATCGGGCCCAAAGAAAAGAAAAAGCAGGTCTATATTGGTAAAATCACTAAAGTTTTGAAACAGATGCCAGGTGTTGCGTCCGACCGTCTGATAAAGTTTACAGAAAAAAACAGAAATGGACCAGTGATTGAAGGGAGGATTCATCACATGGGCAGAGCAAAAAAGATTTTATATCAAACGGACCTAGTGGAAAACATAGAAAGCTGTTGAGACAAAATTCGGTCAGAAGCCCCGTTCCAATGTATTTTTCACAATAGACAGATATGGCTCAGTGCTCGCGCCTGTTTGAATTGCAGGGAAATATCACACAGTGGGCTTAGTCAACTCTCTACTCTCTCTGTTGGCAGCTGAAAATTTAAAACACAATTAAAATTGGTTTGCTCGCCTCGCGTAATAGTGTGAGGTGATGTAACCAGATCAGGCCAGCCTAGAGCAGTTTTCTTGACAAAGCTCATACAGGGGATCCTGATCTCACAACCACTAGCAAGACAATCAGTGATAACTTAATGGTTGAACAATGCTTTCTCATCACTCCAAATCGAGGTCCAAAGGAGGAGTGGGGCAAGGCCCACCAGGGCAGCCACACAGGACTGGCCCAGTTCCTCATATTAAAAGTAATGTGGGCTACCTGGGTCTTCTCCCGGCAGACCCCTGCAAAAACCATTCTCCTCCTATTGTAACCTGGCGCAATCCCGGAATCCCCATATTCCGGCTCTATAAGTCAGAATTGGTACACGTTTCATTTTATACATTTGTAAAATGAGTAAAACAAGTTTGCGACCAACATTTCAAGGCACATCATACACGGTCCCAAGTAAACAGTTAAAACGAAGGCAACAATTAAAAATGCAGGGTAAAAAACTGCTTCTAGAGTCAAAGGTCACTCTAAGGTAGGGGAATTCAGTCACCCTTGTAATGATGGATATGGGTCTGCCTTTGATACTTTATTGCCCGCACACTATATAATGAGTTTTATATCTATTAGTTTCAAGGTCTAAGTAGTCCATAAATCGGACAAAGTTCTTAATAAGCCCCCGGAAACCATTAGGTGTGCGGGGAAAGTAACACAGCATCCTATGTGTAGAACAGAGCTGGAACTGGGGTCGAATTTACCTTTGGGAGATGCATTCCCTTTAAAGTTAGAAAAGGTGTCAGTCTCTCTCTCTCTCTCTCTCTCTCTCTATATATATATATATATATATCTATATATATATATATATATATATATATATAGATATATGAAAGAAAGAGTTTGCCCCTCGGTGGGACCGCACTTGCAGGTAGGATTAATGCCATAGCACAGGCAGTCTGTTGAAAACTGCAACCTTTAATTTCTTCCTGCTATACGCGTTTCGGGCCACCGCCCTCCTCAGTAGCAGATAGTATGTGTTTGGCAGCGCACGAGTAACCGCCAGTTCATCCCCAGTTCATATTCCACAGGTGCAACTGCTCGCAAAGATTCTTGGGACTGGTAGTTCATCAAACCCATGTGGGTCGTTGCTGCAAAACACAATTTCAAAGTTCAACACAAGGCACGGCAAAGTTCATTCAGGCGCCCATGCACATAAACAGCACCTCCTGCTCCGCTTAAACACTGCATTCCTTTGCTCAGTAGCGGACCCACAAATATTTCGCAGTAGTGCAGTCCCGCGGCCGGGCCGACCGCTATGTATGAAAGAAAGAGTTTGCCCCTCGGTGGGACCGCACTTGCAGGTAGGATTAATGCCATAGCACAGGCAGTCTGTTGAAAACTGCAACCTTTATTTTCTTCCTGCTATACGCGTTTCGGGCCACCGCCCTCCTCAGTAGCAGATAGTATGTGTTTGGCAGCGCACGAGTAACCGCCAGTTCATCCCCAGTTCATATTCCACAGGTGCAACTGCTCGCAAAGATTCTTGGGACTGGTAGTTCATATACAGATATATATATATATATATATATATATATATATATATATATACGTGTGTATATATATATATATATATATATTATCTACTGGCGGTCGCCAGTAGATAGTTATAGTTAGGACCGTGTTTCCATAGGAAATCTCAAAATTCTATTTTGAATAACTCTGGCGCCGGTTGACGAATCTTCGCGAAATTTTCAAAACTAATGGGGCGCTTCGATCAGCTCCTACCCTGAAAGTCTCGGGGGGATTCATCAAGCGGGGGCCGAGAAAAAAGGGGTGTCCCAAAACGCGTTTTCCCCATGCATTTTCCCATAGGACCTTTAGTCGAAGGTACAGCCCGAACGGCTGAACAGAATTACTTGAAATTTGGCAGAGAGGTAGTCCTCAGGTCAAGGATGTGCCTTTTGCATATATGGAGTCAATCTGTTCAGTAGTTCCAGAGAAAATTGCAGTAAAAAGCACATACATATCTATAGCCGGGCACCCTAACGTGCACGAGCGTAATTCTGATTGGTTGTTACATGTCAGTCAACGTTCGAATCGGTTGAAATCAGGAAGTGTCGGCCGCCATTTTGTTTGTTTTCAGTGCGAGAGTGGAAAAGGAAGGTGGCGAACGTGAAAAGGGGACAGGGTAGAGAGTTCCTGACCCCCTAGCCTTTGTCAGGGGGTCCCTGAAGGACCCCGAAGGCAGAAAAAAACATTTAAATTTTGTTTAAAAAAAAATCGCGAGGGTGCGGGCACCGTGCGCGCACCGTGGGCGCACGGTGAAAAACCATTAAAAAAAAAAAAAAAGAAATTTTAATATGTAGTTTATTGAAAAATAAATATATATAAAAAAATAATAATACATACATAACTTAGCATTTAAAAAACCATACAAATTCACTGAAAAAACCATAGGTTTCACACACGTTATAGTTAGGAATTAGCATTTAAAAAACCTTGCTAATTGACTTAAAAAACCATAGGTTTCACACATGTTATAGTTAGGTGGATATTTCACTCATAAAAAACCAATGAAATTCCCCCGTTATAGTTACTTCAGATAACTATAACTCGCGCGACCGCCACTCTATCACAAGGATGATGTCATCAGTGATGTCCAGAGTGATGCCACTGACCATGTCATGAGTGATGTAATATGTGACGTCATGAGCAGAGGATTGCGGGCGCGCAAGTTATAGTTATCTGAAGTAACTATAACGGGGGAATTTCATTGGTTTTTTACGAGTGAAATGTCCACCTAACTATAACATGTGTGAAACCTATGGTTTTTTAAGTGAATATATAGACTGACAGCCCACAATGTAGTCTGCGAAAATCGATCAACGGCTGGGGCGAGCCCTTTCAGCGAAAATAAGCCACAGTTTGGAGAAATTTTCACGATCGAAAGCACTACTTAGGTCCATAATTGCGAGAAAGAGGGAACCCTTTTTTTACAATTGTATTCTGTCCAATCAGTAAGATCAAATTAAGGCATTGTATCTGCATCCCCAATCCTTCTCTGAATACATATTGCACCCTATTGATAGCACCAGACTGCTGAACCGAAGACTCTATGCTAAGCAGGATGATCTGGCCAACAATGTTTACTACCGAATCCAACAGAGATGCTGGTCTGTACAGCAGGGATCTTGCCTGTTGTCTTTCATGAATACGGGGACAATAACAGAGAGCTGCCAGGAGGTTGGGATCCTATAAAGTACTGCAGCCTTCAAGACATTGGTAATAATGTGAACCCACAAGATTATATTTTCCTTATGAAGATTCATTGGGACCCAGTCAGGTCCTGTTTCCTTTCTGGAGGTACTGGAAGAGATAGCTAAGTAAAACTAATGTCAAGGGGAAACATAGGGCGGGTCATCTATTTCCGTTAACCTGTTACTCTTAACACCCACTGTCCTCCTCTAGTTCACAATATTCTAAAAGCCCTTAGTGTCTAACTGTTTATATATTTAAATCAGATTTTTCCCGTTTTTTTCTTTGAGGATATTCTTACTTTTTAATGGCCGATTTATGCGCGTGCCTTGCTACGGCTAAGAGACGGTACTATCCCTAGGGTTACATTTAGGCATGAGGTGCAAGAGTTGTTTAGCCATCCTACACTCCCTGTAAAATCAGCCAACCTTACCTGATTTGTTATTTTTCCCAGGGGCAATTAAAAAGTTTTTAATGGAGCGATTTAGATTTTCGAAGGCCACCATCATATTAGCCACAAGGCAAACAGTAGTTAAAAGTTAATCAAGAATCAAGCCAAGATTGGCTGTAACTGTAGAACACAACAGAGTATTAATATTCAACGCCTGCCACCTAAACCTGTCCTCAGGAGTCAGGTTAGACACAACTTTGCAAGTCGATCATGGTGGACCTTCCAGGCGTAGGACTATTTCATTTGGAGTTTGATCACTAAACCCATTTTCTGATCTGTGATACCCTTGGAAATACAAGTATAATCTGTAACAGTTCCTTGCCCCCACCCCACAAAAGTCGGTATTAGCTATATATATATGTGTTTTTGGGAGTGCAACGTGTTTTGCGGGAGGGTTTTTTATTTACTTTGCAGGTTTTTGTCTACGATCGTGTCCTATAAGCATTGGAAGTTGACTTTTTAAAACATTTTTTAAGGAAATCATTTTTGGTTTATCATAAACCAATGCTTTTTTAATTTGATTTCCTTTTTTCAGGTTTCCACGAGCATTTATGTTTTTTATGGCCGCTACATACTTTGGATTGCTTCGAGCGATTTGTTTCATTTTTGCATTTTTTTTGACTGGCTGGACAATATTTTCCCATTTTTGGTGGATTCCTGTTTTTTTATTATGTGGATAAAGCAAAAGATATGCGACTGAAGAACAGTACGTTTTCTTTATTTAATTTTTTTTTAGGTCGAAATTACATTTTATAATGTTTGTGGAAATATGTGATTGTTATGCGACATTGTTTGGTTTATGTGTTGTAATTAATTTATGTGAAGGATTCAGTTTTTTCTTACTTTTTTTGTTGGTGATGCTAACATTTTATTTTAAATATTTTATATATAGTTTTATTATATCAATCTTCATAAAAATTGGAATTTTAATTACTTATTTGACTGATGTAATAAAATATCATATTTATTATTGAAAAATACAAGGTTTGATATGTTGCTTAAGAAATTGTCAGAGTTTTTGAGGATTTTGGTAGGTTACTAATTATCTTATAATAAGCTTTTTGGCTTTCATTTCTAAGTAATCTATGCCTTTGTTATTTATTAAATGTTTTATTTTAAATTGTAGCATATGGTACATTCTTTTGGTTTGTTCACTAAGTTTAGGGCCAATTTGGGTAACAGATTGTTCCATTCTTAGTTGTTGGTAGCTTTGCTCTTTTTTGTAATGCTTCTATTAATTAGTACATTGTAGGATGAGTTCTGCCTAATGTGAATTGAAAGGCATCCTGCCATCCTTCCACTCCGTTGTTTGTGTCATGCTCAGAGTCACTCACTAATCTGGTTTCCTGCTAATGTGAGAAGAGTCCAGACACTAGTTAACAGCTCCTCCCTATACTGGAGGCCTGAGCGAGCGCTCACTCGGCCAGGTCTGTGCCCCCAGAGGGAATAGGGGCATGGGATGACAAGAGACAGAGAGAGAAGAATAAGATGTTTTCCGGAAACTGGGATTCCTGTCTTGATTGCGGAAGCTTCCTGCTTCCTTGGTCTTTCTGCATTGGAGAGGGGAGAGAACAACGTTACTACTGAGTACATCACCCTGTAGTTCCACACTGTAGTTCTACATCCCAACTACTACTATCCAATCAGGTTCAATCCCTGATGGTATCCCCTTTCCTGCCTTTGCTACTCTCTCTCTCTTGTGTAGTCTGTGGTGTGGTCCGGTGCCTTAAATGGAAAGAATAAATAATGTATGTGTTCTTACTTGGGCATACGATCTAGATATCAGGTAAGTAAGTGTAATTACATGCCGAGGCCTTTGATGCTGAGTGAGGTGGTATTACCTAGGTGACAGTATGTCTTGGCATCAATTCCTTGCACGAAGTACCAGGTACTCAGTGTTGAGGCACTCTACCAGTTATGGCTAAACATGCATAGGTCAGTACACATACGTTCACCTTGTATACATGAGCCTACACAGACAGGTTCATGTGGTTTGCATGAGCAACACAAGTATAGCAGTAGTGCAGCAGGATTATGCATGCATCACAAAACATTAAACAGAACTGTTATTCCAGAAATGCTAAATTACCATCCCTGGATTTGGTTATTTTTCTGCTATAGGTTTGGTACAAGCGCTATGTCTAAACACTTTTGTACCATTGTTCATGCTTAAACATTTATACACAGTCTCAGTTTGTTTTTAAGTATAGAGTTCCCCTTTTTTACAAGGTTCGAGTGAATGCTTCCAAAGCAAATAGCAAGTGTTAACACCACGCATTGATCCTTTTTAGCAGGGTCAAGCACGCATGTTTCAAAGGTACGTAGGGGTTGTTAATGTGAAGCGTTGTGGCGCGAGCGCGTTATTGCCTTTAATCTTAGATGTTTGTATTGTTTTTGCAGGGCTCTCCTAACAATGCACACGAGGGAATAGGAACATGGAAAATGATGCCAGCGAGGGAAAAGTAACTCAGGAGCTGCCTGCTTGAAGACGTGGCTGCTTTGAAAAGTATAGCTAGCGACCTATGAACAGTGTGCGTGGCTCAAATAGGAGCTGCACCCAACATGGCAGCCTCTTCTTGCTCCTTTTTCTCTTGTGGCCCAGGATTGGGTCACTACTACTATCTGACGCATCAGGGTCCACCAATGCCTGCTGCCAAAAGAAAGGCTTGTCATGATAGGCGGGTGCAACTTCGAGAACCAGGGGCACTATGGATACGGACGGCCCCTGGAGACTCCATTCAGAATGATGGCAAGCCTGATAGCTTGTTTTGGGTTACTGTGACAAAGGTGCTGTCATAGACATTCCACCATGTTATTTGGAATTTGGGTTGGCATCTGTGTCCTGAACAATGTAGTCTGCCAACCCAAGTGTCTTCAAAGGAGTCCATTAGGGGGCTAAGTTTGTCTTCATGTTTTTTGGTGGAAAGGGCTTTCTAGTAGTAAATTGTAGTGGCTGGCTTCCTCTGTGACAGAGAGATAGGCTAATGTTATCATTTTTGTAATTTCAAAAGCAAATTGGCTGTTTGTAGAATATTCTACACTTAGTGATGATTTTTGGAGGTGTCTCGATATACCTTGATTGAAATGAAAGTAACAGCCCTGTATGGCGGAGTGACGGTAAATTTTTAGAATGGTTTGAATCATGGCCTGGTCTAAGTCTATGATTATTTTTGGGGGGTAGTAATTATTTGTTTTGTGTTAGATATGGTTTAAGAGCTCATAGTAAGTGTTGCTTTGTTTATTTGGAAGTAGAGAATATGTAAAAGGTATATTTGTATTTTGTTATTCACCATGCAGGGTGTATATCCAAGTGAATGGGTTGGGACATATTCGAAAGGTCCCAGCCATCATCCATGTTTCACATGGGTTCAGTTTTAATAAGTTATCTGCTGTACAGAATATTAGGATTTGTTTTTTGTTAGTTGGGTTGTCATGTAAAAGGAAAGGTTCCTCATTATGTGTCATTGTTAAGTGTTCAGGTATGTGTATGTCTTGGAATCTTATAGGGGAAGTTGGGGTGTCGCCGGTGTCTCTTTTAGTTTGAAAAATTAAATGTTTTAAAGTGGTGACATGTGGTAGTTGGCCTTTTGCGTGTTCTGGGACTTTGCTTGTGGGCCCCTGGGAGCTAGTGCTTGCTTCTCTTATGTCCAGCAATAGCTCTCTTACTTCTATTTCTGTTACGTTTGGCGGGTGTTTGTGCTCTCTTACATGTATTACAGCATCATCCCTTGTAGTTGCTCTCCCATTGCATGTATTAGAGTAATATTTAGTGAGTTTCCAGTTTATAGTTTCTGTTGATGCCGTTTTTTGGCTGTAGGTGTAGCCAACGTGATTTAGTAACTGCTTTCCTTTCTGGTAAGTGATATACTTTGCAGCTTCTGTCATTGTATCTGAAAATAGTGTAATAGTATCTATAAATATATAGAATATTTTGACCTTTCTATATTTTATAGTTTCATAAAAAATGTATGCAATAATTTCTATTTTGTAAACTTACATATATGTTGTGTATAAATGTTTCTCACGATTTTGTGGCTTTTCCGTTGGGGGTGTTCGTATGTGTATCAGGTGCTGTCTTTTCTCTTGGATGAAAAAACTTGCTGTTAGTTTGTAAGCGTTGAAGTCGTTAGATTTATTTTGGCTGGCTATTTGGGTGAGTTTATACGTTTCTTTTAATTTAGGTATACTTACTTTCCTATATTTTGTTCATATTTTGTAATAGTTGTTCTTTTTAAGCAGTTTATCGCTGTTTGTAGGCGTGGGTTTTTCTTTTAGGAAGTCTGCAAAAAAAACAGAAGTTGGTTAGTATTTTATTAATAATTTATTTAACAATTTTAAGTTTAATAACAATTATGTTTAGTGTTAATATAAGTTTTACTTACTTGGTTAGGTACTTGTTGAAATGTACATATTTTTTCTGTAACGGTTTGGTGAGAAACCCCTGCAGAGTTTCCTCGTCTTGCCTCATTTGTCGTTTTTGAAATAGGTAGTTATTTAAACTTGTGGGCCTTTTATATTGTTGATTGAACTGTTTGATTTTATTTGTAAACTTTTTTATAGCTTTATTTAGTTGGTTTGTTTAGTTAGAAATTTTTTTTATTCGTCTTCTATGGTAAATGCTAATTTAGATATTATTTCTGATGCATAATATATACTTTTCTGCTTCAGAATATAAGTGTATATACGTATATGCCCAGTTGAAGGCGTAAGCCAAAACGCATTGGGGTCCTATGTCGGCTGTTTCTTTGAAATAAAAATAAAGCAACATTGAACAGCTTGACGGTGTTGTGCCGGTTTAGGAGGAACAAAAGTGTGGTTGGAACTATATGTATGTATGTATATATATATATATTTAGGTTGTAGTTTCAATGTTTTAAGTTTATGCTCATATTTTCTTGGGGTTGCATTGTTATAATTTTGGGTATATAATATTTGGAGGGGTGAAAAGTACATGTAATATATTTCTGTTTAACTTAAGTATGTATATAAACCGTTTTATTTTTATTTTAAGTAATTGTTTTATATTTAAAGTATTTTAAAAAATATTTATTAGTGATTATTTAATTATTTTTGCAATATTATTGTTATTGATATAATGAGCATCAGTATTTTTGACATATATTTTTATTTAAAGGTAACAATATTTTTGCATCTGGTATTTTTGTTTTTGATATGGTTAAAAATCTCAATTTAACAACAATATTTTCATTTTAGATATTTGTGGTTTTACTAGTTCAGTATAGAAAGTCAATATTTTTGTGATCGATTTTTAATTTCCAATATTTTTGTATATCGATACTGTATGGATCGATATTATATCAGTGATCTGGACAGACACTAGATTCTCATTCAATATCCTCAAGGCTTGTTAGGGTTGCGAACCTATAAGTGGTGGGGATGTTTATATGCACTATTGATTCAGAATGCTTAGGGATCAAAACAGACCTAATAGCCTAAGGGCAAGAAAGATGTCTATAAAGGTAACCCAGTGGTAAAATAGTGATGCATTTGTTTTGGAGATTCCACTGAGCCCGTGAAGCCCAATGTGAGAAAACCTGGCAAGCTAAATACAGATTTCCCCAATTAATCACTACGCAGTCCCCACTAAATTGATGATGTTAGGGGACCAATCCACTTGACTCTACGGACAAGGAGGATGTCTTTAAACTTCTCAAGACTCAAGTCTGAGTTAACTGTTAATCACCGACACACCTTATTTTCCAAATCACTGTTTGTTTCAGGGCGGGTTGCAGACAAACAGGAAACATTTGTCAAGACCGCCACGTAAGGGGAGATGTAAATCAGAGGCATTCTCAATTGGGGGCAGCCCTTCTGTTATTGTGGCAGAACCTAAATTCCTAGTTTTGTCAGCATCTTGCTGGAGTTCCCCAGCCCCAGAAGATGGACTTCTGCTTGCGGGGCAATTGTACCAATAGATGGGGGTATGAGTCCCAATAGGTACTAATTCCTGTGCAAGGGTCATCATATGTGCTACTGATGTGGCGGTATTGTTTACTCCCATCACCCCCCCATACCTGTCACCTTTAGAGAATGTAGGGATATTGTCAATTACGTTTATAATTGTTTTTTCCAAACTGACGATTTTCTCCATCAAGGGGAAGACGCAAATATTAACCACAGTTTCAAACCTCTCCATCTATGGGGTCCACTTGAAAATATTTGTTACCCCGTTACGTTCACCAGGGCCTGAACATGATCCTTGATCCAAGTCAATGAGACTTTGCACAAGGTCTGCTTTGGTCTCGATTAAGGGCCTGAGTATGACTTTTAGTGCAGGAGCGGGAGGCACGCCACTGCCACGCTCCTGCCAGTGGCAGCTGCCTCTGAATGGGGGTGGTGAGGCCGGGGGGGGGAGAAGGATGGAAAGATTAAAAAAAAGGAATGTACCTGCTTTGCCTAGGAAGGCTGGTCATGTTCCTCACAGGGCTGTGCAACACAGCCCAATGGAGAACATGCAAACTAGGATGCCTGTTTGGCCGGCGCTAGAGGGCAAGTCAAAGCAACATGCACATGTAGGGAGGGAGTGAAAACCACTCCTGCTCCCTCTGCAGCGAGCCAGCCCCACCCGGAGTCGGAGGAAAATAAAATGATAATAACTTCTTGTTATTATCATTTTATTTTTATTTTCCACTGCTCAACGAGCAATGAGGCGATGCTCCTCTGCGTTAGCGGAGGAGCAGCCACTGGCTCCCACACCGCCAAGTGTCGCCGCAGCCCGGAAGCTTACAAGAATTTTGTGGTCTGGTGGGCAGCCTGGCTGTCCAGCGGCGGTGCTGTGTAAAGGCTCATTGTGAACCTTAAACAGCAATACCATGGGACTGCCAGAGCATGTTCCTACACAGGAAGGCACGCACCATGTAATTCTTTTCTTCCCATGCAGCACTGGGGGTGCAAAACCACAGGGGGGCACAACATATGCCCCCTGCATGCACTGCCGTGCACATGGGCAAGAGAGGCCCTGTAGGGTCCCCTTTCTTTCCTCACTACCCGCAGATAAATGGAGGAAGAACCTTCGCTGCTTGTGAGGAGAGTCGTAATCTGCCCTCAGACCGCCACAGAACCGCAGCTGCTGTGCAATGGCAGACCAACCGCCAAAAGCCATAATACGGCTGTCGGACTTCTGGCGTGGCAGTGGCTGGACTGCCACAGCTGCACCCCCACAAGTCTGGAGGTCCTCGGACCGCCAGACTCGTAATCAGCCCCTTAGTCATTAGGTGCCTCTGTTCTGCCATTGATAAAGCCCTTACTTTTTGTTTTGACTTAGCAGATGGGGCCCCGTTCACTGGTGTGCGAAGAGTCAGAGGCAATTATCTCCGAGATGCAGCTCGTAATCCACCTGGTAGCATCTCTGACCACTGGTACAGTTGGGACATCTATGGCACAGGGGCATTGGGTGGATGAACCGGGTGGGGAATGTGGTCAAATGTTTGTTTAGGTCTGCTGCCTTACAGCCAGATCAATCTCTTTAGAGATGACCCCAACTGCTCTAGCCATAAAGTTATCTAGGGTAGAGCCTACTGGGGCAGCTAAAGTTTTAGATTTATCCCTACCTCCTGGCAACTCCATTTCGCCATAGCACCAACAAAAAAGCAAACAAACATCAGCTTTTGTTAAAAAGAACTCTCAAAAAAAGGAAGATGTATTGGGAAAAAAGTTGGGCTTTATACAAAGTAACTGCCATGTAGCCTCTGCATAAGAGCATAACCAACTGGATAACCATATTAAGTAAGGAGGTATTAGCTCTTTAGGGAGTACACCCTCTGGAGCTTAACCCTCCAGCCAAGAGGGGTGGCCCAGCCCAGCCTCTTCCAAGCTGTGATGGGTGAAGACAGTCCTGCCCTTGGCCCGGGCTTCGCCTAGACACGCCCCGCACTCGTCCCGCGCAGTGGGGCTTGGGGCAACACTAAATAGCTTGTGGAGGCTCCGCCCCCTCCTGCCTCATCGGTTCCTCCTTGCACTCGCGCTGCCTCCTGGGCCCTAAAGTCCTCGGCCCCCGCCTCAGTCTTGTCACAAAAAGCTGTAATTGGCTATTGCCTTTTTTCTTTATATTTGTTCTCCACAACGCTATGTCCAAGATTAGGTGGCCTAGATTCATAAGTATTTGCATTAAACTTATGGAACATGCTAGTACAAGACCAACCAATATATGAAGGGGATGAGTGAGGCCTTTTAAACCAGTTAAAAATATTTGATGATCTTTTCTACAGAACCAACCAATCAACTATATTTGACAAAGACACCTCTTTTGTACACTAAAGACAGGGTTTTTGAGGAGCCACTGGTGCAACAGAGACAGTGCATTAAGGACTCCACTGACAATAAATTACGAGGGACTTATGGGTGCTACTAGAGCAATTGGCACCAGGCTTTAATGACCATACTGGAACAATATTGACATGACCTTATGAATACTGTTCGCACAATTAGGGTAGGATATTGCAAGCATCAAAGACAGAAGAGGGGAATGGCATAAGGCCCTTAAAGCAGTAGAGATAGAATGCTACTTGCACAAAAAAGTAGGGATGCAAAGATCACCACAGGCATGTTATGGACAGAGGGTGTCAGTATCACTATGAGCAGAACATGCGCATAGAGTTAGTGACAATGTGTGAGTACAGTTGAGTGGGGCAATCATGTCATGTTTGTTCTTGTGACAATATGCCATTGCTACTGTTACACGATCAAGACAGAGCCACTGGAAGAATGCAGCAATGGAGAAACAAATTGTGTGGCAGGGATGATTGAATTATGGAACAACGAAAAGCAAATTGTGCAGCTTAATGTGGCACATTATATGGCAGTATTATTTCACCAGTTTGTTATTTAAATGCATGTTAACACTGTTACCTCATTAGCACTGGTTTACAGCAATCCACAACTGAGGTTAACCAGTTACCATTGCAAAGAGTGTGGAACATTTTTAGTAACTCTTGAACCATTTCAGATAAAAAGACTCAACTGTTAAATCTGCAAATTATGAGTTATTATTTGGCATGTGCAGTAAATAAATTAACTACCACTGCTGCTGCAGATTCAGATAATTCCAGTGGTTTAGTCTATAGAAAGTGCCTTACACTAGAGGAAGTACTGTCACAATATGAACAGGGTATTACCATCAGGCTTACGGTTTACTTTGGGTACAGTACAGACACTTTATGGACTTTAGAGAAAGTGTATAAGTGGCCTAATTTACAGGAATTTAGGGGCCGATTATGACTTTGGCGGTGCTGCGCCGACTCTGCTCAAGCCCAGCACCGCCAAAGCTGTGCATGGACCGCCCGCCAGATTATGAGTAAAACTTGTGACTTGCATGCTTTTCCTGTCTTTTCTTTTACGTTCCCACAGCGGTGCCCTGAAAATATGCCCCGCATTGCGAAAGCAAAAGAAGTTCCAGGACGCCATGTACTGTGAAGTCCATGCTGCCCTGGAACTTGGGGTGCATGCAAAAAGGGGGGCACATGTGCCCCCCTGAAGGCATCCCCATGGCGGCGGGGACATGGGCGCCCTGTAGGGCCCTCTTTGTTTCCCCTCTATCAGCCTTTTCATGGCAGTGAGCCCGCCATGAGAAGGCTTGTGGACTCATAATATGTTCGGCAGACCTTGGCGGTCCAGCCTCGCATATTATATAGGACCTCAGCACTGAGCCACCGCCAGCGAACGGCGGTTCCCTGGTGCAGCCGATGCTGTTGTGGCCAGTCCTAAAAGCTGCCTCGTAATGAGGTGGACGCAGGACTGCCACCGCGAGTCTGGTGATCCAAGACCGCCAGACTTGAAATCGGGCCCATAGATAGGGCATAAGGGATATATAGCCACAATATTGAAGGGACATTACGGCACAAATTGCACAATGCAGGCAGTGCACAATGGCACTACGTGGCATATTAGGGGCTGGGTTATGAATCAACTGCTGGCACAACAGACAGGGTGCAAGGGCCGCTAGAGGCACAAAGGAACAGAATATTTGGGGCACCACTGTTACAATAGGGAACGACCACAGGAATTCTACTAGCACGATAGAGAGATGCCACGGGGCACTATGGGCATAGTAGGTCCTCACAATAAAGGGATATTGTGAACATATGAACATTATTCTTTGGAAACCTCTCATACAGTGACTAAGGGGCATTCTGGTAGCTTCTGGAATAGTAGGTGAGGTGCTTAAATAACACTACAGCTGGAACAATGCCCATGCGTGGCCCTACAAGTAGGACAGAGACAGAGCTTTCAAGGCACCAGTGACAAATAGGAACATAAGTGGTAAACAAGACACAACTGGATAAAGACAGTAATGCCACCACTGGCACAAAATATGCACAGTGCTTAATGGACACTATTTGCACAAGAGAGGCAGGGGCCTCAGGGCGCTTCTAACAGACTATTGACATAAATATTTATTATGTAATCAGCGTTTTGTGGATAGTTCTAATCATAAATCCAATCAGCCAACCTATGACAATTGCCACTTCACAATAAGACCTTTCCATAGTTGGTACTATTTCCTGTTCTGTGTATATTTTACTCTAACGCTTTAGTCTCTGTAGATTACAGTGTTTGACCTTTACATGAAAATTGAATTTACATATGTCGTTTCTTTGTTTGACTAATTTCAACTGCTTTGCCCATCTGAATGCCACATCAACCCGGGCGGTCACTGCATTTCAGTGTAGGTGTCTGCAGTCAGGATAAGTAAAAACAATAAACTGTAACCCCAAATAAAAAATAAATAAAAAAATGAAAATATTATGAAGGACTGTTTAACCTGAATAGCTGATAAGGTCAAATAAAGCATAAAAAGCACACTGAGCTAACACTGTTGTATTTTTGATTCATTTCTTGGAGGATTACCTCAACGTTGTCATGCGACATGGACCTCTCCAAGTATCCAATGGACGAGCAGGAGTGCATGTTGGACCTAGAAAGCTGTAAGTACACCAATATCATATGATCAAGCCCTGTTTTGCTTCCACAGACACATGGTGTGAACTTGAGCACTGTGATTCATGTCTCTGCTGTTGAGGTCTACATCCGGAGTTTTCAAGTCTCAATAGGGAAAAGCATTTACAGCTCAAAAGTCTACTTTATTAGGACTATCAGATTTGATGTATGGGTGGGTGGATATATAAATCAGTGGATGGATGGGTTGGTGGATGGATGGATGAGTCAGTGGGTGGGTGGGAGGGAGGGAGGATGGATGGATGGAAGCATGTATTTTTTAAGTAATGGATAATGAGTAGATAAATAGACCTAAAAGTTTGGAAATTTGAGAAAACAGTGATACAAACAGGCAGACTCGTTCCACTGTGGCACATAGGATGGAACAAGGGTTTTGTACATGGTAGTGGTCTTGAAAATCTGAGTCCACAGGAGGTACTTTGTGATATTATATTAAGTGCAATATGGGAGTCTGGGGTCTTCAGCTTAGGGAGTGCACCCAAAGGCCATGCCATCAACAACCAAGCATAACTACAGTCACCTAATATCATACTATGGGATGACCGGCTACTTCTTAGATCTTTTTGCTTGTACCTTTAGAGGAGTGAGGACCTACCAGTTTCTGACCTATAGAATCCAACATGTTCCTCCATTATTGGGGTTCCTGTCTTCCCAAGACTGTGTGACGTACACTGCATGATGTGCATCTCTTTTTAACCAAAGTGGCACTAGGAGACCATGTGCAGCATCTCTGGTGGCCAGCGCGTGAGCCTACATAAGATGGTGACTTACAGCTGGCTGGTGGACCGATTAAGAATCGTCATCCACTCCTTACAATACCAGCTTCCTTTGTCCACACTGAAACCCACCGTAAAGTTAATCTAGCCAGTGTAGTTGGGATCCATCGAGAACCTTACCCACAAGCTCTGACCAGCCAGGATCTCCCTGCCTGCACAGTAAGCCTTATCCCAGAGGTACAAGGATGAAAGATGTGCTTTTTCATTACTGGAGGAAGATTTTGGAAGTATAGAAAGCATTGAGCGGTCATGTTGTGATTTTCCTTTAAAGTTTGTGAACACCCACAAGCTAGTGAGTTGTGTGACAGTCACAAACTCCACTGCGACCATTTCCAACACTAATGCGGCCACAGATTTACTCCATCAAATGGATTGGAGCTAATCGCCTTCCAGCGTGAGAAAGGGAGCGGAAAATCTACAAACTTCGCTGTAGTGTGGCAGAAACCGAAAAAAGAAACCTAAAAAAGAACCCGCAGGCTCCACAACCGCTTCCCATCTTCTCCAAGTTCATATCACTATGAATGACCAAATCTAAATGACTAAAATGCAAACCTGAAACCTTCTTTCCTCGGGGTCACCATCACTCTGGAGCAATTAGGGATGTTTCTAGAGTGCAACAATCCCTTTCTCCACTAGGTGATGAGGGTTAGAAACTCATGTGTGGCATGACACAATGAGTAAGACATTAAACATCACGCAAGAAACTGAGAGCCTCATTTATGAAAACTGTTGCATCACTGTGGTAAAAGAACGATGCAACGCTTTTCAGTGCACCCTCCTTGCGACACCATGGATGTGCTGTATTTACTGTACGGTGCTCCATGTTGCTAGAAATGACAGATATGTCAGGAATCCTGACGTTTCTGTTGGCGCAAAAATGGCGCATTGCTAGAGTGTGTCTGGAAACAGATGCAACTCCAGCAATGTGTAATTTCACACTGGGCAAGACCCATGTGAAAAGCCCTGCGTCACCCCTTATGCCTGCTTCAAGCAGGCTTAAGGATTTGACGCAGTGAGGCTGTAGAAATGTCGTAGATTTCACTGAAATACTTCTATGAGCCTTTGCTGAGCCGGACCGCCCACCCTGCAACCATTAAACCTGTCGCAGGTATAATGTAGCACAGGGGTTTGCGCATCTGCCTAGATGCGTCACTTTGTAAATATGGCACAGTGTGGCACATTTTTTACACCGCCGCAGCGTCACCAAAATTGGTGCAACAGCGGCATGAGGACCTCATAAATAAGGCTCTAAATGTTCCTCCAGGGCTATAACGTCGATTAAGGATAACGCTTAATTGAGCAGTTAAAACGATTACAAATAAAGAAAACAAGAATGGATTCTGTGGGGCTCAGAGACAACACCAAACCTATTTACATAATTTGTCATGCTATGTGTTTTATTTTTCTGCAGCATTGGGTCTAGGGCCAATGTTATCCTATAGGTAAGCATATGGGTGAAGCCTTTGCGGTTCTTAGAGTTTTTACAGCCAGTTGGCCCTGGTATGTCTGATTCTCTGTTCCTTTGTCTCTCGGCCTTAGGATGCAGAACCCGGCATCTCAGGGGGTTGAAGACCCAGCAGCCGAGTTTCCAGCAAAAAACAGCACCATGGTCCATTAAATGGCAAAACTTCACCACGAAAAACGTAAAGACAGTCCCAACCAAATTCCTGTAGGACAAAGATAATTTCACAATCTCGCTGGTCCATTCAATTGGGCTATCAGTATTCTGGTAGTCTGTGACCTGTGGAACACTGTTCAAGGCTGAGACAATTTATGGACTCAGTCTTCATTCCCTACAAAGAAGAGAAGCAAAAACCCCAATGCACTCTTTTTCATATATTTCTTTCATTCGTTTTAGCAGTTAAACAACATTACAAGTCAAGTATATTTCCCATCCATAGCCCCTCTCCTCTCCCCCAACAAAAAGAGAGAAGCATGCTACATCAAATGCAATTTATCTTTGGTATATGTATGATATCCAGACAGTATGAACGGCATATCATGTGACATCATAACATACCACATCATATCAGTATCATGTGTGTGACTGCCTCACCGTTGGGTACTCCATTTCCTGCTGTAATCGGACTTCCACTAAGTCCCACTCCATTTTGCCCCCCTGTCCTGCCCCACTGTACACCAACTTGTGTCGCACCCCGCATCCAGCTCGTACCCATCTCGCAAATTCCCATAGCCATTGTTTCCAAGTGGGCAGCCACTCAGTCATCCACCTCAGAGCTATACATTTCTTGGCCACAGTCAATCCTAATTCAAGTACCTTCTCTGCACATTTAGTTTGTTTAGTGTAAGTTACCAACCCCAGCAAGCACATCTGAATCATCGTCTGCAACTGTATCTCGGTCACTTCCCCCAAGGCCTGGAGCACCTCGCCCCAAAAAGCTCCAATGCCCAGGCGTGTGTATATATGTCCCCACTGCTATCCTGCACTTGGGACACTGCTCTGGTTCAGAGGGGTCTAGCCTTCATAACAGCTGCAGTGTAACATAAACCCTGTGGACGCATTTATAGTGTATCAGTTTCAGGAGTGCATTGCTTGTGATTTTTCTACAGTTGCCCAACATGGACACCCAATATTGGTCCTTCACCTCCACCCCTATGTCATCATCCTATTGTGACTTCAGCGTGGCAATGTGGGTGGTTGTCCATGGTATCAATAGTACATAGCTGCGGGTAATATTTGTTTCCCCTTCCCCCCATTTCTGCTAGTTTCTGATTTAAGGCGTGCATCTACGGCTCTTCTGGGAATCCCGCAAAGCACTTGAGAACAGCCACCGCCAAATCTGCGTTTGCCAGGAAACAGACGCGGACGAAGCTCACACTGAGCGGCAGCTTCGGCGGAGACGGACGTTCCCAAATAGTCAGCACATATATTGTGCCCCTGGTTACGAGTGAACCTCATACCTCATACCTCGTTATAACGATCACAATAGCGACTGACCTGAATCAGACAGCTGCGTCTGTTGCGCACGGATTAAGTCCCCACAGCTCTATTACTACCTTTGATACGCAGTCCTCCTTTCATTGGATGTCTGAGGAACCCCATTGAACTGGATATCAGGTGGACGATCAAATTCATCACCCAGTCAGGTTGCCCCAAACCCCTTCCCTTTGGTCCTGATGAAGATCCGCACGGCCAAGGTCTAAATCTCCTTAAGGCCTTCAAGACGGGTCGAAACGTCGACGCTTACTTTCCATTACCTGGGATACACATATAATTCCCTTGTGCTAGACCAATTATTGGGTCTTTTTGAAATACGAAAACATGTATCTGTGATTGAGATGTGACCAGGTTCTTTGGACGGTGAACTACAACCGATCCTTATTGTAAACCAAATGAATTTCTTTTACTACTTTGTTTCCATTTCTTGCCTCACCCACTCACTCTTAATCACCCTCTTTTGTTGCACGTTCCTCTTGGAGCAACCTTAAATTGCCTTATTCAATAATAAATTAATATGTATGATAATCTAAACAAGGTTGGATGTTGTTCTTTGTTGGATTGAATTATATATTGAATATTGTGAGTTCTTTCCCTCTAAAAAGTGTTTTTTTGGGTTTCGAGCTCAAGATTACAAAAACTAACTGACTAAATGAAGCAATTTGCTCACTTGTATTAATTAATTGGTCAAGGACCATTGTTTTTGGTATCAAGTCTACACCCAGGTCCCCATACCATGGGTCACCCCATTTTTGTAAAGGAAACACCCACCAGCAGACCCCATCTGGTGCAGAAGGCCTCATTACCCCCCCATCCGACCATCCTCATACAAGTCTCCCAGTCTCTGTGAGATATCTCCCTCTCCTCTGCACCGTAGAAATAGAGGCAATGTAGGTCTAATCGCAGCGGGCCATGGAACCAGCTGCTGCAAGTATATATACTCTTCGAGGCCTGCCCTCATTTGGGTCTGAACCTGTACTGGTATGGCTACTTCTTTCCTGAGGGGGACTAGGGATAATGCTAGTAATGCTCGCAGTTGGACCAGCCACACTCAAATCCCCAGTACAGGGTCAGTGCCCCCTCATTGTGAAACCATGGCATTGTATGTTGCAAGTGAGCCGCCCAGTAGTAAATTCCAAAATTAGTTGCCTACATCCCTCCACTGTCCCACATGAGTTTCAGGATGTCTAGGCTGATCCATGCTCTCTCGTGCCCCAGTTTAGCAATCGGAGTAACTCATGTAATCGGCGGAAGTAGGATTCCAGTATGTGCATCAGCATGTGTTTCAGCACGTACAGCACAAGGGGTGGTATGATCATCTTACTTATAGCGATGCACCCCGTGAGAGACATCAGAAACTGCAACCATTTGCGCGCACTCCATTCCAGGCCAACCAGCAAAGCACCCACATTAGAGTCATGAGCCTCATTCAAGTCTGAGCTCAAATACACCCCCAGATATTTTATAGGCATTGTCTGAACCTTTGTGTTTGGTAGGTCCGCTCCCACAGCTAAAGCCTCCTGTATGGGATGTAGAACCGACTTGTCGCCATTCAATCGAAACCCTGAGTGTACCCCCACCTCGACAAGCATGTTGTGTTCTGTATGCCATGTCGTCACCGGGTTCCTTAGAGTTAGCAGTATGTCGTCAGAGTACAATAAAATGACTTCAGTCATGCCCCCACTAGTATACTATTGTTCTCATGTCTAGAACGTATAATTTGAGCTAACTGCTCAATGACTAAAGCAAATATCAGTGTAGAGGGAGGGCACCCCTGTTGGGTCCCCCTCTCTTCCGTCCATTTATCCAACACTCTATTGCCCACTTTCAGTCTTGCTTTGCTAGCAGTGTAAAGTAATTTCACCCAGTTCGGTAGTCCACCCCTAGAGCATAGCGTTGCAGCATATGATCCATAAATGTCCAGTTAACAGTGTCAAAAGCTTTATGGACATCCAAGCAGACAATAGCCCATGGTTCCTCTCCTTTCATGGCCTGTTCAACAATGAGGACCACCTTTTGTATATTAGTGGAGGTGGTACGGCCACCCACAAAGCCCCCTGATTAGTGTGTATGATCTCCCCTGCTGCCTTTGCTAGGCATTGAGCCAGTATTTTTCCCAAAATCTTGGTGTCAACATTTATCATCGATCATTGGTGAGGAGATTCCCAGTCTAAAGGATCCCTCTCTGGTTTAAGCAGAACCACTATATGCTACTCCTCCCTTAGCAATGCTGGTAACACCCCAGCCTCAAATGCCTCCTCATACATAGTTAATAATAGATCCCACAATAAATCAATGTATGCTTGGTAGAACTCAACAGAGATCCTGTCATTACCCGGTGTCTTTCCTGAATTCATATGAGTGATGGCCCATATCAAACTGCTTCCTCTACCTTGGTAGGCGTGCTTCATCCAAGAAAACAGTGTTACAGCAAACAAATGATGGACGGAATGCAAACATTCTCCCCCAGTCAAAAGATCTGGGTTAAATCCATCATTATTCTGCCCACTACGCCACCCCAGTTCGGACCCAGCCATATGCAAATCAGTCTTAACCCTGTGCCCCATGGGAACAGTCCAGAGTGAACTGCCAGGCCAGGTCCTCCCTGGACCGGAAACAAGCATTCTGGGACCGGTTTCAGGGTGTGTCACCCTTCTTCAGCCAGGCTAGCTTGAATCCAGTGGCACAGTGAGCAAGGGACCCGCGTCTGGGCATACCCATCCCACTTAGGGCGAAAAGTGTTACAGCAAACAAATGATGGACGGAATGCTGACAATGCAAACATTCTCCCCCAGTCAAAAGATCTGGGTTAAATCCATGGTTTCTTTGCCCACTACGCCACCCCAGGTTGGACCCAGCCATATGTAAATCAGTCTCAACCCTGTGCCCCATGGGAACAGTCCAGACCGAACTGCCAGGCCAGGTCCTCCCTGGATCGGAAACAAGCATCCTGGGACCGGTTTCAGAGTATGTCATCCTTCTTCAGCCAGGCTAGCTTGAATCCAGTGGCACAGTGAGCAAGGGACCCATGTCTGGGCATACCCATCCCACTTAGGGCGTAAAGTGTTACAGCAAATAAATGATGAACGGAATGCGAACAATGCAAACATTCTTCCCCAGTCAAAAGATCTGGGTTAAATCCATCGTTCTTTTGCCCACTATGCCACCACAGTCTGGACCCAACCATATGCAAATCAGTCTTAACCCTATGCCCCATGGGAACAGTCCAGACCGAACTGCCAGGCCAGGTCCTCCCTGGACCGGAAACAAGTATCCTGGGACCGGTTTCAGGGTATTTCACCCTTCTTCAGCCAGGCTAGCTTGAATCCAGTGGCACAGTGAGCAAGGGACCCACGTCTGGGCATACCCATCCCACTTAGGGCGAAAAGTGTTACAGCAAACAAATGATGGACGGAATGCTGACAATGCAAACATTCTCCCCCAGTCAAACGATCTGGGTTATATCTATTGTTATTTTGCCAACTACGCCACCCCAGTTTGGACCCAGCCATATGCAAATCAGTCTTAACCCTGTGCCCCATGGGAACAGTCCAGACCGAACTGCCAGACCAGTTCCTCCCTGGACCGGAAACAAGCATCTTGGGACCGTTTTCTGGGTATGTCACCCTTCTTCAGCCAGGCTAGCTTGAATCCAGTGGCACAGTGAGCAAGGGACCCACGTCTGGGCATACCCATCCCACTTAGGGCGAAAAGTGTTACAGCAAACAAATGATGGACGGAATGCTGACAATGCAAACATTCTCCCCCAGTCAAAAGATCTGGGTTAAATCCATCGTTCTTTTGCCCACTACGCCACCCCAGTTTGGACCCAGCCATATGCAAATCAGTCTTAACCCTGTGCCCCATGGGAACAGTCCAGACTGAACTGTCAGGTCAGGTCCTCCCTGGACCGGAAACAAGCATCCTGGGACCGGTTTCTGGGTATGTCACCCTTCTTCAGCCAGGCTAGCTTGAATCCAGTGGCACAGTGAGCAAGGGACCCACGTCTTGGCATACCCATCCCACGTAGGGCGAAAAGTGTTACAGCAAACAAATGATGGATGGAATGCTGACAATGCAAACATTCTCCCTCAGTCAAATTATCTGGGTTAAATCCATCGTTCTTTTGCCCAATACGCCACCCCAGTTTGGACCCAGCCATATGCAAATCAGTCTTAACCCTGTGCCTCATGGGAACAGTCCAGATCAAACTGCCAGGCCAGGTCCTCCCTGGACCGGAAACAAGCATCCTGGGACCGGTTTCAGGGTATGTCACCCTTCTTCAGCCAGGCTAGCTTGTTTTTGCATTCATCCAAGATAACAACCATGCCTGCCTCATCGCTGCAAACCTGTTGTGAATATAACACATTAAAGAATTCAGCAAAACGACCTAGGATATCCACCTGAGCCAACAGGATTGCTCCATTTGCGGCCTTGGGGGATACAACAGCATTCCCTCCCTTCTCCCTGTTGCCTAACTGTGCCAATAAGCAGCCAGACTGTGTCTTGAACCTCATTCAATGCAACCCGTAGTCTGCGTCATGCCTCCCAAGTTGCCCCACCGTGTGGCGCCTACCTCTTAGTTTACGCTATCTGTTGTTCCAGTTTTGTGACTGTGCGCCCAAGTGAACTTCGAACCTCATATGTTGTAGCCATACACTTCCCCAGTATAGTCACCTTAAAGCCTTCCTATATCACTCTGGCGGAAGATGCCTACCCTGTATTTACAGTAAGAATTCCCGCACTGCCTCTCTAATTTCTTATCGTAATGCTTGGTCATGTAGTGCCCGAGATTGGAAGGCACCATATAAACCTGGCCTTGCAGCTCCACCGCAAGTGGGGCATGGTCCGACAGAGTACTGGGCTTTTCAAAAGTGCGTGGCGTGTACTAGAATAATAAGCATATTGTCTATTCTAGAGAAGCTCAAGTGTGGCGGGGAATAAAAGGAATAGCCTCTCGCCTGACCGTGCTGTGCCCTCCATAACTCCAGCAGGTTTAAAGTGTCCATGCTCTTTAGTAACGCCCAAGATGACCTGCTCAGCGGCCGAGCAGTGGGCCTTGAGCTATCTTGAGCTTGAGTATATATTCAGCACGCAGTTACAGTCACCCATCCAGATGATATCATAATGTGCTGTGCATAGGGTGTCAATAGATGTACCACTCCCTCAAAGAAATCTGGGCTCTCGATGTTGGGTGCATATGTGTTCAGTAGTACCGTGGGTCTGCCACAAATTACCCCCACCACGCCTTCATATCTACCATCTTCCCCCTCCAGTTTACTCTTCACCTTAAGGGTGATGCTAGCATCTACCTACAGTAATACCCATGTGCCGATGATTGGAAGCTGGCATACCACAGTCTGCCCCCGCATTTAGAATGTATCTTCTCGTGTTTCAGTGGGAGCAGGTGAGTCTCCTGCACCATTACTATCCACACTTGATGCGTCCATGCATATGACCATATTCTCTACCGTTTGATAGGGTTCTGTATCCCCTTAATGTTCCAGGACAGTGCTGTTACCCCCATGTATGTAAGGTGTGTTCCACTCCTGTCCCATGATCTACCCTTGCCATTATGTTGCCGCGGTGCGTGTAGCTTAAAACTCCTCTCTCTTGAAACCATCAACAAACTCCCCCATCAAAAAACAAAAACTATATTGTCCCCTCACCCGTGTAGCTCACCCCAACCTGGCCTCCACAAGCAACACATGCTGTGTTTATCCAACCCCCACCCTTCCCTGAGCAACAGTCAAACTTCCCCCACATAGTGCACCGCTCCCGTGGTCCCCAGTGAAGGAATGCCTCAAGAACCATGCCAGCAGTAGTTGCAGACACTCTGGGGAACACCAGTTTATCTGTGTATCTCTCCCATCATTTCTGACTTGTGCATTATACTCAATCAGCTGATATTCACCCCCTCGGTTTCACACAATTCAGTGTCGCTAGCCCCCTACCACCGAGCCAAAAACCTGTGTCCATGCATGTGTGCTCTGCTCCACCTCGTCCGCCAGTGGTTCTTGATAAACTGAATAGCATCCTCAGCATGGTCAAAGAAATGTCTTTTCCCCTGCAAGTCCACCGGAGGCACGCAGGAGGCAACAGAGCATATGCTAGTCAAAAGTCTCTCACTTTCGTTTAACTTCTGTGAACGATCTCCTTTTCTTTTGGGTTTCCACACCATAGTCAGAGTAAAAAGAGATCCTGTTCCTGTTAAATTCAACATCTCCCTGATGTCGGCCACCGCCAATATGTCCATTTTATTTGTATTTGTATTTGTATTTGTAAAGTGCAACATTCATCCCAAGGGACATCACGGCACTAGGAGAGTGTTATCCTGATATGGGGAGGGCTGTTGTGATCAGTTTCAGGTTGAGGCGTCAGCCAGGATGATAGGTGGATTTGACTATAATCTAGGGAACAGGGAAGTTTTCAATTTCTTCCTAAAGGATAGATATTCGTCCGTTAGGCATAGATCTAGTAGAAGTTCATTCCAGTGGACGGCTGCTAGTTTGGAAAAGGATCGGTCTCCTGCTCTAATCCTTTTGGTCTGTTTGATCTTGGCCAGGGCCTGATGGCGAGACCTCAAGTTTCGCGGGGGGCGTAGAATTCTAACTTATCTTGCAAGATGCGGGGGCCCTCTTGTGTAGCACTCTGTGTGCATAACAAAGGAGCTTGAACTTAGCCCTTTGACGTACAGGCAGCCAGTGTAGTTCTCTCAAACTTTCAGATGCCAAGCTGTATTTATTTTTATTGCAAACCAGTCTAGCAGCCGCATTTTGGACAACCTGTAGTCTTGAGAAAAGATAATCGGGCATGCCCACATAGAGCACATTCCCATAGTCAAGTCTTCTAGAAAATAAAGCCTGGGTGATGGACTTCCTACACTTTAAGGGGATCCAGGAAAAAAGTATTCGAAGTAGTTTCAGTATAGCGAAGCTTATTCCGTACAGCGGTCGAACTTGATCTTGCATGGTCAGTGCATTATCAAGGAGTATGCCCAAATTTATTCCAACTCACTTGGGTTCTGGGGTGGCTCCCAGTGCCCAGGGCCACCAGGTGTTGTCCCAAATTAGGTGTGCTCCACTGAAAAGCAGGATCTCCGATTTTCCGGCATTTAACTTTAATCAATGCTCCATCATCCAGGTTGCTATTTAAGTGAGACAGTTAATTAAGTTACTTTTGGTGTCCTCGTGCTTGTCTTCCAGGGCAATTAGCAGCTGCGTGGCATCCGATTAGGAGCAGATATCAAAGCCCCATTTCCTGCTAATCACAACTAAGGAGGAGACATAGGGAGACCCCTTGGAGGACTCCGTATTTGTATTTTGTAGGAAAGAGGTGAACCACTGAAGAGCTTTCAAATGTATTCCTTTTTCATGAAGGATGCACAGCAGGTGGTCGTGAGATACAGTTTCAAAAGCCGCCGTTAGGTCCAGAAGGATTAGTGCAGCAGATTTACCTTGGTCCACCAAGGATCTAATGTTGTCTGACACGACGAGTAAGGTGGCTTCTGTATTATTGGCAGCTCTAAATCCTGTCTGAGAGGGATCTAAGAGGTCATTAGTTTCTAAACAATTGACCATTTGTTTATTGACCAGTCTCTCCAGTACTTTAGATAAGTATGGTAGTTGAGAGATTGGTCAGTAGTTTGCAGGATCATAGATTTCCAAGCCTGCTTTTTTTAACAGTGGAAATACCACAGTTTCCTTCCATATAGCTGGGAATTTAGCTGAATCCAGGGATTTATTGAAGATACGAGTAACATGCGGGCATAAGAACGATACAAGTCGAGAGAAGATAAAGTGAGGGCAGGGATGCAGTGGGGATCCTTCTTTAACCTCACTCATGGCTTTTGCAACCTGTTCTTCCTAAAAAGGCACCAAATTGCTTAAATAAGCATGGGCTTGAGGGCGTGGTGCTAATGTTTGTCAATCAGTATTGTTAGCAGCGGGCTGGTTATTAAAGGAAGCGTAGAGTTTGGCGACTTTATCGATGAAAAAGCTGTTAATTACCGCACAGTTATTAATTGTAGGAGTCATGGTACGGGACATACTAGTTGGTTTGCAGAGTTCGTTCACTGTTTTATATAGTTCTTTAGATGATTTGCCTATACCTCAGTATCCGAGCAATCAGCATATGCGGTGGCGCTTCAGGTTTCAGTTTGCTGCCCGGGGTTTTTTGAGCCCTATCCACCTGCAGCCCCCCTCTCCCTCCCTGCAGGAAGGTGGCAGCCAGGATTCCAGGAATTGTTCTACTGGTGTGACCCTTGCAGCAGACGTAACATGCAGTCATTATTGCACCATGACCTGTCTTCCAAGTCCGCCAACTTGGCCTCCTGCATTTGTAGGTGTCTCTCCTGGTCTGCCAGCTAACTAGTATAAGCCCCTAATGTTTCCTCTGTACTATCAGCTCTTGTGCCCAAGTCGTACACTCGATTTCTCATCTTGTCCATATTCTGGTACAGTGGCGCCACTGTGATGGCCACGCAATCAATCATTTCGATAATTACCTTTTTGCCCTTCAGAATTGTTTTTAATATTCAAATTGGATGGAGGCCTGGTCTTCTCAATGACTGGCTAGTGGTTGCACCTTGTGCCATACTGCCCAGTCCCTCCTTGATTGGGTGGCGCGTCTTAGGGACCATGACCTCGGGTTAGATGGCATCCATGCCCAGTAATGTGGTGCTACTGGTGTCTGGGCCCAAGCACACTATAATTGCCCCTTCACAGCACCCTGCAACAAAACGGTCCGAGCCACCACAAGCAGTGTTCATTTTAGGTACTTTCAGGGGTACACCATGGTTTGCTCAATAGAGAGATAGAATGAATGGTGGGGGCACTGCCGAGCCAATCGTGTTGGTGACCACCAGTCCAGGGCCTTAGTGTTTAAGCGTGTAATTCCTCCACGCCTGTTATGCAATAGAAAGGGTGTGGGGTAGGGAGATCTTCACTTGCGCCTTTATGTTAGCCCCCATCACCCTGGCTCGTCTAACATTGTTCACTCCAAATTAGTACTCCAGATGGCCCCCTTCAGACAGTAGGGCTGTAGCCCCCAGACTTTCTGAAGAGTCCCATCAAAAGTGTGGGACAGCCCCTCCGCGTTGTCCGCTGTAGTCGTTATGGGTATTACAGTATAGGAGGGGGCCCAATCACCCACTCCCTCGCGGGAGCGTCACAAAGCCATCTGCCCCCAGGCCTCACTTATTACAGTACATGGTAATTCCCCCTGGGCTGTCAGGCCTCAGTTCTGACCTCCGGCTCTAACTCTCACTGGGGTTACCTTGGTTATTCTTTGTGCCGCTGCGGTGAATCTGTTAGAAAAGCGCTTCACCTGCCTCTCGACGTCATCTGCAGCCTCGGGCGAGCCCAGCACCACCGTAGCGAGTCTTTCTGCAGAGCGGCTTCACTTACTACCCGCGATGGAGTCCACTGGGGAAGAAGAACAAGCATTGGCATAGCCAATAGGTCTCGCCTTTGGGACTTTATAAGTGTTTAGCCATGCAACAGTTGATGTTGTTGAACCAAGGATATTGTGCTGGATAACTAAACACTTATAAGGTCCCAAAGGTGAGACCTATTGGCTATGCCAATGCTTGTTTTCTTTCCTATGACCCAGGGACCGAGTCCCAAGTCTTGAAATGCAGGCTGCAACTTTCTCTTCATGTTGTGGTCAGTGTTTTGGGGACCATCCCCTTTTTACTTTGCCCTCTCTTGACATATCACCTCAAAACTTTCCAGTAAGGAGTTGAAGTGGATGAACCTTTTTTTGTAAAGTTTCATGAACATTCATCATACGGCGCCAAAGTTATTAGCAAAAGAATACATCAATTTCCAATGGAATACTGGTGCTAACTAGAACTACAAAGTGGCGACCCCCGTGTAATGCGTTTATAGTTTGTAGAGTGTGTATAGCGTGTGTGTGTGTAGAGTGTGTGGTGTGTGGAGTGTGTGTGGGCGTGTGTGTTTTTTTTTTAAAGGGGCTCATCTCTGACAGCTAACAATCTGAACATATATTTTAAAAAAATATACAACTAAGGGTGCCCCAGCATTAACTGAGGACGCATAAAAAATGAAACCTTTCATTCCAAAACAAGACCTCAAGCAAGTGGTTCAACTCATGGCAGTAAACAGAAGTGACTACAGTAATGCCTTCCAACACATCTCCCCAAAATAAGGTTAGCCCGACTCTATGCATTCACTCGACTCCATGTGAGGCGGATGACCACATCACCCCGCGCGAATGGATCTCCACTGGCTCCGCCCACCTTAGCACAACCGAAGACTTATTATAGAAGCTCAAAATAGCTGGTGGTGGCTTCTCCTCCACAAACAAAATGGTATTGCGCCTTGAGGGCTTAAGTTATTAAACTAAAAACCCCAAGTCTACTTGGGCACCGGCAGTTTTTTAAAGGAGACCTCGAAACGGGTCCCTACAGGGCTCTGTTTTGTGTCCTGGCTAGGGTGACCAGAATTAAAAAGCCAAAAACCGGGACGTTTTACGAAAATAGAAGAAGGACTGCAGTTTTACTTCAAGCGAGCGCACAGAATGACAGTGCTCCTCAGCAGAGAATTACAGAACAGGCAGTTAGAACATACATAAAATGCAATTTTTAAACCCAGAAGCTTGCCTGTTAATTAAATTGCTTTCTTGAAACAACTGCTAACTATCCCTGCTTTGTAAAGTATAAAAAGTGACCTCCCACAGTTTTCAGTCGCCCTCTCTAAAAACCGGGACAGGAGCTCAATTTCTTGAAATCTGCCGGGTCAGCAGGTGGAAAACGGGGACCGTCCGGGCAAAACCGGGACGCCTGGTCACCCTAGTCCTGGCACAGACAGTCAGACAGTCAGTTTTTTTCCGGACTGCAGTGACAGCAGGCACATGGATGTGCGCTTCTCACACTGCGCACTTCTCACTAGTGGAGAAGTTACGGCATGACGTCATGGCAGGTGAGCGGTGCAGGGGGAAGGGAAATCCTGTAAAGAGAGTAATTTTCTCATTAGATTTCTTTTCTCTTTTGAAACTCGGGAACACCAACACTGTTCTGGTGTCACCAGGGCTTTAAGTGGAAGCTTTTTCAATATTATAAATAAACCATAGTTGCTGCTTATTTATCTTATGCAACTAAACACCATTGACAAAGCAAATAGTCCTGACTTGTAGGTATGATGTTACTTGTTGTATCATATATCTGGATGCAATGACAGAAGCAGCAAAATACAAGTCGAGCGGCACACTATGCTAAGCACAGATTTTTAGTTTATGTGTTTTAAGCCACGCCCTTAATTACACTGGCTACGCCACTTTGAGAGACCCCCCCAGTTTTTTCGTCCCTCTTAAAGCCCTGCCCCCGGGCCATAGGTCCCTGCCCTTGCAGCTCAGTACGTTTCATATATTAACAAGCTGCAATTTTACTGTGAAACACCGCGCTCTCCTGGACAGAATCACGTCTGCAAACTGATGCTGTCAAACATGGTTGTTCTTGCTCTAATAAAAAAACACCAACTGTATAAAGCCTGTTAGCATTCTAGAAAATCACGTACAAAAAAACTAAAACCATGCATGAAAGGCCTCCATGTGAGTCCTAAAATAACCACACAGTAGCCAGAACAAAGAACAAAGAACATCGGCAGTGAGTGTCACCGAATCAGCATGAAATATCACTCAAACATCAGGCCCTGTGCAATCCTAGAGGAGCGAGCTTCATTTGTAGAGGCAGCACCTGCGAGGGCCTATAAGAACCAACTTAAACCTGCCAGGCTGCAGGAGCGAGCTTCATTTGTAGAGGCAGCACCTGTGAGGGCCTATAAGAACCAACTTAAACCTGCCAGGCTGCAGGAGTGAGCGTCACCGCTCCTGGCTCGCAGGCATATATCCCTCACCCTTAGGGGCCACCAAGAGCTCATATTAACTCATGCAGCACATCCGGCTCACCAGGTGTGCGTTCAGTCACCTGTCCCGGCAGTAAAGGAGCCATATGGCCCCCGCTTACGATTGCCTCAAATTCCAAGGTCTGTTTCAGAGTTTACTGAATTCAATAGCAAATGCTGATTCAATCTCATGAGTCAAAATGGACTTCTATTTTGCCCAGACCCTAATAATGTGTGCTAAAATTTGGAAATATTACTGGCATACAGTGTGCCTTGTAACACTGCATACTTTGTATTTTGTTGCCCTTTAATTCCAGTGGCCATGTGCTTACGTGCCCGACAAACGCTTACAGTTTATAACAGACAGATCAGATAAGGTCCTTTACTGCGGATGGAAACTGCCACTTTCAGATTACTTACCTATCTCTGCAGTTTAGGTGCTGAACTATTGTGCCGGAATTCAAATCTTTCATCTGCAGGTTAAATGCGTAGGCCAATGCAGCAGGTACATTAACCCAGTGTGTTGTCTTACTGGCTGCCGTTTTAATACCGTCATGGAATAAGTTCCCTCTGTTACGGAAGTCTATTCCTCAACACTCGAGCAGCATCCAAAACCTATGCAGACAGCCTGGAATCCGATATGAGAAGCAGACCAGACAGAACCTTCAAAACACATGATTACTTTTTAGGTCTCGCCTGGCGTAAGACTGCGCAGACATGCGCAGTCTCGCTAGCGAGATTTAACGTTTTGGTTAGATTTCTCTAGTGAGCTTTAAGCCCCGCCCCTCCTTTCCATTGGCTGGCGTCACCGTTTATGCTAAACGGTGGCCAGCCATTGGAAAGGAGCGTCTAGTGACATACACTTTTCTCTTTTAGAGCCGTCCCAGTTGGACTGGCTGCCCCGACTTACTGTTGGCGTAAAAGGTTTTCTAATCTTTATGGGGCCAAACACATGGCCCCATAAAGATAAGAAACCAGTCATGCGAGTCAGTCCAACTGGGACGGCTCACGAGCCAGTCCAACTGGGATGGCTCTAAAAGAGGAAAGAGAAAAACAACTTAATTGCGAGCGCTTGTTTACCTCCTTGCCGCTGCGTTCTATCGGGACCCCGGGATGGAGCTGCAGATGTTCATGTCCCCCAGCTCCCAACTTCTTGGTGCAGCCCCCTCTTCCGGCCCTCAGCTGTCCCGGGCCCGTCCTGTCCGCTCCGCCTCGGCCGCTCGGACACAAACAAAATGGTGGCTGTTGTTCCTCTCTCGGCTCCGCTTCGGGGAAGCAGCTTCAGCAGTAGCGCACAGGTTAGCAGCTTAGCTCAATCGCTGGCGTCGAAGAACTCTTGATGTCACTGAGAGAGTGCTGTGTGGCGTCACTTTTTGTTGTGGGAAACCAGCAACCAAGCACAAGTTTCCTAATAATATATCGTTTTAAACGCAATGTGTTATTTTGTTATTGAGTTAATATAATCCTTTGCCTGACTGGCCCAATTTTCAATTTTCTGTCGTGTTCCTACTTCACTAATTTTAAACGACTCCATTGGAAGATGGCTGTCGTTTAATTTCGTAGACCGGTGATGGCACGTAAGCCAGCCATCATGAGTTAACTTTTCGGCCATATTGAAATGGTGCTGGTTGCCAATGTTCTACTAGCCTTTAATAGTTTTTAAACTGAGATCTAGAACAAACTAATTGTTGATAATCAATTGTGCTTTTGCAATTATTTACCAGTTAAGCAAAACTTCGAAGAGTTGAATTAATTGTAGGGTCGGTCTGCAAATTTGAATATAAAATGTCTTTGTCCGTTTCAGATGCTCTTTTGTATTATAAACACCGACATCATTATGGTTGGGTGCCTTCTTCTGGCCAGACAAACGATGGCTGAAACACCGGTGGTGACATGACCTCAGCCATGACATAGTAGACCGGGTATTTAACCCAATAGGGTCAAGCGTCACTACGCACGCGCGCGCAGTTCAGCATGGGATATGGTTCAGAAAAAAAGAAAGTAGCATAGACATAACTGGGATTCGAGGTTTTTCCCTGATCACCCAACCATGAATAAGTATTTGTTGCCGCTGTCAGTGGTAGGCACTTCTATCGGCGGCACAATCATACTCAAGTGAGTGATAACTTTTAGACATATACTTTTAAAAACTGATGCAAACCTCTTCCTATTACCGAGTGACACGACTAGCATATATACCTGTAAACCTTTCAAATTGTGACTTTTTTCTAATGCACAATTTTGGATGATACATTATTTTGAATATTATTACTTGTTACGATTATTTTTTTGTAGTAACTGCTGCAATAACAATGTTGCACGTAAAAGTATTTTATGTCATTTAGATTTTTTTTCTTTCACTTTTATACAGCTCAGGGCTTTTAATTGGATGAAAAAACTGGGGGTCTCTCATAGGAGCATGGCCGATGTAAATGAGGAGGTGGCGAAGAAAACACTTAAACTAAAAATCTGTACTTAGCATAGTGTGCTGCCCCCTGGTATTTTGTTTTTTCTGGTTCCAGTATCCTCTGAGCCCCACCCCCTCGTCTTTACAATAAATAAGCTTATAAATAAAATAGTATGCATTCATTTGTAATGTGACTTTTCAGTCTTTGTTCCCTTTAATTATCAGTCATGGATCATTCAGGCTGCCCTAGAACATAATGAAAAGTGCTTTCTATTTATATTTTCTGTTCGAAGTATGCACAGATAAGTCAGTGTGGGACATCAAAATAATGAGCTGGCAACCCTAATCATAAGACTGGAAGTTTGTTACAGGATCAGCACATTATTTATTTCTCCACCCTCAATCCCCGATTAATGCCATAATAGCAATAGTTCAACTTATATCTGAAACCCTACGCCGCTGGCAATAACATGCTGAGTTACTTCAAGTGTCTGTGAATACACCCTGCATTCAGACAACTCACTCGCCATTCTCACCCTTCACTTTCGCGCTCACCTTGCACTCACAGCGATCGCAATGGACTCACACTGATCACCATGCACTCACATCATTCACCCGCTCACCCTGCACTCACAGTGATCACTCTGCACTCACAATGCACTTGTGCTGTTCACCCTGTACCTTACCCTGCAGTCACACAAGCATACTGCTCACCGTGCACTAAGGTGACACTTCATTCACCTGTCACCCTCACTGCTCAATCTGCAATCTCACTCAAACTAGCCCATCACTAACCATGCATTCATTCATCCGACCCTGCACTTACATCCACACCTAAATTCATATGGTCACCTCACTAACCCTGCAGTCACTCCTCTTACCCTACCCTCCCACTGTTGCATCGCTCACCATGCACTCACATGGGCACTGCTGCCATTCACACAGCGGGTAAATGTGCTTGCTACAAAGAACGTGTACCATGCAGATCACAGAACTGAGTGTGAGTAAACTATGAGTAGCGCTATAAAAAATGAAATATTTGTCAGAAAGGTGCTATAGAGAGATGAGGTGCATTGTTGGTGAGTGGTAGTGAGGGAATGCATGGAGAAGGAGGAAATGGGGGAGGGGTGCCAACAAAGACTGTTGCACCGTGTGCGAACAGTGCTAGGCCAGCCCTGGCTGGGAGTGTTAGCCCCACCCCCCCCCCCCACTGAAGTTCGGGTCTAGTTGCGCCCCGGATCCAGACATATAATACAACAAGTAACATTACACCTACAACAAGTCAGGGCTACGGGCTTTGTCAATAATTGTAAATTGCATATGATAAATAGGCAACAACTATGGCTTAGTCGTATATATTATTGAAAAGGCTTCCGTTCTTGTGGGTAAGGTTGTGGCGTAAGGCTAGAGCTGCCGACTTTCGAGCTGAGAAAACAGGTTTGAGCCTCACATTGGATCAACATCCTGTGATTCTAAACATTAAAATGTCCTTGAGTAATGTAACTGTTACTCGTTTTTGAGCTATATCAAACTGAACAAGCATTGAAAATTAAATAGGCCTCGCCTTTTATTAAGTTAAAGCCATTTGCTTTGCTAATGGTTTTATATAGCAAAGTAAATGGCTTTAACTTAATAAAAGGTGAGGCCTAGTGCATTTTCAATGCTTGTTACACTAGGAGTTCTGGACATTTCATTTTTATTGCCTTGGAAACGTTTCCACTTTCAGGAAACCAAAGATGCCGAGCTAAAAACAAACACTTTTGTCTGCAGTTTTGGGAATACGTCCGCGTCAATTTTTTTTCCCCTATAATTGTTTTATTTTCTTCTTTCTCTGCTATTTGGTGCGCAGCAGGTGGGCAACTAGAGCCACATTTCAGGGGGGGTGGGAGGGGCTGAAAAAGATTTCGGGGGGGGTAATTCCTCCAGAGGCAGAGTGACTCTAAGAAGGGGTGAATCCACAACAAAAGCCTCATTAACATGTAATGGTCTTTTAAAGACCTGTGAAGTACTCGGGTGCGAAGCTGTCTCAGACCAGGCTGACACGCACGACACGGGGGGTGGGGCTGAAGCCTGGGTGTTGTGCGCCTGGTGCGCAGTGTGATGGGTTGAAGATTCCTATTGCCGCTGTCAAGCGTGAGGTGACCGCCCATGCCTCTTTGCTTTTGTCAGGCTGTTTATCCTGCCTGCTGGGCTTGGGGGACTGACACTATGAAGCCTCATCAAAAGGCGATTAATAAAACACCCAAAACAAGTTACGCTGGCCAATGTAGTCTACCAAGGGGCCGAATCAAAGAATACTTTGCAGGCTCACTACAGACTTTAGTTTGATGAAATCTTAATGTAGGAATGCACGAATGTGTAAACTTCAAGGGAACAAGGGTGGACGTGTTAGTGACGGAAGTGTGTTCTGTACACGTTATTATTTACGCAACTCGTGTGCGTTGAAGAGCCGTAGTTTCTAAATGGGTTACAAAGGCGAGGAAGTGACTTTTGAGTATGTTTAGAAGCGCAGCATGGGAGGGGAGAAGCCGGGGTCTGTTGCCAGCGGGCAATGCTAGTTTGCTGAAAGGCGCAGGCTTTTGCCCTCCTTCACTGCTCTCACGGCCCTCATTTGTGAACCCGACCTGGTGACTCTGGGCTCATGCTAGCAGCTAACAGCTTTGTTCCTTTGTGGCACTCCCGCTTTAGCTGTGAACATCGTAAGCTAAAGCGCGAGTGCCGCAATTGCTCAAAATGTAAAGAAGTAGAAAAAAACATTTGTTTCTATTTTTTTACTTTATAAGCAATCACGGCACCCGTGCTTTAGCTTACGATGTTTATAGCTAAAGCGGGGGTGCTGCGATTGTAACAGAAGTAAGCACACTCATGCTTGTGCTGGCCTCCACCTTGCGGGAGCGAGCAGCGGGGGCGCCAAAGCCATATGTTTCCATTTAGAACGCGCGCCGCTGCTCGCTCCCGCAAGGTGGATGCCAGCACAAGCACAAGTGTGCTTGAAAAGGAGTAGACAAATGGCTAAAGGCCCTCCTAGAGCAGCGCATGTGCGCTGCCTGGGCGAGACCTAAAAAGGAGGGGGGTTCAGAGTCTTGGCATGCTGTCCTCCATTGGGACCCACCACGATCCTCTCTCTTTTCTACCCTGGGCCGTCAGGCCACACCACTCATCTCTCATCTTCCACGAGGCTGCCTCCCCGCCGAGACACAGCTCACTGATTGTTATTCGTCAACGACCGACCTCCGGTCAACACTCTTCCTGTGTAGCGACCTCAGTTTCTGTGTATTCCACTGCTGCAAGGCGTCCACAGCATCCTCCTAGAGCCTCTGCTGCCACCTGGCACTGGCTTCCAACCCGCGTGGCTGTGTCTTGCTTCGTGCCCATGCCAGTCAGCGCCCGCTGTTATAGGGGCTCAGCACAGCGGCGGATCGTTACCAGGGTGTAAGGGCCCCACTTTCAGATGCCGTTTACCCCTCTACGATGATGGATGGGACCGAGAGAGCGGGGTCACGAGAACCAGTGATACGTCAGAGCTGCGATACATCACGTCTGTTCAAGTGGACATCTTGGCTCCTCCTCCCACTCCAATATATTCTTTGTATATCGTATCAGTTCCTAATAGGTTGGCAACTTTGATATGATATTATTCAAACTGTGGGTATTTTCAGATATTTGATAAGATACTCTGTTGAAAACACAAGGCATTGTTATTTAACTATGGGTGCCTCAGTACCTGGAACAATGATATCAACTTTTAATACACGCTATGTAAAACACTATAATACTGACACACAGATATCACCAGAATATCAACCAAATAAATATGCTTGTCCAATGCATTGACAATACAAGTTTAAAGAAATTACAAAATAGATCTATGAACGGGGGCGTGGCTTGGTGGGCCAGCATGGCGGACGTGAGCTGAGCGCGCTCCGTCCAGCCTCTCCTTAATCCTACATTTATCCTGCCTCTCCAGCTTTCTATTTGGTTCTTGGGCTGTCCCCCCACTATTGCCTGCCGCAGCTAGCCCCGGAGCCGGCTTGGGAGTCGCGGAAGACTCAGAGGTGGAGATGCGGTGATCGGCGGCGGCTGCAGCCTACCTGTGACGAGGCCCAATCCTGAGTCGGGAAGCCACGTAGATTCCCCGCCACATTGCCCGGCCGCCGCTGCGGCAACTGAGGAGTGCGCCTTGCACAGTCGTTGGGGCTTCTGTGGAGACATCCTGAGCGGGGCCTCTCCCAATGCGTTGGTGACCCTCCAGTCCCTTACGGGGTGCAACTATTATCGGCGGCCTAATCGGGTCGCAGACAGAGCAGCTAGAGTGCGGGATACAGCCGGTGGCCATTTTGGAGCCGAAGTTTCCTCCTGGTGGCGGCCCGTGTGGTTTTTGGCAGAGAAGGGGCCCCGGGAATTCCAGACACCTGCTTAATTGGGCACCCAGCACGTGAGTAAGGCCGCGCTGCCTGGGAGGATGGCACGACGGCGGCCGGCGCCTCTTGCCTCCTCATCTCTCCCCTCCTTCTCCTCCTCCTCTGAGTGTGAGAACCCACTGGGGGTTCGGTGGTCTTGTCAGGCCAAACGTGGGGGAGCCTGCGCCCCTGCAGCAACACGGGGATCCGTGGCGAGTGTGGGGGCTCTCGTCCTGAGACTGTCACGGCCAGAGAGGAGTATCGGGGACATCGGCGGCCGAGTCGGTTCACGGTGGGGAACATTACTGGGGTCAGTGCCCCTAAGTCCATCGTTGGGGCCCTGGTCTTTCCTCTTCCCCCCCCCCCCCATTTTTGATCTCTTGGGGGATTGATTCATCAGGGGCTCGGCGTTCGTATCGGGCCGCTGGGGGGGGTTCGCTTACCGGGGGTGCCTCCGGGGGGCTTCGCTGGGCCGGCCCGACGAGAGGAGGATTGGGGGACAGCCTGCCTCCGTATGGACGCCGTCGGGAGTGGGACCCTGACCTCCGTTGGAACGGCTGCATATCCACCGCCTGGGGGCTTTTCGGCTGGGGTCGGTGATAGTGACTGGGCCACTATGACCAGGGAAAAGCCTGGCAGCGGCTCATCTAAGCAGAGCACTATGGATAAGTTCACGGGCCAGGGGGCTCCAGCGGTGCCGCCCGGGGTCTCAAAACACTGTGCCGGACAAAGCGGCCCTCCTGGCCGCCATTACCCAGTCCAGAGATGCCCTAGAAGGCAAGATCAGGGTGGTCAGCTCGGATGTAACACTCATGCGCCTGGACCTGATGAATGTGGTCGCCCACATCACAGAGACGGAGACGAGGATCTCTGGCGTGGAAGATGTGGTCGCCATGCTGCAACAGAAGGTATCGTCTCTCGAGACCACACAACGGGGCCTGGCATCAACAGTGGAGAACGCAGAGGGGAGGGCGCGACGCAACAACTTGCCTTTTGTTGGCTTCCCTGGAGGACTGCGAAAAGGGGACTATGGAGGGATTTTTTATGGACTGGCTTGAGGGCTGGCTCCTCCCGGGGAACTATCGACCGGCTTCGTGGTGGAGCGTGCACATAGGTCCGTGATACCGAAACCCCCCCTGGGCGTCCGTCCGTGGCCTGTCATCGCCAAGCTCCTCAATTACCATGACCGGGACACTATCCTGAAACAGGCCCGAGCTCGGGACCCGCTGCTATTCAACAACTCACGCATCTTAATCTACACTAAGATAGTACAGCAGTGGCGGCAATCGTTCTTGGCAGCCAAGGCCCGTCTCTGCGAACTCAAGCTCCCCTATGCCTTGCTTTATCCAGCCAGGCTGCGTGTGGTGTACTGGTCCCGCACCCACTTCTTTGACACACCGGAGGAGGTGTTCCACTGGACGGATGAAACTGTGCGGTTGCGTCCTCACTCTCTCCCAGGAAGGGAATCTGACTCCTCTTCGAGCGTGCCTGCCCGGAATCAGTGTGGGCCGAGGGGGAGAGGGAGAAGGCACTCCAAATCCAGGTGTCGCTCACAGTCTGCAGGTGCCGTGGCCCGGAAGGGGTCCGTCTCTCGGTCGCATGCTTCGGCGGACTGACACCAGGTTGACCAGGCAATTTTCCAAACTTGAATATTCTTCATAGACCGGAGAAGCGTGTAGGATGGCCGGTCTCTCTGTGGGGCTCCACAGAAGGAGAGGAGGCCAATAGACAATGGGCTGCGTATTGGGGATCTATTGGCGGGTGAGGGGTGGGACCTCCTGTTGGGGTCAGCTGGCTCTGCCTGCCGCAACAGGTACTTCACTGTTTTGGAGGTACAGGGTGGGGGGGTGTTGTTGGGTTGTGTTTTTGGGGGGGGGGATTTGTGGGGTTGTTGCACTGTCTACCTGTGTTCTGGACTCTGCTGTATTCTGTGGAGGATTTTTTATGCTGCCATTTTACTGTATAGGGCCTGCACGGTAGGAATGCCTGTTAGCACACAGGAGGCCCCTGGTCTTATTAGAGTCCTTAGTTGGAATGTTAGAGGGGCACTCGACAAGATCAAAAAGGGAGCTATCCTAAAGTCGGCCAAGCGTGCCTGCGCCAATGTATTGTTGTTGCAGGAGACTCATCTCATGGGGACTAAGGCATTATGCTTCCAGCCTTTTGGATTTACTCAGGTCTTTCATTCTGGGTTTGCGAGCAGTTCCAGAGGGGTTGCTATTTTAATACACCATACGGTTTCATATACACATGTTAAGACCTGGGGGGACCTTCAGGGCAGGTACATGTTTGTGCAGGGCACTGTAGATGGTGAGATCTTGGTTCTGGGGAGTGTCCTATTGGAGGGGATTGGAACGATGTGATGGATGTGGCCAGAGGCAGATGGAGGTCCGGGGGTTCATCAGAAGTTTGCCACATACTAAATTATACTCCTTAGTGATGGGTCTGGATTGGGTTGACCCCTGGCGCAGAATGCATGGCAGTACACAGGGCTACACGTATCTCTTGGCAGTCCATGGTTCCTTTTCCCGCCTAGATTATCTGTTTGTTCCACGGGTCTTTGACAAGAGGGTGGTGGCGGCGGACATTCTCCCATGGGGTCTTTCAGATCATTCTCCGGTGGCACTTACTATACGAGCCGGGGGGGGCCTGTGGGCCATTCCATTGGCGCCTATCAGTCTGAACCTTCAGAAGGAGGACTATAGGGACCGAATGGACGAGGCCATTGATCAATATCTAGCCTTTAATTTGGGCTCGGTCTCGGGGGCTGGGACTTTTTGGGAGGCCTTGAAGCCGACCATTCGGGGGGGTGGACATCTCATTTTGCGCTGCTGCCCGACGACGGCGTAGAGAGGCCCTGGTTCGTGCGGAAGGTACTATTCTCGAGCTGGAGGCGCACGGCGGGGAAGAAGGGGGGCGGCTGACTCAACATCAGTTACTTCTAGCGCAGCAGAAACATTCTCTTATCCTTTTGGATGAGGCTCACCAGGCTTGGCTGGCTACTTGCAGTAGGATCTACCAGTGGGGCGACAAATCCTGCAAAATGTTGCACCGATTGTGTCAGGGCTCGCTTCGCCCCCAGGCCCTCCCGGGTGTCGTGGGGTCAGGTGGGCCACCTTTGTCTGGCGCGTCGGCTATTGCACGTAGTTTTGCAGAATATTATGCTCAGCTATATACCCCCATGGAATGCCTCCCGGCGGCGGTCATTGAGCGTTTTCTGGACGATCTTCCGCCGAAGGCACTTCCAGGTGGAGTTAGGGAAGATCTGGAGGACCCTCTTACTGATGAAGAACTGGGGCGGCCCTGGGGGAGCTAAACTCGGGCAATGCTCCTGGCCCTAATGGCTTTCCGTTCGAATTTTTTAAGAAATATTTTCGGCAGCTGGGGCCCCACTACCGTAGGGTGGTGGAGGAGGCCAGGGACCGGGGGTGTCTGCCCAGTGACAGATATGGACAGGGCATTTGATTCCCTGAGTTAAGTTTATCTATTTGCGCTCCTGCGGCAGCTGAATTTCGGACCGCGTTTTTTGTCCTACCTAACCCTGTTGTACCCTGACTGGACAGCATTGGTGCGAGTTGCGGGCTTCGTTTCCTCAGCGTTTTCTATTGGGCGGGGCACCAGGCAGGGGTGTCCGCTTCCCTCATACCTTTTTGCTCTAGCAATGGAACCCTTGGCTGCCTGGATGCGGATGGACGCTCAGGTGTCCGGTTTTGAGTGGGCGAACGGACTCTCTGATCGCATCACCCTTTATGCGGACGTAATATTGTTTTTCCTTACCAACCTGGAACACACGGGCCCCCGATTGATGCGTATCATGCAGATCTTTGGGAAAATGTCGGGGCTTTATATGGACCCTCGGAAGTACACCTTGTTGGTCTTGGGAGGTCAGGGCGAGCTTGTTACTTGGGCATCGCCAGTACAGGTGGTGTATGGGGGCATGAAATATTTGGGGGTGTATTTATCCAATCCTCCCACAACGGCTTGGGAGCAAAATCTTGCACCTGTATGGGAGCGTGTGCGGGAGGATATTAAGACCAGGTCCCATATACCCCTGTCCATCTACGGCCGATCAGCCATTTTTAAGATGGTGTCGCTCCCGAGATTATTGTATCAACTACAAAATCATCCCTACCCGATTCCCCCGCGGTGGTTCCAGCAGGTGAACTCTGCCCTGGGTCACTTCCTTTGGGATGGTGGAGCGGTGAGGGTAGCGGTCCGGACGTGCTTCCTATCTACATATTGCGGGGGACTGGCAACCTCCTATATTTGATCTTATTATGTTGCATCGCATCTACTTGTCTTAAACGAGTGGTGGAATGGAGACAGAGCGGACCCAGCCTATGCCGTAGAGCGGCGCTGCATGGGTGACCAGTCCCTACACACTCTCCTTTATTCTGCCCTGCTGAGGCGTCTCCTACCATCTGCCACACGGACTGTTTTTCAGCTTTGGAGGCAGGCATTACGGAGGATGGGCTGGTGGAATAGACTGACTCGGGCGACCCCACTATGGTACAATGGCCGCTTGCTGCAGCTGCTGAATCTCTCCGGGTATTGTGATTGGGACAACATTTGGATTTCCACTCTGGGGACATCATGCAGGGCACAACTTTAAAATCCTTTCAAGAAATCCAGAAGGATTTCCAGATGCCAAAGACCCAATTCTTCAAATACTTGCAATTTAGGCATGCCATCTCCCCCAGCTTGGAGGGTCTGGACTCATTGCCGGAGTTTAGCCCAGTAGAGGCTAAGGTATTTATGGGGGACCTCCTAGACCATAAGATCTCTAAAATCTATCAATCCCTAGTTACGCACTGTTCCCCCTCATTGCATCGTCTGCGGGAGGCCTGGGAGGGAGATGTGGGCCAGATGGAGGAAGTGGACTGTACAGAAGCTTTGGCTTCCCCGCGCGGGGCGGCTATTGCGGTGAGCCTGCGACTTATTCAATTTAAATACCTCCATAGGGTCTATTTTACCAGGGTTAGGCTCTGGAGGGCGGGCTTGGTGGCTTCACCGGTGTGTCTCCGTTGCGGGCACGAGGAGGGGACCCTGCTACACACTATTTGGCACTGCACGGCGCTCGCACGATTCTGGAGGGGGGTTCTGGCTTGCCTCTCTGAAGTACTGGGGTGGGAGCTCTCTAACTCACTGAAACTTGTCCTCCTCCATGTGATGGAAGGGATCGGGGGCAACATCTATAAGCACCATCTTATGCTCCTAGGCTTTACCCTAGCGAAGAGAGATATAGCTAGACCCTGGAAGGCGGTCGTTGCCCCCTCGGTCTCGACTTGGAAAAAAGGTCTGGACTTTTGTATGGGCCTCGAGATTCCCATCCTTGAAGCAAGAGGGTGCCCCGGGAAACACTATAAGATCTGGAGGCGCTGGGCGGATTATCGATGCCTGGAACTGGAGCCGCCGCGGGGGGGCTGGGGCTATGACTCGGAGTGACCTGTGGGCCACTCCCGTTTCCTCCACTTTCTTATGGGCTGCCCGCACTTCCACAGCAGGATGTGGTATCGTAGACATTGAGTTTTTATGTAGAGCAATGGCAGTCTGGCTTAGTGATATGTTGTTCCGGAATAAGGAGACGGTGCACTGGTGGGTGGGGAGGGAGGGGGGATGTTGGGTGTTTGCAGAGATTAATTTTATTTGTATTGCCTTTCATATTCTCCTGTTTTAAATGAGTAAAACGGTCAAAGTCAATTTCTTTTTGTATCATACATGCGGCAGCTTTCTCTGGGATTGAGAGATCTGCATCATTTGTGTTATTTTGACGAATAAAATCTGTTTAAAAAAAAATACATCTATGAACTATAAACATTAAAATTAAAAAACTTTCAAAAGCCAACTTAAAAGTATGTATGAATAAAAAGTAACATCTGTATAATTAAAAACACCAAAACAAATTAAAAACAATGCTCAACAATCAGATTCAAACATAAAAGTTAACAATTACAAAACCTCAATTAAGAATTAAGGAGTATAAATAGAACAAACAACAAACAATCATCGCTCATCCCAAACCTAATTAAAGAGAGAGGAGAATGCTACTCGGCATGAGAGAAGCAAAAACAAATCAAAATTAAGTAAATGCACATATGTCTATTTAACTATAAGAAATATATTTCATATAACACGTCCTACTGAACTCTTGAACTTAAATTAATTTCACATTAATTTCTAAAATAAATGCCCCACTTCGCATTCTCAATACATATACATCACCTGGAAATATGTTTCATTAAAAATACTACCAAAGAAGGCAAAGCTAAATTATGCAGATTGTATAACAACATTATTTTATTAACATACAGTATGAACTAATTATATACTTACAAAAACAACCAAAAATTTGGCATCTCCTAATAATGAAATGCATTCCATGATACTTTTCTTTTATCATTTTTAGAATTGTTAGACATAAAAAAGTCACTTTAACTGACCTAGACAGCCCCACAAAGGGGAAAGCCATTATTAACTTACATAGGATACACATATTCAAAAGAAAATAATGCAAATGAAAGAACATGTTGGAAATGCAATAGGTACTGCCCTAATGGTTGTTTTGGGTGAGGTGATACTATCAATGATGCTATTGAGAAAGTCAGGGACCACAATCATCCACCTTAGCTGAATTCAGAATCAGAGACACTGTATTTGACTTAAATCTTGGACTTCAACTTCTCCAGACACGAACATTAAAAACTATGTTCCTCATATTTCTGCACAACGTAAAATCTCTTGCTTCCAAGTCTGCAGACACAAGCATTAAAAGATATGTTCTCCATGTCTTTGCCTTACTTGCTGGTCAAATGCCACCTGTGCAAAAGGGCCAGCAACAGAAAAAGAAGAGCAGAACATCAGAATACATCAATAACTGCCACACCGTGGCACCTTACCCTGCATTAGGAGTGTAGTGGTTGGACCACCACAGGACCGCTACCTCCACCAGGATCCTGCAGCTTGGTCGTGATGATCATGCATAGTAATATGCTGTCAGTGCCACTGCGGCACCACTGAGATTTTTATGAGTTTCCAAACCACCACCTTTTCCATGGCTGTGAGCCCACCATGAAATCAGTCGGCAGTGAGGCAACTAAGGGAGCACTAATAGGACCCCCAACACTCCTGGTCCTGGGGGTGCATGCGACGGGGGGGAAATGTAAGCCCTCCCTGAATTTGCATCCCATATCCTGCACCGCGTGGCATGTATGCCACACCGTGCAGGAAGGTACAGTCGGCGCTCTGAGAGCATCGGTATACATGTTAGGCTTTTCTATGAGCCTAACAGACCGCTGCTGTCAGACCACCGCAGGACCGCCCATCAGATCACGATTTAAATGTGGCAGATGGCAGCAGCACAGCTTTGGCGGTCCTACGGCGGACGCCGCATTGCACCGTCCGCTGTAGGACCGCCAAAGTCGTAATAAGGTCACCTGTGCAAAAGGGCCAGCAACAGAAAAAGAAGAGCAGATGTAACTTTAATTTAATTTAATTTAATTCTAGGTCATAAAGTACTTAGTAAAGTCTTGGCCACTTAGCTCCAACTGTATCTTCATGCTCTAATACATGAAGTTTAAAATGGTTTTATACTTAAATGCAACACTTCGAATAACATCCGATGTTTGTTTCATGTTCTGGAGGCGACGGATATGACGTGTTTCCCCACAACGCTGGTGCTTTCCATAAATATTCGTAAGGCCTTTGATTCCATTCGTTGGGAGCGCCGACAGGTGGTCATGTCCAAGATGTGCTAGATGATGGCTGGAAGAGATGAATCAGCCTGGGTACACAGGGGGCATGGGTGTGCACTGATGGGTGCATTTTCGGCCTCTTTGAAGTTGGATGGGGCACTTGATAAGGATGCTCCCTCTCTCCTATGCTGTTCGCATTGGCTATTGAGCCATTTCCCTGCATGCTCAGACTGGAAGGCTGAGGTGTGCGGATCCCCCTTCAGGATAGGGAGCATGTGGTCTTGCTTTATGTGGACGACATGTTTATCTATGTGAGAGATGCAGACATGGGGGTTTTGTGGAGTGTCACCATTCTAGAGGATTTTGGGAAGGTATTAGGCCTCCACGTAAATTGGCAGAAGTCGTGTTCTTTTCAGGTCATGGGGGTGATTGGGAGACCCACCGGTGGCAGTAGCGAGAGCTGGGATCCAACGGAGACCCGAAGTATTCAAATATTTGGGGGTCAAGGTGTCCCACACATACACTGACATTATGTAGGGCAATCTTGGGGGAGTGATGCGATGCCTTAAGAACAGTGTTACTTTTTGAAGGTCTCTGCAGCTCCCCACCATGGCTCGTATGGCACTGACTAAATGGTAATACTCCAGCGCGTCCTATATCATTTTGCTAATATCCCAATATGGATACCGAAAACCTGGTTTGAATCCCTCGATGTACTGCCCATGGGTGTTGCTGCTAATATTACAGAGGCCTTCGTCCGGGGGAGGCTTGGGGAGTTCCTGACTATGAATTCTACTATTACGCGGGGCGTGGCTTGGAAGCCAACGATGGCGGACGCGTGAGCCCGGAGCTCCGCGCCAGGCTTGCCATTTATCCGCCTGGGATCGGAGATCTGGCCTGAACCTTGGTGCCAGTGAGAGGGGCTGGCCCTTGCACACCCTGGGGGCTCTGTTTTCACCCCCGGCTTGCCTCGCGCTTGTTATTCGGAGGCTCTGCATGACTGATCGCGCCGGCCGCGATGGCCTTAAGATGGCGGCCGGAGCGGGAGCGTAGCTCCGTGGTGGTGGCCGCGGGTGCGCAGAGGTGCGGCGGCTGATCCCCAGTGGGCGGCCACTTCTCTGCCAGAGCTGAGACAGCGTTGTGGCAGGCAGGAGGAAGCGCTGGACGAGTGCTGCCGATTCGGGCTGACGGAGCCTGCTGTGTGGGGACACTGCCGGCCTACTGGTGAGGAGGTGCAGGGGGCGGCCCGAGTGAGCCCTGGCCGAGGGACGATCCCGATGCTTGGTGGACGGTGGGGTGCCCCTGGCGGAGAGGCGACGGAGCTGCCCCGAGCAGGAGGAAGTGTGTCCCTGGCTGGGCCAACTGTGTGGAGGCGTCGGCGGCCCGCCTGTGGAGCAGCTTGCGTGTGCCCTGACTGATGAGCGGCTGCAGCACCTGGCGGGTGATGGTGTGTACGGAGGTGCTGGAACCTGTCCATCACGCTCCCTGCTGATCCGGTTACCCGGCTGGGAGTTGGGGAGGATGCCTCCCGTGAAGTCTGAGCCCATTGCGCCGCAACACTCGGGGGGGTCTGCGGCCTGCTGATTTCCCCCCTAACGCTCAGGAGTGGCAGTGAGAGATGCACGAGAGCAACCTTGGGCACCCCCTGCGGCTGAGCATTGTTGAGTGGGCGCTGGGGTGCTTCTGAAGACTTTCTGCTGGGCTCATGGAGACCTGTTGGACCCTGGAGTGGTGGGCGCCGGCAACGCTGGCAGACGCATCGAGCCCGTCCAGGGAGAGGAGAACCTGATCGCGGGCGGCTGACTCTGTCCCCCCTGTCATGGGTAAACCCAAGGGGCAGCAGGCCGGGCCCTTGCAGGGCTCGGAGTCCCTTCCACCGGAGATGTCTGAGAAGGCGATGGGGGACAATCCTGTGAAGGTGCCAGTCCAGCAGCAACTGGCCAAAATCCAGGAGGCCATTGCAGATACTAAGGCGACGCTGCACCAGGACATTAGTACGGTGGCGGTGGGCCTGGGCCTGCTGCGCGCGGAGCATGCCAAGCTGGCGGACAGGGTGAAGCAATCGGAGGTGAACCTAGTGGTTTTGGCCCCTGCGCACCACAAGTTATCGACCCAGGTCAACGAGCTGGTGGGTAAGGTTTCCACCCTGGAGAAGAGGGCCAATGATGCGGAAGGGTGTGATCGGCGGAACAATGTGCGGGTGGTGGGCCTTCCGGAGGGCGTGGAGGGGCAGGATATGGTCACCTACCTGGAGTCCTGGCTGAGGGATGTTGTGGCGCCCCAAGGCCTCTCTCCCTTTTACGCCTTGGAGAGGGCTCACCGAGTACTTGCCCGCCCTCCGGCACCGGTCGCCCCGCACGTGCAGTGGTCACGAGGCTGCTTCACTTTCGAGATCGAGACTTGTTATTACGGAAAGCTTGCTCTGATGGTCCATTTGCTGTGGAGAAAAGTAAAGTCTCCCTTTTTCCTGATTACACACAGGAGGTGCAACGCCGTCGCTCTTCGAACTTGGAAGTTAAGAAGACACTGCGCGAGGAAGGCATCCAGTATTCCTTGCTGTTCCCTGCCAGGCTTAAGATCACGGTGGACGGGAAAACGTTCTTCTGTGAGGACCCACAACATGCCTGGGACTGGATTGAGTCCTACAGATCAGAAGGTGCCCCCAAGTCCAATGCTGAGCGACCGGCGACTAGATCACCCGTTCGAAGAAGAGACCGCGACACTGGAGGATTCGGAGGGCGTCCAAATGGCCGAGTCCGTGCCAGACGGAATTGGAGAGAGCCGATGCATTGGCAGCTGTGGCACGAGGAACAACCTTTACAACGCAACTTTTACAACGCACTACACTTACAACGCATTTTTTACAACGCAACATCCACTACAACGCATTCCATTACATAGCATGACACTACAACGCATTTTTAAAAACTACCTTTACAACGCATTCCATTACATCGCATACTACCTTTACAACGCATACCATTACAACGCATAATATTACACTACACTATCCAACACTTACCCTACTGTTGCACCCCCTGGAGTTAGATTAGTAATTTTTACCCCTATACTATCCAACACTTACCCTACTGTTGCACCCCCTGGAGTTAGAATAGTAATTTTTACCCCTATACTATCCAACACTTACCCTACTGTTGCACCCCTGGAGTTAGATTAGTAATTTTTACCCCTATACTATCCAACACTTACCCTACTGTTGCACCTCCTGGAGTTAGAATAGTAATTTTTACCCCTATACTATCCAACACTTACCCTACTGTTGCACCCCCTGGAGTTAGAATAGTAATTTTTACCCCTATACTATCCAACACTTACCCTACTGTTGCACCCCCTGGAGTTAGAATAGCAATTTTTACCCCTATACTATCCAACACTTACCCTACTGTTGCACCCCCTGGAGTTAGAATAGTAATTTTTACCCCTATACTATCCAACACTTACCCTACTGTTGCACCCCCTGGAGTTAGAATAGTAAATTTTACCCCTATACTATCCAACACTTACCCTACTGTTGCACCCCCTGGAGTTAGAATAGTAATTTTTACCCCTATACTATCCAATACTTACCTTAAATGCAATTTAATATTATGCGTTGTAATGGTATGCGTTGTAAAGGTAGTATGCGATGTAATGGAATGCGTTGTAAAGGTAGTTTTGAAAAATACGTTGTAGTGTCATGCTATGTAATGGAATGCGTTGTAGTGGATGTTGCGTTGTAAAAAATGCGTTGTAAGTGCATGCGTTGTAAAAGTGTGCATTGTAACGACATACATCCCTGTGGCACATCTGCTGCGGGATGGGGGTTCCTCCTCGGAGAAGGACTCAGAGGCCAAGTACGGAGAAGAAGACATTGACTCTGACTCGTCGCAGGCCACGACAGGTGGTCTGCCTTAGATGACCCCACAGACGGTGGATGACATTGTGGACTAAAGTAACTCTGGGAGGGACCTTGGTCCCACTGTTCCTCTCCTTCTTCCTCTCCTTTATACTCTTACTTAGTATGCTCCATTTTCCTGGGTGCTCTAGGCTGCGTTGTCTGTGATATTGCTCTTTGGGTCTCTTGGTGTGGGGGGCTTTTGGTGTCAGCACCAGGGGGAGGGCTGGGGCGGCCCTTCATGGCTACACTGGTAGGAGACTAGATCTCTGGTACACTCGCTTTCCTATTGTGCGTGCTGCACCCCCTCTGTAGGTCTTAGGGTTGTTTGCCTTGGACCTTGCCGGTTTGGTGTAGGATACCAGCCTTTGACACTGTTAATCACAACACCCTCCTTAACACTCTTCAACAGAGACTGGGCGTGGAAGGCACAGTGCTTAAATGGTTTGCCTCATTCCTCTCGGACAGATCCCAAAGGATCAAGATTGCGAACAGTCTCTCGTCTCCACTGGTGATTGGTCAAGGCGTCCGTCAAGGTTCCATCCTTGCACCCACTCTGTTTAATCTCTATCTGGAACCATTAGGGAACCTCCTAAGCAAATCTGGAATCCTCTACCATCTCTATGCAGATGACACCCAAATCTACCTCAAGGTGTCTTCCTCTCAAGATCTCTCACTACTCAACTCTACTCTCAACTCTATTCACAACTGGATGTTAGTTCACCAACTCATTCTCAATCCCTCCAAAACTGAATTCCTCCTCCTTTCTACCTCTCTCTCCCTGCCGCCTGTTCAATCCTGGATGGATCCGCTGAATTTACTCAACAGTAAACCCATCATTGTCGACTGCGCTAAATCCCTAGGTGTCATACTTGACAAAAGACTCAACCTAATCTCACACATCAACTCCATTGCCAAGAACGCACGTTATGAGCTGCGCCTTCCTTGGGGGATTCGTCGGTTCTTCCCGGAGAAAGACCTAAAAACCTTGGTCCAATCGCTAGTTCTCTCTAGACTGGATAATTGTAATTCTCTTCTGAATGGCCTCCCCAAATCTCACCTCTCCCCCTTAAATCCATCCTCCATTCAGCAGCTTGCTTCATTTCAGGATCCAAACGAAGTGACCACATCACTCCTATCCTGTCTTCTCTCCGATGGCTTCCCATTGAGGCTAGAGCTATTTACAAAACGGCTTGCATCTCCCACAAAGCCTTGCACTCTTCCTCCCCTCACTATTTGGCGAATAAACTGAAATTGTCCGGAGGCTTGAGACCTTCTCGGAATGCAGAAAAGTTCCTGCATGAGCCCCCCTCCTTCAAAAGGGAAAAATTGATGGCTCAATTGTTCTCAGGTAATACGTTGAGAATCTGGAACTCGCTTCCTCCTTTGCTCCGTGCCACCACCTCCATCCGGATCTTCAAAGCTGATCTCATATCTCTTTTATTCCAAAGACACTTTCAGAACTAATTCCTTCATTCTCAGACCCCGCCAGGAAGTTCGTTAGTCATTGTAAATTTGTTATATATATTTATTTTTTGTACATTCCTTGCTTGCTGTGTTTGATATTGTGTTCCTCTTGCCTGCTGTGTTTGATTCTGTGTCCTGCTATTTTTGTACATTCTATTTTGTAACATTTCTCTCATGTAACATAACTGGTTCTATTGTACAGCGCTCTGACACCTTCGGGTAAAGTCCGCGCTTTATAAAAATGCATAAATAAATACCACCAGGTCCGTGGTTTTTGCCATGGTGTATAGGTTTGGGCAGCTGGCCGTTGTCAGACCGATCTTGGGATGGGGAGTTTCATTGTTGGGGTTGTTGTTATATGCCAGGTGAACTGTGGTAGCTCCGAGTTGGGTGGTGGGACGGGGGGGGGGGGGTTGGGGGACCCACAAGGTGACTTCTCATGGCAGGACCTGACGGTCACCGTGGAGAGTATAAACTTATGACGTGGAATATCAGGGGGATGGGATCGCCCTCTAAGCGATATAATATATTGAATTATATTAAACGAAGAGGAGTGCATGTGGTTCTGCTGCAAGAAACGCACCTTACTGTGGCAGGAGTTGCTCGCTTGAGGCGCAGGTGGTGGGCTCAGCTATATGCAACTGAGTATTCGGCCTTCTCTCGGGGGGCCATGGAGTGGGTCAGACCAGGGGTGCCTTTCCAGCTTACTCGGAAGGTGATTGACAGGGAGGGGAGCTATGTGATCATTAAGGGTGTTTTGGAAGGCAAAGAGGTCACCATAGGTAGCATTTATGCCCTGAATAGGGACCAGTTGTCCTTTTTTAATCGGCTCTCTGGTGTCTTGGCGAGATTCCCCCATGAGAATTTAATCTTGGGGGGCGACTTCAATTGTGTGTGTGATGTGTAGTGGGATAGGTCTATCCCTCCACTACGAGGTGCCACAGCTACTTCCATATCTAGAGGACTTCGCGACTGGGCTTCTGGTTGGGATATTCATGATATCTGGCGCCACCAACATGCCGCAGGATGGGAATATTCTTATTATTCCCCTCTCTATGACCTATACACGCGCATTGACATGTTTTTTTGTTACCCCACCTTGTCCCCTTTGCTGTCTGGAGCAGAATATCTTGGTAGGGCCCTCTCTGACCACAGCCCCCTACTCCTGGCTTTTACCCCGCTCCCTGAGAGCTGAGAGTTAAGAGCCTGTATAGCGCCACTTGGGATAGGTTACGTATCAGGCCACTCAGCACGTGGAGGGAGGTAGAGCTGGGAAGCTTTTGGCTTGGTTGAATAAATCTGATAGTAGAGGCACGCCGATCCTGAGTGTTAGGGACCTTCATGGCCACACGCTCTCCTTCCTGAGGGCGATCAATGATGCATTTAAAGAGTATTATGAAATGCTCTATGATGTCCCGAGGCCCCCCCAGGAGGAAGCCATGCATATCTATCTGGCCAAACCAACCTGTGGCGCAACTGGATACGGTTTCGAGTGACCCGCTTGGCCTCCCAATTTGTGCGGGTGAGATTCGAGCAGTGGTCCGGGATATGGCCCGAGGTAAAACACCTGGGCCTGACGGCTTCCCGGCCGAATTCTATAGCACCTATATCGACATGCTGGCCCCACAGCTTGAACGCGTTTATGCCTCTGCATTTCAGGCTAAGCAGCTACCACCCTCGCTGCGTGAGGCGTTAGTCATCCCCTTACCCAAGACAAAGACTGAACACGCTCCTTTGACTGAGTTTCGTCCTCTTTCCATGTTGAACGTGGATTTTAAAATATTGAGCAAGGTACTGGCCCTGAAGACTCCTCCCTCTTATGCGTCGTCTGGTCCATGTTGATCAAAACGGTTTTATCCCTTCCTGTTCAATGTCCAATAACCTCAGGCGTTGTATCATATCATGGATGCGGTGGTGGTGGCAATTGATTTTGAGAAAGCATTTGACACTCTCCGCTGGGACTTTCTATGGGTGGTCATGGGCGGTATGCAGCTGGGAGTGGACTGGCTGCAGTGGGTCCGTCTCCTCTATGGGGAGCCCTCTGCTAGAATGTGCATAGGGGCGACTATTTCGGCTTCCTATCCTATTTACAGGGGGACCAGGCAGGAGTGCCCTCTGTCGCCATTGTTATTTGCCCTGGCTTCGGAGGGAGGCGGCGGTTTTGGGGATATCTCTGGGCAGAGCCCACCACATTATCGCGCTGTCTGCGGATGATGTCTTGATTTATCTTCGTGATGGCAATCTGGGGGTCCGCCCTATTTTAACCATCTTGGAGGAATTCGCCAATTACTCAGGCCTGCGCGTCAATGGGAAGAAAACCTTTGTGTTCCCACTGCACCCCTCCGTGGACAGACCATTGTCCTTGCCGACTACTATCGAATGGGCACCACTATCGTTTAAATATTTGGGGATACAGGTCTACCATGCACAGGCTGGCTTATTCGAAGGGACTCTTGGTGGCGCTATATTATTTTGTCAATCTCCCAGTGCTGATTCCGCGATCCTGGTTCAAACTTTTGGACGGTCTCCTGAAAGATCTAGTATGGGATGGCGGTCGCAATAGAGTTTCTTTGCAGACGCTGCGGCTTCCGCTTGTGGATGGTGGTCTGGGGGACCCGGACTTTGAAGCCTATTATCTCGCGGGGCAGCTGCAGTGGCTAGCCAGATGGCTGGATGGCAGGGATCTGGCCACACTGCCGCTTCCAGCAGGTGCTGTGCAGACTGAGCTCTTTCCCAGGCTTCTTTGTAGGCGCCGGAAACTTTCCCCAATGGGCCTGTTGCTTTCCGTGGCGGTGCGATGCTGGGATAGGTGTACGACGCGTTCCAGAACTAAATTGTTATACACTCCTAGTCTCCTGCTGGCGTGTCTCCCTCAATCTGGGATGGGCCCCCCGCTACTGCGGCGCCAACTGGCGGGTTGGGAGGAAGCCTGTGTGTCGACAGTCGGAGATTGTTACAGAGATGGGGAACTGCGCCCTCTGGGGGATTTTTTAGAGTATCACGAACTTCCGGCTGGGCAATTCTTAAACTATCACAAGATAAGAGGGGCAATGCGAGCGCTTTGGGGGACGGAACGGTGGAACCCGAGAACCACCCGGCCCTCCATGCGGTGGTGACGTTAGGTTCAGCGGGGCACTTGGTGCGCTGGCTCTACCTTGCACTATTGGAGTTGAATCCGAGTCCTCTATCGGGCCTCAAGGAGCATTGGGAGGGGACCCTCCAGAGGAGTCTATCAGACAAGGAGTGGCAGAAAATCCTGAAGGACCACAAGAAAGTCTTGAGGAATACGGCTTTTAAAGTCCTCCAATTTAACATACTCCATCGAACATATCTTACCCTGCACAGGCTATATGTGGTCTATAATAGGGTGGATATGTCCTGCGCCAGGTGCCTCTTGGAAGATGCGAACTTCGACCACATGATTTTGTCCTGCCCGCAGCTATCTGCTTACTGGGTTATTTATTGGATGTGGTTAATAAGGTGCTGTCCCGTACTCTGGTGTGTGCTCCTGAGGTTTGCCTGTTAGGCATTTTCCCGAGGCCTAAAGCCAGTAAGTTGGGACATAGGTTTGTTGATCTGGCCTTTCTGTTAGCTAAACGACGGATTACGCTTGGCTGGAAGTCTGCACATCCCCCCCTGATGACCTTGTGAGAGGCTGATGTTACACGTTGGGCTAGGGCTGAGGAGCGGGCCCTGATTGCGGAAGACAGGATCACCAAACGGCGCCGTCCGTATGCGGAACCGTGGGGGGATATCCTTAGGGCCTGGAAGGCACGTCATATGCCGGACCATCCTGCGGGCCCCTCCTCGCCGGAGTCCACGGTCTAGGGTGTTCTGGGAGCTGGGTACTGGGAGATCCAACCTCTCCCCCCTTCCCACTTAGCGAAGGGCACTGTGCCCTCCCTTCACTCCCCCTTTTCCTTTCCCCCCCTCCCATCTTCCCTTCCCCCCCCCTCCCCCCTCCTCCTGTCTCTACCTGGAGATTCGACATCTATTTTCTCTCCAATTTAGGAGCACATAGTCCCCTGGCAGTTGTTGGGTGTTTTTCTTTTTCTTTTTTTGTTTGTATGTGTGAGTTCCATATGATAGTTTGATAGGCACGAGTTGCTTTTTCGAATTGTTCTTTATTACTTGCTTTGGCCTTCATTCTAGGGGCATGATGACTTTGAGTGTGTAATTTTTATTTTTTCCGTTCCCTTCTTTTCTCTTTTCCCTTTTATATATATAGACAGTTTTGTGGAGAATAGCCCATAGGAGATCATCATGTGGTCTCCGCGGTGAATGTTTATCAATTTTCCCCTAACTGTCCCAACTTATTTGCTTTCCCCACTCCCAGGTACTACAACATTGTACTGCTTTCGGGGCTGCGCATTGTCGGATAGACTGGGGGTCATTCTATAATCAAGAACATGCTTTGATGTTTATTGTGTACTGGAATTTGTTTTTCCTTTTGTCTGTGCATAAAAAGTCAATAAAACAGATTAAAAAAAACAAAAATTCTACTATTACACGGCCCAACTGCAGTGGCTGGCCCGATGGTTGGTCCTTGGAGGGGCTGGGGGCGAAGATGGCTGACCTGGAACACAGTTCCTGATGTACAGGTTGATAGCCAGTGTGGTGAGTAGTTTGCACAGGACTCTGGAACCGGAGCCACCCACCCATGCTCTACTCCAGACCGTCTTGACGTTTTGAGAAGGCCGACATTTGGTCTCATGGCTATATAAGGCGGCATTGACCATGAGAACTGATGATTTATCGACCTTGAGAACGAGGTGGGAGAACATCATAGGTAGGCCCTTTCGAGGTAAGGAATGGCCCGCGTTCTTAAACGCACTGACACGTGCAACACTAGCTTGAAGTACACACACTTCATCTATTTACACTGCTTGTACCTCACCACTCATTATCTCAACATTGGGCTACAGACGGAGGATCTGAGTTGTCCTAGATGTGCTCAAGCTGATGTGGACTTTCTTCACATGGTGTTGGATTGTCCAATCAATTTTGCCTCTATGTTATAAGGATCTGGAGCGCGCACTGAACCGTGGGCACCTCTGTCCGGCCGAAATTTGCCTGCCTGGCCTGTATAAAAGACGCTCCGAGCGTAAGGTAGGCAACAGAATTTTGGACCTGGATCTGGAGGTGGGGCGCAGGGACAGAGCTTGTCACTGAAAATCTCCTCTTGGACCACCTCTTGGCAGGTAGAGGGCTGAGATCAGAAGCTGGGCAACAGCTGAAGGGCAGGCGCTAAGGAACGAGAACTACAAGGGGTGAATAGACACTCACTAGCTGATCTGTAGGGGAAGGTGGTAGAACATTTCCTAGAGTTCGTATAGTATTGGCTATCCCCCATAGATCTAAGACCCTTCTGACTGATGGAAGATTGGTGCAATTTGGCACGACTGATGTCCTGTTATCTTATTCAGTAGGGTTGAGCTGGGGCCCCTGAAGTGTATGTGGGGTGATCTAGAGGCCTGGGTTCTAACGGCCTCACCTGACCGGGACACCTCCCTGTATTGACCTGCCCAACCCTGGCGCATGGATGCCGTGACTCTTGCAGAGCTTATGGTTGGAAGATATAAGGAACAATGGGAAAAGTTGAGTTTAATGTTTGATTGTTTTGATGCTATATGGGATTGGGATTCACAACTACTGGGTGGACACGGACAGTCTGGTGGCTAGAGACTGCCGACAGAAAATGTATTGCTGATGTGTTATTTTTCATACAAGCCGCGAATGTAATGTGACTGATATATTTTGCAGAACATATTGAATATGTGTCCTATCAATAATTTACTGTGTGAACAACCTGTATGGGAAATTAATAAAGATATATTTCAAAAGGAAACAAAGTACATACATACATTAGAATATTTTTGCAAACTTTTTCAACTACCATGATATTTAAGTGCAATTTGAACAACAATAGTGTTGAATAGGACAACAAACCTAAGACATTGTCCCGCACAATATTTTAGTTGTCAGAGTATTTTAACCACAATATTTTATTAAAACGATATTTAAGATTCAATATTCAGGTAGCATACCGAATGATGTGCCTAATATAAGATGAAAGTAGAACTGTACCTTCTCAGACGAAGAGGAAATTAGAATTTCAACACAAAATGTAAACTCACCCCTGCAAGAAGACTTCTGCCAACTGAAGATAATATTCGTAGGCTAGATCACAAAGCAAGAAACAGACACATCAGTTGTGGTTGTGAGAATAAAATCTAGGCAAGTGTTTACTAGGATGGCTGGACACAGTCAGCCAATGTCAACAAGATACTGACTCAGTCCCCATCCCTAGCAGCATTTATGGGTCTCTGCCTTGTCTGGGGATGTCTCAGTTTCCTTGTTGATCACTCTCAATCTGGCACTGTTAGTGACACAATTGATGATTGTGCATCCACACTCCTTCTTTAAATGTTGAACTTTCCTTTGGCAGATGGCTACTCTGCGGAGGATATTATCTACTGCTGGTCAGAGAACCAGCCACAGAGCCACGGACTGGAGAAACTTCAACTGGCTCAGTTCACAATCACCAATTACAGTTTCACCAGAGAGATGATGAACTTCAAAGCAGGTATGGTAGAAATCTCTATGTTCCTGTTTTTTGAATTACCCTATGAAGGTCATACTTTTTTCTTTCCCCCCCAAGATCTTTTTATTGATTACTCCAGTATCAATCCACATAAGGCATGGGTTACCATGTATATTCCACTTTTTAAATTTAGTTAAATCATTGTGTCTCATCCAAGACCTACTCCCTAACTCTTGCGTCCCTCCATTCCTAGAACATCCCACCCAAAAGTTTACCCATTCACAATGGAATGTATTTAACTTCTGACAATGTAGGGCCTCATCTACAAGAAAATGACGCAGCACTGCACCGCAAGCCATTTAGCTGCCCTGTGCTGCATCATTTTCAAAGCACGGGAATGCGTCGTATTAACAACAATATGACGTATCCCTATACTTTCTCCTGCGCTGGCACACAATTGGCTTCCATGCACCAGCGCACGCAGCCTTGCATCATTTTGCATGGGTGCCTGAACTGCGGGGGAATTATTGTTTTGTGCAGGGTGGGACACCTTCCTGCACAAAAACAATAACATTTTCCTCTTTCTATGTGTGCTGCATTCTGCAGCACGCATAGAAAGAGGAAAAAACGAGGAAATAAAAGTATTTCTCCTTTTTGCACTATTCCTACCCCTCCGCTGCGGAGGCATAGGATTCTGACGCAGTCCCAGTTTTACAAAATGTTGTAAATCTAGGAATGCGTGAATTTCCATGGATATTGCGTGGGAACATCCACAGCAACACCGCAGAGTAATGCGTAAAAGTTGCTCATATTTACAAGGCCATGAAAAGTCATGCAGGGCGCCTTTACGTGGCCTTGTAAATATGGGCAAGCCCATTGCGCCGCCGTTGCATAAAAAAAGTGACGCACCGGCGGCGCAATGGGCTTGTAAATAAGTCCCAAGGTCCAAATCATACGCTATCCTCTGTACATCAGAGTACCCCCGCCTCATCCGTCCCTTCATGGTAATAACCTAGGCCCTTCTATTATAACCCTGAGTTCCTAACAAATCTCTCCTTCTCCAGCAGGCCAATTCCCCCGCCTCAGCCTGCATTTCCACCTGAGGAGGAACAGATGGGTGTATATCATACAGTCCTATGTGCCTTCGATCCTGTTGGTCGCCATGTCTTGGGTGTCTTTCTGGATCACCCAATCAGCTGTGCCTGCCAGAGTGTCACTTGGTAAAATAATTATATTTGATAAACCAACGGGGAAGGGGCAGTGATGGGAAGATCCAGTAATCACAAGCTGTACTTACCTAGATGGGTAAAAGCATATTTTTGGTTAAAGCATAATGGGGGTCTAGATTCTAGAAATTTATTCTGCAACCAATTAACAATTCTTTCTTTTTCAATTAATGGCAAAAAATGTATTTATAAATGTCAATGTCTTCTTTGATACTAGTAATGGTATGTATAGCCCTCTCTCTTTGTCTCCGTCTCTCGTTCCCACTTTCTTTCTCTCTTTTCCCTGCTCCTTCTTTATCTTTCTGCACCTCTCACTTTCATTTCTCTCAAACTGTCAGGCTGTGGTAGGATGCCCAGTTGTACCAAGTCCACGGGAGCGAAGATAACGCCTCCCTCTTCCCTCAGCGCTATGACACCTCCAGCTAGTGTAGACTGAAGATAGTCAAAGCCCACAGGGAGTGGAGAGACTGGAAAGGATCACCAAGACTACTCCGGGGAAGCTTCAAGGAACCCTATCTATGCCTCTACTCACACTCTTCACCCAATTCTGTACTGAATGGAGGAGTCTGTGGGGGTCTGACTTATCAGCAGGAATTCAACGACAGGATAAGACGTCCATCCTTTTCTATCAAAGTGCAAGAGAGTTCCAGCAGTGGTTGAAGAACAAAAAGAAAAGGGGATAACCAGCGATAAAACACTCGCTGTAAATGAGTAAAGGTTGTTTGAAAAGAACTAGCTTCTCCACGGGGTTTAATGTCTCTGCTATCGCTATGAATCCAAATCCTAAAGTCAATTACGCGCTCGTCAGCGCTACCTTGCAATGAAAGGATTCAATAAAAAAATGAAGTAACCATGTTCATAAAGCGATATTCTGGGAATCCAAAAATAAAGAAGTAGTGTACTCCCAAAGGGAAGACCTAACTGGATGTGGAGACTCTGTTCAGCGGGATCCTTGGCTCTGAGGCTTTCGCCGATAAAGTTGCCGTGAAGAAAAAAAGAAACGCTGCGGGAGTGTGTGAGTCACTCTCTGCTACGGAGCCGATTTCTTTCCTTGCAGGTGAAGCAATAATGTGAAGGCGGGAGTAGAGGTTCTCAGGCTGCTTAGCGAAGGCAAGTTCCAGTCTCCAAGGGTGGTTTTTAGGTCTCGCGAGCCAAAGGCTCGAAGAGACATTTTGAATATGGGCTTCAAAAAGTGCTACCAGGCCAGCCTAGAGCTACAGTGCATGTGCGCGGGCGCGCGCTTGCACTGCTTACTTTCACTTTCTCGGCCGCTTTGATCGCGATCACGATCACTTTCACTTTCGCGGCTTTGCTGCGCAGACCCAGCCTCCTCTGCCGGCACACCCACTGTTTTCAGTGATTCACCTTCAACGCCACTTGTTGCTTCTTACTTTCCTACCCTTTCTCCTCTACCTTCCTCTCCTTTTAATCTGCCTTCACCGTATATCCTTTGCTCTCCTCCCTTCCTTCTTTACAACCTTCCTTACTTTTTTCATCCTTCCTTCATCCGCTTTCTCGTCTATGCCTTCCATTCTTAAAATGTACGCGGAGTCTGCGCAGTGTCTGCGGGGCTCATGCGCTTCGTCCTCTCCAGCATCAGAGCGGTCTGCTTCAGACGGAGAACGGCTCTCACCCTCTTTGTCCACCTCCATTATTGTGCGTGGTTTTTGACATCCGCGTCACCACCCATTTGGCGATTCCTTCATATTTATCCTTGGATATCCCTTGTTTCCCTTTGTGTGTTTTTTTTTTTGGTCAGTCCCCCCAGGGCACAAGCAGGCATCCACTTCTGTCTTTTTTGCTCCGATCAGCTGTCCTGACAGAAGTGGATGCCTGCTTGTGCCCCGGGGGAACTGACACCAGCCACTTGTTGCTTCTTACTTTCCTACCCTTTCTCCTCTACCTTCCTCTCCTTTTAATCTGCCTTCACCGTATATCCTTTGCTCTCCTCCCTTCCTTCTTTACAACCTTCCTTACTTTTTTCATCCTTCCTTCATCCGCTTTCTCGTCTATGCCTTCCATTCTTAAAATGTACGCGGAGTCTGCGCAGTGTCTGCGGGGCTCATGCGCTTCGTCCTCTCCAGCATCAGAGCGGTCTGCTTCAGACGGAGAACGGCTCTCACCCTCTTTGTCCACCTCCATTATTGTGCGTGGTTTTTGACATCCGCGTCACCACCCATTTGGCGATTCCTTCATATTTATCCTTGGATATCCCTTGTTTCCCTTTGTGTGTTTTTTTTTTTGGTCAGTCCCCCCAGGGCACAAGCAGGCATCCACTTCTGTCTTTTTTGCTCCGATCAGCTGTCCTGACAGAAGTGGATGCCTGCTTGTGCCCCGGGGGAACTGACACCAAAAACCGTATTTGGTCAACTTTTTGATGAGGAACGGGGAAGGGGCCTTTCATTGCTGTTATGATGTATGTTACTTTATATTCTCTGAGAAGATTCGACATTTATTTCAGGGAATGCAGAGATTTTTTCGAGGAGAAGTGAGCAATAACAGCGCTCCTTGTCAGTCTGTAACTGGGCGTTCATTATGAAAGAATTTAGATTATCCAGTCGCGATTCTATCTTCTTCACGTTCTTTGCCAGGGACTGTAATATTACAATCTGAGAGTCAATTTAGTCAGCATGCACCATTGCCACCTAGCCCATGGTTGTTAGTGTGGTGTCAATGACCGACCACCAGTTCTGTATCTGTAAGTTCATGACTGGTGTGTCAAAGGTGGACTTTTCGTTGTTAACCACTGAGCCAGGGTTATCCACCCTATCTTTCTGTACCAAAGGGGCTTTGTTGCACCTGAGAGATTCTGAGTCCAAGCGGGATCTAGGCTCCTTCTGAGACCCTCAAGTGGGTGAGTGATGAGATTGTTAATTTTTCCGTTTCGTTGTTTTTAATTTATAACGTTCATGACCACTATTACTTGACTGGAGGCCTAGTGGGTCCGTTACCGATAACAATTCTTCATCTCTTATGTACGGTTCCTCAGGTCTAATGAAACTAAAGTCTGTGCCATTGTGTTTTGATTAGGATTGCACGCACACACACACAACCACACACACACAACCACACACACACACAACCACACACACACACCCCACACACACACACACACACAACCACAACACACAACCACACACACAGAGAACCACACACAAAACCACAAACACACACAAAACCACAAACACAACCACATACAACCACAACCACACACACAACCACACACACACAATCACACACATACAACCACACACACACCCCACCACACAACCACACACACACAATAACACAAAAACATAACCACACACACAATAACACAAACACAACCACACACAACCACAACACACAACCAACCACACACACAACCACACACACACACAACCACACACACACACACAACCACACACACACACAACCACACAACCACACACAACCACACAACCACACACACACACACACCACTCACACACACAACCACAACCACCCACAACCACAACCACTCACACACACAACCACCCACAACCACCCACAACCACACACAAACCCCACAACCACACACAACCACACACAAACCCCACAACCACACACACAAACCCCACAACCACACACCCACAAACACACACACAAAACCATACACACACACAAACCCCACCACACAACCACACACACAAAACCATACACACACACAAACCCCACCACACAACCACACACACAATAACACAAACACATAACCACACACACAATAACACAAACACACACACAACCACAACACACACAACCACAACCCACCCCCCCCACACCCACACACACAACCACAAGCACACACACACACAATAACACAAACACACAACCACACACAACTACACACACAACCACAACAGCACACAACCACACACACACACAGAACCACACACAAAACCACAAACACAACCACTTACAAACACACACAACCACACACACACACACACCACCACACACAAACCCCACAGCCACACACACAAAACCACACACACAATAACACACACATAATCACACAAACACACACCCAACCACAACACACACCCAACCACAACACACAACCAACCACAACCACACTCAACCACACACACACAACCACACAAAACCACACACACACACACACCACCACACACACACACATACAACCACAAACACACAACCACACACAACCACACACAACCACAAACACACACAACCACAATAACACAAACACACAACCACACACACACAATAACACAAACACACAACCACACACACAACCACAAACACAAAACCACAAACACAACCACAACCACACATAACCACACACGACCACAACCACACACACCCAACCACACCCACACACAACCACACACACAAACACAACCACACACAATAACACAAACACACAACCACAATAACACAGAACCACACACACAACCACACACAAGCACACACAATAACAGAAACACACATCCACACACACAACCACAACTACACACGCAACCACAACACACACACTACTACACACACAATCACAACACCCACACACAGCCACACACACAACCACAAACCGTTTTCTGGCTGTCAGCATAAATACGCTGTCACCAAACACGATGAACACCTTGGGAAAGTTTGTGAAGTCACCCCCAACTTTGAAACCCCTTGTTGTAGCGGAGTGTGTGCTGTACACATGGCAATACCTTGACACAGCGGACTGTTGCAAGGAATGCTTTGAGCCTCGGAGGCTGACAGACCTCAGTCTGTGCATTAGTTCACCCCGTCTTGGCACTGCATAAAAACAGGATGCCCACTGTCCAACATGAAGTGAGACATTGTGATCGGGGCTGGAGATGCTGTTTAGCAATCTGCTTAGAACATTGTGTTTCATTTAGGGCATTAAACATAAAGGAGCACTGGCAATGCTGATAAAATGGATTTCATTTTGAGTAGTGACTAAAACTTTTTTAAAAGCCTGCTGTACTGAAACAAGCATTTGCAATGCAATAGGTCTCGCATTTGCAAAAGTTTCAGCTATTGACATTGTTCATGACAATGCCTTTTTAATCTATTTTATAAAACAAACACATAAATAAATGGCATTATCATTTACAATGCCAATAGCTAGTGTTGCATTATTATTAACAATGCCAACTGCTCACACTTTTATAATGCGAGAAATTTTGCATTGCAAATGCTTGTTTTTTGGGAGGATGAGACGAGAGCCGTACTTCGGTGCTTCCAATGGTAACGGGAAACGCAGTGTAAGCAAAGTCCTCCGGCAATCGGAAAACAGTGACTAAACTCTCCAGGGACTCGCACAAGGGGGCGGGATCCTCAACGGAAGGGAAGGTCAAGCACCTGATACAAGGACCTGTGTGATTATATACCAGAACGTTTTCTCTGATTGGTTTCACAACTTCCTGGGCAGGCAAACCATGCGATATCCATCGCACTGCATGCTGGGACATGTAGTCTTTTGCTTAATTTCAACGCTAGGAAGCGTGCAAGAAGCCCGACTGGTAACACAAACATTCTCACTCTTTTTCTCTACCCCTCTTTCTATTATTTCTATTGCATATCACCCTCTTTCTCTCGCTGTTTTCTATCTCTCGCATATCTGTATATATATATATATATATATATATATATATATATATATTACATTTAGTGTATTTGCAGATGTGTGTGCAGAGTGTGATATACTATGTATTAACATTGTTGAGTGTGGGGCGAGGCAATAACTTATGAGAGGCGAAGCGATGGGGTGTGCGTAAGGAAGGACACGTAGAAAAATTAAGGCCTACTTACTTCAAACTGCTTGTGGCACAGTGCACATGGCTTGAACCCACAGAGTCGTGGCATAGTCTCCCTGTGCTGAGAAACAGCTAGAAACCTAAAAGATGTAGGCGGGCTAGAATGGGTCCTACCAATCCAAGGGTCATGAATAGCTCAAGTAAAGGAACTGGAGGCTCCTTTGATTGGATTTACGAGTGTAAAGTTACTGTTAGGGACTTTCCAGCTGTCTGTGCAGATCTCAATCAACCGAGGTGGGGTGCTACCTTTAGGAAAGTATAGAGACTTTAATAAAATGTATTGTTTAAAAATAAATAAATGAATAAAGAAAATTAATGTAAAATAAAAGGGCAAAATAATTCTATACAGTCAATACTAATCTTCGACTACTTAAATAAATATGTACAGCATACTATCCCCAAAAATTAACTTTAAATTATAATAAAATTATTTATTTAAATATATTTCATAATTTTTTCAATATTATTTTTGAACAATCCAATCTCCCTTGTCACTCCCACATTAACTACAAAAGCCTATACTTATGTGTGTGGGGCTCTCCTTCATCGGTGAAGAGATTTCCATATAGAAAAGAGTTGTGGAGATGTCCATCTGGAAGCTCTTTAGATTAATGAACTAGGATGTTCCTAATGTGGCTATTAGTATTAGGGGAGGGTAGATGAGGGAAACTATCAAGAGATTCTTAACTCATATAATGGGTCACACGATTAACTAAACAAGTAGTGCTTCAAAACAAGTCCTAGAGGGGACTCACAGTACAATGCACAGTTTTCGTCTCCGAAAAACACTGCATGAACGCACTTGGGTGTGAAGCAGCTTTACTCATGCTTAATACTCACAGATGTATTAGCCCTTGATATCAGGTGTAATACTAATTGGTAAGCCTTCAATGAAATGTGCAGCAGTGGCCCTGTTCCCTAGTAGCCAACTTGCCAACTGCTTGGCAGGTATAATGTTAAGCGTTAATTATTACAACAACACCACAGAATAATATTATACTGTGGACAGGTCACATTCAACAACAGAATTCATGATGATTTAAGAATCACTGATCGGTTGCTGCTGTGTTTTGGACTGGTCATTGTCATGCAGTTGATGCTTTTGGATGAGTGAAAAACTGGCATTTCTAATGTTATTGAGAGTGAAAAATGGTGGGTTAACGTTAATACACTTCAGTGTGTGGTTCCCGGAGATCACCAATGCACCAAAAAGCTGCACTTTCACGAGCGTCGATCGCATCAAGAGGTTTACTTTTTATTTTAAATACCTTTTCAATTTACTGGTAATCATCAGCTGGCCCTCTGGTAACTGACATCACCTGGTGGTTGCAAGATCCAATGGGAAAAACTTCCTGTTAACCAGGGTCCCAACAACTCGTCCGGTTAGGCACTGTCTCACGCCCACTTTAGGGTTTTGTTTAAAGTGTGGCGGTAACTTAAATTCTTCAGTTCCAGAAATAAACTTTACATATGGAGTAAAACCTACTGGTTCAATTTCCTCCATCATATGGATAACATTTGAAGGAAATTCTACCAGTGGATTTTACTCAGTGTATAGATTTTTCTCCTGATATTGGAGAATTTACAGTTAGTACTATACTCTTTCAATGGAGAAACATAAAGAATTACATGAATGCCTGTACAGGTACTGCAAGTCATTGCTGTCCCATGACCAGCATTGACTTGGTGTGCTCACTGTGTTGTTGTCAGTTATTGAACAAATAAAAGTTCAATTTTGAAACCAAGGGCATGATTATGACGTGGGAATGCTAATATCAAATAAAATCCTGTAATGGATTTTTATCCTCCAAAAACGATAGAATAGTGGATGGAATTCCACAAGTGGATTCTTCTCCAATTTTATCAATCTCCAGTGGAGTAGCTGGAGGAGGGGGGGGAGTGGCATTTCATGTGAGGTGAGCAATTTCAGCAAGCGCAAGGTCTGTCTACTCCTCCCCCTGCTTTTACGTGCACCGGGCGTCTCACTGGATGGCAAGCTCAGGGAACGACGCAGGCGCAAAAAGCTCTAGCTGCGCCACTGTTTTCCCTCTAGAAATTGGAGATTTTCAATTACCAAGCAATCCCTAAATATGGAATGCACATCAGGTTGTTCCAGGGCCAGAGTACAGATAGGCTACATGTGGGCTTTGTACTAAAGCTTAGCTGTTGAGATTTTACGAGCTACATAAATTCAGGAGACAGCAAAATCCTGAGCCAGAGATCCTCTTACACTGGTCCTGGGTGACCTGGGCAACCTTCATCCTCAGAGTGGGTTGATACTCTAGCTTTCATTGGTATCTATACATTGACATGCATTTATGTTTAATGCCATGCTGGAATGGTCTGCTCTACATATCAAGAATGTATGCCGTGCAATGACTGTATGCAGCCAGTCGCTGTTGCCTTTACTCCTATGTATCTCCATGGAAGTATGCGCACTTGCCAGGACCCAAATCCTCTCCATGCTACTCTTCACACCGTACCATGTATTGGTTTGTTCCTCAGCATATCGTACTAGCTAAGCAATGCTCTAACTAGACCAATGGAAACCCATGAAGGATTGGGATGATCTGACTGAAGGGGCTTCTCTAGAAGGAGACGTTTTCTAACTCCTGGATAGAGTGTATGGTTTATTGTAACTAAAACCGAAGTATTTAGATATTTTTGGTATTTCTTCTAAAAGCTATTCTTTGTGTTGAGTGCTTCCATATGCCACATTGGCATTTAGCCTATGCGCTTGTAAACCAGGTAAAAAGCTGGAATATGATTTTTTTTCAAATATTTTTATTGCTCAAATTCTCCCACAATATAAATTGCACAAGTTCAGTGTGTTTTAGTAGAGCTAAAAAAGAACAGACCTATAGCCCCCAAAAAAAACCCTTGGAATGACAGTTGCATTAAAAAAAATTAGAAGTCACTTTTAAAGAAGCAAGCATAGCATCTACGTAGGGTAGAGAAGATGTGGTCTTTGATCACAAAATTACATGCGGAAGCTTCTGCTCATTAGTTTATGCTCAATTTATATGGACACTACTCTGAGCTAGGCGAGACGGGAAACAGCAAACTCCTATATCCAACTGAGTTAATTGTTGGCATTACCTACCTATGTGTAGCTTCACTTATTCAGCTTCTCGTTCCAAATAGTCCTCCCCAGTGCTTAATTTGAGCCAGTGGTTTCCGGTGCTCGTCACTGGCATTTAATTGTCATCTCCAGCACTTATGACAGTCTGCCACATGGTGGTGCTGTCTGACTAATTTAGAAATGAGCACAACAACTGTTGCATAATATTCAATATACATTAAAATGGCTACTGCCTGCTGCCCAAGTCATCCTTATAGATTTGGGGGCCTGGAATAATCTGAATTGTCAGAGTTGTGGGAGTATGATGCTTTGTAGTTGTGTTGGTACTGTCATTGGCATCGCTGGAAGGGGCAATGGGTAGTGCAGGTTGCAGTGAGGTTTTGATGAAGGCCCTGGCACTTAAGTGTTTTTTTACAAATTGAGCACTGGACTCCTCCCGCAATTATATGAACCCCCATTACTGTTGCTGTAACACTTGCTACAAAGCGCTTTGCTGCATTAATTTGCGTCTGGGAATAGCATAATCTAATTGTCCTCATAAGACCCTTCTTCCTTGCCAGAGAAGGCTCTTGTCATTTATCTCTGTGAGACTCATCCTGAGACATGATCACTGTCCTAAGCTTTCCTGCTGTATAACCCTATTTCCAGGATACCATTCTAATCACTTTTTTAAATAAAAGGATAGGTCCACCATTTATTTTGGAGATCACTCAGGTATTCAGAAGGTTCTCCATCTTAGCTCTCAAATCTTTATTTCTTCCCACTGTTGGTATACCCCAGAGTGTGGTTTTGGCTGCCTGCCTGCCTGACATTCCCTAGAGCATCTCCTTTGCCCTCAAGCTTGATGAAGTGTTCTCCAGCGCATCGATTAATTTCATCTTGATGTTGATGACTGGACAAAACCTGAGAAACAGGTTTTCTTCTGTTCCCAAAGTCATGCTTTTGCAGGTCATTTTAGGCTGCAGTGCTTCACTCTTGGAGGCTATTGCACCTTCAGATTTCTTACAGAAAGGTCAAGAGAAGCCTTCAGGTTTTTTTCAGCTGTTACATTCCTCCACACCCCCTCTCTAGAGCTATCACAGTCTACTGAGTCCAAGGGGGATCCACCTCATGGTTGAAAGAGATCTCACTTCACTGACTGTGTTTTGCTTTTTTAAACAAGGACAGAATCTCCTCGGCCATTGCTTCTGTCAGCGGGTTTCCAAAACTCATCATGAGGCACTGCTGCTTCTTGTCTGAAAGAGAAGAGAGCCCCAGCAGCCTCTTCAATGCCAGTGGTCTCTGTCAGTCCTGTAGCACAAGCTGGAAGCCACTGCTGACCGTCCCTCAACCCGGCCAGGTGGCTCCTCCACTCCAGTAAGAAGATGAGCAGCTCACCTAATGTACTTGAGGGTTCCTATTACCTGAAGAAAAGATTATTTCTGTGTCACGAGCCAGGGCACTCACCTTGACTCACAGCGAGGTTCTGGCAGAGCACAGCTCATGGCCCTGCAGCCGCCATCTTGTATTTTAACGTGGCCAACAGAAGGGACCCACTTGGAGTGGAAATCTTCTGAATAGACTGAAAATAAGTGACTTTATGGATGGCTGCTTCCCCAAGTCACACATAGAAAAGCAGTCCAGAATTTCTCTTCAGAAGAGCTGGTTATAGCAGAAAACGCTGGGTCCAGGTGTAGTTGCAAGTGCCGGTATATACTGATAACTAATCAACTCTATTTCATTTAGATGGCTTGGCTGTTTCATAGCAACTTAATACACTGCACACATACAGGAATACAAAAGCAGTAATGCATTTCACTGCAGAGACAAGATGTGCATGATGCACTTAAAAGATGCAAGCAGAATAGCATTCTTCTAAAATCACCCTCATTGTCCTTGGACTCGGCTTCACCCTCCAGACAAGCAAACTGCCCCCGTAAACTTAAATGGGAGCACCTTCCCTGAAAATCTTCCATAAAATGTTTCAACTCCATTGATTATTTGGGAGGAGCAAACTCTAAAACCACACAAGTCATTTTCACTCTCGAGTGGTATACGGGGTAGTGAGCAGAAGGCTCGCATGATGATGCCCTCTTGACCAGTACATATACTCTGCCTGTATCACTATCCATTACAGCGCCTAGGGAGCCATCCTAAACTTCCACTGAACCGTGGCTATCCTCATTGTCTTACTGACCTTTTTAAGTTTTGCTAAACATTACAAAATACACCTCATTGATTGTACTTCTGATTATCCTCAGCCAAATGGTTTACAACATGTTGCACAGGAACTATTAAAACAGTGATCAGTGGACTAATATTAAATTAGTTATATATGTACCACCAAGGGATTACTTGTGATCACATATAAGAATACATCATTTTCTCTTGTTCTCCCCAGGTATCACAACTGTCCTTACAATGACCACTCTCATGGTCAGCGCTCGCTCTTCTCTTCCCAGGGCATCAGCCATTAAAGCCCTGGATGTCTACTTCTGGATCTGCTACGTCTTCGTGTTCGCCGCCCTGGTGGAGTATGCCTTCGCCCATTTTAATGCAGACTACATGAAGAAGCAGAGGGCCAAGAAAAATGCGAGCAAGCAGAGTGGTGAGGTCAGTAGTGCCTATTGTCAATGAAAACAATTTATTTCAAAGCACATATATTCTCATAAAATAATTTTTTCAGCTCCTGTTTATCTTATTAACATGAATATATTATGGTATTCATTTTAATGACTGGTACGCTGGTATTGGGAAAAACTGATACAGCAGTGTCTGGTTTTTCCCCTGAATGGTATAATGTAAGTGCTGCAGGTTGGAATGCAGACAATTGTAGGAATAGTGCATATATTGAGGACAAGATGTGTCCTCATTGCCTGAGTTTCTGACTTTGGAACTGGTGAACCAGGTTTAAGTACTAGCGTCGGCTCAACATCCTGTGATGCTAGACTAATCACTTAATCTCCCCATGCCTTTAAAAAATAAAATCTGACTGTGTGTACTGTAATTTGGTGCTCATATAAAGCACTCTGAACCTTTGGGCCAAGTTCTCACTATGTATGTTAAAACTGCAACAACAAAAAAACATTATATATATATGTATATATATATTCACTGAAAAAACACAGATTACAAGAACGTTATAGTTAGGCTGACATTTCACTTGTACAAAACCTGTGAAATTCAGTTGTTATAGTTAGCTGAGCTAACTATAACTCGCGCCCCCGCAATGCACTACTGATGACGTCATATATTACATCACTCATGACATGGTCAGTGACATCGCTGATTACATCACTGATGACATCTCAAATGACATCACTGATGACATCATCCAGTGATTGTTAGTGTCTCTAAAAAGTTAAAGAATGTTATATATATACGCCAAGCTGTATTGAAGAATGAGTGGGTGTATAAGTGACTGCATGAATGATTCAGTGGGTGCATGGCTGACTGTATAAGTGAGTGATTAGATGTGTCTCAGTGAATGTATGGGTGAGACACTAATCTGTGTGAATGTCTGTATTAGTTTGTCAGTTGGTGTGTTAGTAGCTGCATGGGTTGGTGAGAAGCTACATGAGTGTCTATATGGGTTATTGATTGGTTGTCTGCGTACCTGTATGGGTGCCTGTCTGTGTGGGTGGGTGAGGTGGTGTTCGACTCCCTGCGTGGGTGTGTGAGTGAGTGATTCACTGGATGTATGGGTTCATGAGTGTGTCTGTGAGAGGCTGTATGGGTGAGTGAGTGTGTGTATGGCTGTGCCAGTGAGTGAATGGATGGCTCAGTGGTATATGGGTGAGTAACTTCACATGTGAAAGGTGGTATATGTGAGTGTTGGAGTGTACACGTGACTGTATGTGTGAGTGAGTGACTGTGAGAGTGGCTGTATGGATGAGTGTGTGCTTGTATCAGTGATTGTATAAGAGAGTAAGTATGTGTTAATAACTGTATTAATGTGTGAGGTGGTGTGTGTATAACTGTATAGGTGAGTAAGTGGCAGTGTGATTGACTTTGGGTGAGTGACTCAGTGTGTGAGTAGCTTTATGGGTGAGTGGCAGTGTCTGAGTGTATGTATGGGTGTATGAGTGGATGTATCAGTGGCTGTATTGGTGAGTGACTAGGTGTATGAGTGGCTGTATGAGTGAGAGGGTGTGTGTGTAGACCTATGAATCAGTTAGTGGGTATTTACGTACTGGCATCAGTGTGTCTCTGGTTTCAAGAATGGTAGTCTGAAATTTGAAGTGGGTGTAAGAAAGGTTATATTGGGGTGTGAGTAGGTGCATCAGAGATTATGTGGATGATGTAATCAGTGATGTTATTTGAGATGTCGTCAGTGATGTTATCAGTGATGTCACTGACCATGTCATGTATGATGTAATATGCGATATCATCAGCAGTGCATTGCGGGGGCACGAGTTATAGTTAGCTCAGCTAACTATAAAGGCTGAATTTCACAGGTTTTGTACGAGTGAAATGTCAGCCTGACTAAAACGTTTCTGTAACCTGTGGTTTTTTGCATGAATTTCTAAGGTTTTTTAAATGCTAATTCCTAACTATAACATCCCTGAAACATGTGGTTTTTTCAGTGATTTTCTAAGGTTTTTTAAATGCTAATTCCTAACTATAACATCCCTGTAACCTTTGTTTTTTTCAGTGAATTTCTGTGTTTTTTTAAATTCCATTTCCTAACTATAACGTCCCTGAAACCTGTGTTTTTTTCGGTGAATTACTTTGATCTTTTACATTTTAATCCAGTCATTATAGTTATCTCAGTAAACTAAAACTTGCATGCCCCCAAGGTCCTGCTTATCACCTCACATATTGCATCACTCATGACATAGTCAGTGAAATCACTTATGACATCGCAAATGACATTACAGATGACAGCAGTGATGTCATCGTCCAGTGACTGTGAGTGTTTTTAAAAAGGGTATGAGTGTTAAATATACACTTAGGTGTATTGGTGAATCAGTGGGTGTATGAGTGACTGTTTGGATGTCTGAGTGGGTGTTTGGATGACTGAGTGGGTGTGTGACTGACTCTATAAGTGAGTGATGTGGTGTCTCAGTGAATGTATGGATGAGTGACTAGTTGTGTGCATGTATCTGCCTGTCAGTTGATATCTAAGTGGGTGTATCAGTGTGTTAGTGGGAACGTGAATGGCTATATGGGTGTTTGATTGGTTGACTATCTCTATTGTCATCTGGGTGTCTGTGTGTGTAGGCGAGGAGGTGTGTGACCGCCTGTATGTATGAGTGAGTGGGTGAGTCAGTGCCTGTATGGGGTAATGAGCATGTTTGTGAGAAGCTGTGTGGGTGAGTGAGTGTCTGTATGGCTGTGTTGGTGATTGAGTGTTTTTGTCAGTATGGGCAAGTAACTGGGTATGTGAAAGGCCGTATAGGTGAGTGACTGGGTATATGAGTGACTGTGTGACTGAGTGAATGTGATGGTGGCTATATGGATAAGTACATGCTTCTGTTAATGACTGTATAGGTGAATGAGTATGTGTTACTATTTGTATGAGCAAGTCAGTGTATGTGTATGTAACTGTTTGGGTTAGTAAGTGCCTGCGTGATTGACTGTATGGGTGAGTATGTAGGTGTGTGAGTAGTTCTATGGGGGACTCACTCAGTGTGTGAGTGCCTGTATGGGTATATGAGTGGATATGTCAATGGCTGTATTGGTGACTGAGCGGGAGTATGAGTGGCAGTATGGGTGAGCAAGTGGATATGTGTGTAGATCTATGAATTAGTGAGTGGCTGTATAAGTGCCTGTATGGCTCTGTCAATGGGTTTGTGAATGGTTGTGTGGCAGTGGGTGTATAAAAGATTCTATAGGGGTGTGAGTGGGTACGTCAGAGATGATGTGGATGATGTAATCAGTGATGTCATTTGAGATGTCATCAAAGATGTCATGAGTGATGTCACTGACCATGTCATGAGTGATGTAATATGTGAAGTCATAAGCAGAGCATTGCGGGGGTGCAAGTTATAGTTAGCCCAGCGAACTATAACGGCTGGATTTCTCTGGTTTTGTACGAATTGTGTGAATTTCTACGGTCTTTTAAATTCTATTTGCTAACCATAATGTCCCTGTAAACTTTGCTTTTTTTAGTGAATTTCCAAAGTTTTTAAAATTCTATGTGCTAACTATAACGTCCCTGTAACCTTTGCTTTTTTTAGTGAATTTCTAAGGTTTTTTAAATTCTATTTGCTAACTATAACGTCCTTGTAACCTTTGTTTTTTTTCTGAATTTCTAAGGTTTTTTTTAACTAGCAGTCACGTGTACAGAGTGGTGGAGAAAGGGGGCTGGGCCTCCAACCAACTCTCAGGAATTCCACTGCGTAGGACTTACAGGAGGTACCAGGAGGGCTTCTTGGCCCCCAAGGTCCCTTTCAGTGAAGCAAAAAGGGATTGGGGGAAGGTGCGTGTGAAAGGGCCCTCGACCTCACCCTGCTCATGGTCCACTGGGTGTCCGCTCAGAATAGGGGCTGCCTCTGCTCCTCCAGCGCTGCTTTCAAGTAGGAGCTCCTTTACTGAGCGTTCTTTCTTCGATTCGCTGGTTGCCATGGCTTATGGTTGCTCCCTCTCCCCTGGTATCCATGCTTAGGGCTTGAGCTGGGAGCTGGAGGTCTAGACCAATTACTCTAAGGTGGGGAGATGCTCTGCCGCACTGTCCAGCCCTGTGTTTCACCGAGGCTAGGCCACGAGGTTTCAGGGCCTACCCGGACAGTCCTCCACGTCCGCCGTACGCCGCCGCTTTCTTAGGTGGAGTGATCTCTGTGGGCTGAACTGCCCTTCGCTCCAATATCCCGGTCAGGGGTCGGCCCTAGTAGACCTGAGGGACCCCCTTGCTGTACAAGTATTCTGGCTTGGAGCGTCTCCGGCCTCCACGAGCCCTGCACCACCTTGCTTCATTGGGGCCTCCCGGTCCTAGTCCAATTTGTCTCCCATCTGCTGCAGGTATACTGCGGGGTCCCCTTTTGGGCGGTGCAGTGGCTTCCGCCCCCGGGGTCAGTCTTCAATGTTCAGGCCTATAGACCTTCCCGTAACACCTGCCCCTCCCTGTAGTGAGTCAGGGTGGCGAGAGGAGAGACGGAGCGTGCTGCAGCATCCCAGACCGGCTCTTCAAGATTCCCACTGCCTCCTTCACCAGATAATTTCAGGGCACCAGCCCCTATTGCGCTACTTGCTGGAAGGCTGCCCCTCCCCCAGCCTCACAGTCAGCAGCATAGGCCTGTGGAGTTCTCGGCCTCACGTAGCTGTGGCACCCGGGGATCAGAGCCGCCGATGAGGTATCTACTCCCTTCCCCTGTCTCCAAACTAGCCCCACTCACCTCCGGTAGGCTCTGGCGGGAGGGGGGCCTTGTGCCTTCAGCAGGACCAGTCCACGTCATCCGCTCCCGGAACGTCTGGCAGTTGCGGGAGCTCTGCACACCTCCGCTCAGGCTCGTCCCTCCGTGAAGTCGGTGCAGTGGGAGCGGGATCCAAGCACTATCGGGATCTGCGCCATGTCTCCCTTGCCGCCCCCCTGGCCAGGGTTGCCACAGAATCGAGTGTCAGGGGGTGTCGGCAATGCTCCTCAACCCCCCAGGGTCGGCTATTCGTAGCTGGTAGGCCAGAGTCTGGGTGAGGGATCAGAGCGACAAGCAGGCACGACCTACTCAGCCGCCATCTTGGCCACGCTCTTCCTGTTGGTAAATTATGAGTGTTATCCCTCCTTTCTGTGTGGGTTTTAACACTCCCTTCTGCTTAACTGTGTGTCTTAGCTGTGCCAACTGGTGCTCCACTTGAGAAACTTTGGTTACTGGCTCACCTTTTTGTGGTCTGGTTGAAGACAGTGATAGCTGGCTGTATTACCTCATGTGATCAAAATGCACAGAGAGAGTGCGTGCTTAAGGTCAGCCACAGCCACTTTATCCATAGGATTTGATTTGTATTTCAAAGTCAGGGCATCTCATGGATAGTTAAATTGTATATTTGTTTTTGTATTAGGTTTTAGTGATGGGACATCAAGCAGCCTGTTTGTTAGAATACAGATGAAATGTGCAGTGTAGTTTTTAATTAAGAACCAATGTTTTCTTTGAATTATTTATTTTTCTTGTACAAAAATGTAATTGTTTGTTTATGGTAATTTTTCTTTAAAAAAGTGGGTGCTGTTTGAATGCCTTAGCCTGTCATATGTCGCACTGTTATTCACCAGTTGCCATTGTCATTTAAATGATTTGCTGTCAAACTTTTTTGAATAAAACAACAGTATCCCAAACACTTTCATCATAACACTTTTACGTTGTACTCCCCTTTAAAAAAATGTATTCATGAAGCAATAAACACCAATTTATATATAATTTCAAAACAATATCATATATCAAAATGAAAAATAAGACTAAACGCTGCGTTTACAATTACTCTATCTCTAGCCGGGGTCTCCAACGAGTAGCTTGTGATCGACTGGTTGCTCCTGAACACCCTAGAAATACCTCTCAGAGGTACCATTCAGAAGATATGTGGTTATTAAAGAAGGCAGTAGTGCTCATTTTCAGACTTTTAGAATGGTAGCCAGCCAAGCCAATGGCAAACTAATGCAAAGCAATTACAGAGTCTTGTGATAATATTCAAACACACACTGTGTCAGCCTATGGGGTCTGTATTTGTGGGTGGTGAGCGCACACTAGTGAGTAAATTAGAATTAAAGTATTTCGATATGCGTGCAGCGTTGCAAATATGCCTGCGGAGCATATGAATTAAACCTAGTAAGTGGCCTAGTACTTGAAAAGATTAATAGGGCTGCAATCTGCACTGCAAATAAGCATTTCTTGCATTCAATTCAAATCAGGTATTATGAATAATTCGGAATGTGTTTCGATCACTTTGGTGAGGGGAGCACAGTGCAGTCACACACTATAATAGCACTTAACATCACATCTGATCCCAAAAGTGCAGACTTTGAAAAAATTATCTCCTTTTTCTTTTTTCTTTTTACAGCATACCCCTGACGAAGGGACCTAGTGTCCCGAAATACATTGGGTGTTTTATTCAACTCATATTTTGTTCTGTTTAGAAAATATGTAATTTTGTCAATCTCAGTTTGTTTATGCAAAGAATTGAAAAGCATGAAAGTATATGTATATGATAATGTACATTTTGTTTGAAAATCGTTTTGATTAAAAATCAGAATTGAATGCAAGAAATGCTTATTTGCAGTGCAGATTGCAGCCCTAGTAATCTTTTCAAGTACTAGCCCACTCACTAAGCCTATGGGGTCTGCCACATGACCATCTGTCTCCACTCTCAGTCTAGCAAAGGCACAAGGAGATTGGCCATGTAGTAGGTGCTCCTCTATCATTCACATTATGTGTGAACAAAGAGCGAGGAAAGGAGTGTGCCAGCAGTAGCTGGAGCAGTAGCCAGTGTACAGTCGCTGAAGTGTGGGGCTGCTGGAGCCAGTGAAATGTGTGAATTGGGTGCAGGATGAGCCCAGGAGTTAAGAAAGCATGATCTGGGCCCAGAGCCGAAACACTAAAAGCCTCAGGTGCATGTGTCTGTGTATGCATTTGTGCATTTATGTGCATGTGTCTGCTATTGTGTCCCCACAAACCAACAGTATTAATCCCTGGAAGCTATGCTTTGTGTTAAAGATCACCAAAGTATATATGGCCTCATCATGAGGGGTTCATCTCTGTTACAATTGTATCCGTTCATAATAACAGGCATAATAATGGACATTTTTAAACATTTTTGAAATTCTTGGTCTAGTTGTGGAGTACTGACAGCCATTATTAACATAATTAGAGCATGACTTGCCTAATTTCAAATATGCCAGCATAGTGGTGGCAACCCCAACCATAATAATGGCCAGGACTGACATATTGTGGGCATCCTTGCCAATATGTTATCGAGCCCTGGCTCAATGGTGGCCATTATTATTGCCATACTACTGACATCCATGGTGTTATGATGAGCATCCATGTAGTGAGTAGTTGGAAACAAAGTGGGAAAGAGTTGGAAGGTGATAGATAAGTATAGAGAGAGGGACACCAAGGCCAAAGAACATGAAAGTAGACAGCACACAATCAAAGGACAGTGTCCTAACAAATGGGGAAAAAAAGAATGAAAAGCAAAAGGCATCCCACCTGAGTTGATTGTCTCTTCTTTAGAGTTTGGCGGATGTCAACAAAAAGCATCTGAAGTCCCCCCCCCCCACTATTTAGACTGCAGAGGCCCCCGTAAACTCTAGATATATAGATCTGCCAAATTCTAAATAAGGCCCTGTATTCTTATACGATACCAAGAATTGTGTGTGAAAAGCAATGAGAAATGTTGTCACATTTTACCACCCGCCTTCTTGGCAGACATTGTAGAGAACATATATTATGGCCGCCAGGCAATAATAACGTGCTTATGATGTGTTAGGATGATGCTACACATGAAACAGTTGACCAGTTGGTTCTTTCTCTCTTTCTCTCCCATTCACTTGCAGGGCAATATGAAGCAAGGGAAAGACACCATCGTTTTATTTTCTCTCTCCGCTGCTGGTGTCAATCAAGAACTGGCGATATCCAACAGGCATCGGAGAGCACGTAGAAACCTCTTCTCAGCTACCCGTAGAGCCAAGGAGGTGGAAAATGGACGAGCCAAGAGGCAACACAAATCGAAACCTCTGAAAAAGACCCTCAAGTCGCTATTCAAGCCAATAGATGCAGACACTATTGACATTTATGCAAGGGCAGTTTTCCCAGCTGCCTTTGCAGCAGTGAACGTTGTCTACTGGGTCGCTTATACCTTATAACTTTACCCAGAGCATGAAACCGGCCTCCTGATGGAAATGTTCTTCCATCACTGTAAAACTGAGAAGCTCAGATATCTGAGCAAGACAAAGCTTAGTAAATGACCTCAGGGTTTCAGATCAAAGGTCTCCGAAAACACAATGAGGCAGACAGGTAAACAACAGGTTGTTACCTGAACTTCTATGCCAAGGTCAGCTTCATATGGAAAATCTCTTGGACTCCAGAGACTAACAAGCCATGTTTCCCAATTCTTCATAACCATCCATTCAGTAGCTGCACTTCTGAGATACATCTCAAATGTTGAGGACCATGAAAAAAACAAATAATGGTGCAGAATGGGGCACAAAACCATTGGCTGGCAGTACTCCCTGCTATCCAGAGCGGGAAGGATATGCAGGTCCATCTGACTTTGATAAAAACTTGATGTCTGTGAACCCAGCCCATGCAACCAAGGAAGCAGGAACAGTGAAGACTGCCTATGAAGGTTTTGACTGCGGATGACTTTTCACCATATATGACATTCTTTCATTATTTTGTATTTTCCTCCGTAAGAAATTGAAATTACCTTTTCCCCACAGCATGGATTTACCTCAGTTGCATGGACCACTTTGCATTAAATGTTTAATGTGTCCAGTGACATAACATTGCCAGTTTATCCGACTGCTTCTCCCTCACACACACTCTTGGTCGCTCTCTCCCTCCTTCTCTTTCTGTACTGAGCTCTGTTTTCTTTTGCTTTTTCTGTTTATCTAAACCTCCCATATCTTCCTCCCGACACATATCATTCACTTTGTCAGCTCATGCATTTGTCTACCCCATGGTCCTCCAACCTTTTCAGCAATTAGACCTGTTTATGGTCAATGAAATCATCCAGATCTATTGATATTATCAGAATTGTAAAGTTGACCACATCAGATAAGAATACATTAATGGCCACTATTTGCAGGATTAACAGAAGTGATCACCTTACCACCATGCATCAAGCAAAGGTTGGCGGCAGTAATAAAAATGCATTGTCATTCTGGAAAGCCTCTACGTGGGTAGAACATAACAGCCATAAATGCAATGCCCCTGGAACTAAATTAATAATATTGTTAATAAGTCCCTCCAAGGTGTATGATTAATCACTCAAATATCAGCTTTAGATATATTTGTAAATTCAGCCTTTTTTCTCCAAACAGCAGCTTATGAGATCTGAAAATACACACTTTTCTCTTAAATTCACACTTTTCAATTTTGGAATACATACATTAATCCATCCCAACAAAAGCTTCTTGTTTAGTGAGCTAGGTTGCACTCAGGAGAGCTATTTATAGGTAGCTAGAGCTTACAGTGAACCCAAAATTGGAGTGGTGCACTACTTTGAAGCAAAAGTTATCTTCCAGTAAATCACAAAGTCATGTTTGTATTGTCTTAGTAAATACTTTATTTTCATAAGCATCCAACAGTTAAAGTTACCAGCCAACGCGTTTCGTTCATATACAATGAACTTCTTCAGGGCATTGAGTGATGTACGATCTTGGGGGAGAAGGTCCTAAGTTCCCCCTGGTGTTCTTGTGAGCTAAGTGCGAGCTCAGTCCAGAACGTGGAATCGTGGCAAAGAAAAGTTGCACGTGCACAAATTAATGTGACTGTGTGGGCCTCCTTGATAAGGGCCAGCATGCGATGAATCTGAAAAACTGAAAGCAGCCGTCGGCTCCGTTCGAAGGTATATGTAGGTAGCTAGAGCTTACAGTAGCTCATGAGTTAATTGTTGGAGAAGCTTGGTCTACCTAGCCTTTATACATCCATCCCGTCATCCCCGTAGCCATTCATCCATCCTTCTTTTTGTTATTTCCTTATAGTCTCATTTTTAGCTCTCTACCTCTGGTTCTTTGTAAGTAATTATTTTTAAATGTAGGGTATGGCATCCCAAAAATATTTGATGAGATGTGTAGGATACAGAATGCACGAATGCACATCCTGTTGTATGAAACTGAAATGTCTCAAGCTGAAGCAGGAATGTCCTCTGAGTATTTTGAGGTTTAGGGTGTTTCAAATAAAAGCACTTCTTAATCTTTGGACTGTGGGGGTATCACTCAGAAATCTATTTGCATGTGCACGCATGACATGCACAAGTGTAGAATGGCTTCTGTAAAGCACTTAAGGCAGTTGCACGCCCATAAAAGGATTTACACACACTAATGTTTCATGAGTAAATATTTCCTCTGGGCTGGTTATTCTACAGTTGGAATTCCTGGGAAGATTATGAACACCCACAAACTAACACTTTTGTGGATAGTCACAGACTGGCCCCAGAGCCCTTACCACCCTGCAAAAGGCTGAAGATTTCCTTGGGTGGGAGGGCAAAGTAACGAACCCAAAAACTGGTGGCAGCATTGGGGAGGGGGCTCTCCAAGGGGAGCAAGGTTTTGCCTGCAGAGAAAAAAATGTGTTTGCATTTGCTGTGTTGTTATACCAGAAAATATATGTGTGTACATTATCAAACATGAAAAGGAATTCACTTTTTCACGATTATGATTGAAAAGCTACAATTGCTGCTGGTTTGTGGATACAAATTGGAAAAGTAAAGTAAATTCCTAACAGTCGGAAATCTGCACCCCAGCGATGTCAGAAATTAGCGTGTGTAAATATCTGAGATAATCTCGTGTATTGCCTTAGATAGCCCCTCTGAGACCGTCTATATAATACGTCTTTAACTGATGACATTGTTATCTCAATCTGTAGAACTACCACCATTGGCTATCATGTTGTCTTGCACACAGTTGACCCCTTTAGCGTCAGTTAATAAGAAATATTAGTCAGCAATTAGCATTTCAGAGCATGACAGCATAATAATACCTTGTTTTCATACAGCGCATAATACCTTCTGCAGTTGTAAGCTCTTTAAATTAGAGGAGTTACCATTACCTAATGCAATACTACTCAATATGTTAACTAGGCCAGGGTGAAAATCCAATTATGCCGGCATAATTTGGGGAATTTCACTTCATGCTCCCAAAATTAAGCCATTGTGCAACAACGCATAAATGTGTTGCATTTGCAGCAGAATTATAGCATGGTAGCGCAGGAACAATGCAAATGACCAGAACACGAGTGGCTGTCGCTCGCACTACTTGTGTTTTAAGTACATTTTTGACACTGTTTCTGTTTTTGTATCAGAACGTTAGCAGTTACATATGAGGACTAGGGCTGGGCGGAATTGGCGTAATGCCACTATGCGGAATTATGGAAAAAATGTGTGGAAAACAAGCGCACGTCCTGAGGGTCCGTGTGTCCGGGACAGGGGTCTCTCATGCTCGGACAGGCTCCCCGATCTCCCCGGCCTGGCTGGGTTGAGAAGCAGGGACCGGCCCCGGGGCCTGGGTTTCGGTCAGGGCCTGGGGAGTGGGAGCCCCCGTCCTGCGGCCTTCCAAGTGTCCATCTGCCTGGGACAAGGGTCCCTGGTGCAGAGTCCCGGAGCCCTGCAAGGGCAGGCGGGAGCCCTACCGCTATGGCTAGGCTCGGGGCAGGCAGATGGGCGTCCTTTCGGTCCCGGCCATCTGGTCGCACCTTTCCACTCGGCCACGCAATGCTTTCCAATGGGGAGACCTGATGGCCGGGCTGCCCTGGAAGTCCTGATGGGGGCTCATTTGCCTCCCGGATCCCAGCCAGGTCGGGCACATTCGCGCCCAGGTTCCCCTGAGTCTCACAGTGTGCACGGGTTTCCAGAAAGAGGGGTAACTTTCCTCCGGATTAGTAGGGGCAGGGTATGCCGGAACACCCCTCCCGGGTTGGCGGTTCTTTGCCGGGGGACCAGATGGGCTATGCCCAGACAACACCTTCCCTCCGTCCGGGGGCTCCCTCCTCTGGCCCACGGCTTGGAAAAGTGCCCAGGACAGGCACCAGGACGCAGAGCCTCCGAGCCCTGCAAGGGCAGGCGGGAGCCATACCGCGAAGGCTCGGGGCGGGCAGATGGGAGTCCTTTCGGTCCCAGCCATCTGGTCGCACCCTTTCCCTCGGCCATCTGGTCACGCGCAATGCTTTCCAATGGGGCGACCAGATGGCCGGGCTCCCCTGAAAGTCCTGATGAGGGCTCATTTGCCTTCCGGATCCCGGCCAGGGCTCCAGGAGGTCGGGCGCGCCCGCGCCTAGGGTCCCCTGAGTCTCGCGGTGCGCACTAGTTCCCAGAAAGGGGGTAGCCTTCCTCCGGATTAGTAGGGGCAGGGTATGCCGGAACACCCCTCCCGGGCTGGCGGTTCTTTGCCGGGGACCAGATGGGCTATGCCTGGACAACACCTCCCCTCTGTCCGGGGGCTCCCTCCTCCGGCCCACAGCTTGGAAAAGTGCCCAAGACGGGCTCCATGGGTCCCGGGCAGTCCTCCCCGGGCTTCCGGGCCCGAGAGCTCCGGTGGTCCTCCCCATGCCTGAAGCCCAGCCGGGGTCCCCGAGCCCCCTGGGACGTGGAGCCCCTGAGCCCCTGAGCCCCTTGGGACACGGAGCCCCCGAGCCCTGCGTGGGCAGGCGGGAGCCCAACCGCAAAGGCTCGGGGCAGGCAGAAGGGAGTCCTTTCGGTCCCGGCCATCTGGTCGCACCTTTCCCCTCGGTCATCTGGTCGTATGCAATGCTTTCCAATGGGGCGACCAGATGGCTGGGCTGCCCTGAAAGTTTCGATGAGGGCTCATTTGTTTCCTGGATCCTAGCCAGGGCTCCAGGAGGTCAGGCACGTTCGCGCCCAGGGTCCCTTGAGTCTCGCGGTGCGCACGGGTTCCCAGAAAGAAGGGTAGTTTTCCTCTGGATTAGTAGGGGCAGGGTATGCTGGAACACCCCTCCGGGGCTGGCGGATCTTTGCCGGAGACCAGCTGGGCTATGCACGGACAACACCTCCCCTCCGTCCGGGGGCTCCGGCCCACGGCGTGGCAAAGTGCCTGGGACGGACTCCATGGGTCCCGGGCAGTCCTCCCCCGGGCATCCGTGCCCAAGAGCTCTGGTGGTCCTCTCCGTGCCTAAGGATCAGCCGGTGTCGCCGAGCCCCTCAGGACACGGAGCCCCCGAGCCCTGCAAGGGCAGGCAGGAGCCCTACCGCGAAGCCTCGAGGCGGGCAGATGGGCGTTCTTTCGGTCCCGGCCATCTGGTCGCACCTTTTCCCCCACAGCCATCTGGTCGCACGCCATGCTTTCCAATGGGGCGACCAGATGGCCGGGCCGCCCTGGAAGTCCCGATGGGGTCACATCCGCCTCCCAGATCCCAGCCAGGGCTCCAGGAGGTCGGGCACGTCCGGGCCTAGGGTCCCCTCAGTCTCTCGGTGTACATGGGTTCCCAGAAAGAGGGATAGCCTTCCTCTGGATTACTAGGGGCAGGGTATGCCGGGACACCCCTCCCGGGCTGGCGGTTCTCAGCCGGGGACCAGATGGGCTGGGCCCGGACGACACCTCCCCACCCTCCGGGGCTTCCTCTGACTGGCCCGTGCCGTGGCAAAGGGCCCGGGACGAGCTCCATCAGTGCCGGGCAGTCCTCACCCAGGTGTCCGGGGCCCGAGGGCACCTGCGCGCCGCCCCGTGCCTGAGACCCAGCCGGGGTCTCTGAGCTCATGGGAAGCACATCCCCGAGCCCTGCAAGGGCAGGCGGGAGCCCTACGGCAAAGGCTCGGATGGGCAGATGGGCGTCCTTTCGGTCCCGGCCATCTGGTCGCACGTCATGCTTTCCAATGGGGCGACCAGATGGCCGGGCCGCCCTGGAAGTCCCGATGGTCGTTCATTCGCCTCCCTGATCCCAGCCAGGGCTCCAGGAGGTCTGGCACGTCCGGGCCTAGGGTCCCCTGAGTCTCTTGGTGTGCACGGGTAACCAGAAACAGGGGTAGCCTTCCTCCGGATTACAAGGGACAGGGTACTCTGGGACCCCTCTCGGCCTAGCGGTCCTCAGCCGGCAGCTGGATGGGCCAGGATGCCACCAAAGCCCTGGGTCCGTCCCTGGGCCTGCTGCGTGGCAGGCTGCCCGGATGAGGTCCCGCGGGCCTCCCCTACTCAGCTGGGTTCAGGGGAGCTCCCAGGGGCCCCAGGTTGGGAGGCCCCCCACCCCGGGCTCTGTCCTCCATCCTGCCACGTGGCAGGGTGCCCAGGACGGGGTCCCGTGGGCCCGGGGAGGCTTCCCCTTTGCCTCTGGGAGCCCCGGGTGGGTCCAGGGGCCCCGCCGGGCCCCTGGGTCGAGTGCTCCAGCCCTGGGCCCCGTCCTCCAACCCGCCAAAGGCCCGGGACGGGGTTCCGTTGTGCCCAGGAAGCATCCCCCTGGCTGGCTGGGTTCAGTGGCTCCCAGGGGCCCTGGGGAAGGCGGCCTCCCCACCCCGGGCTCCGTCCTCGGTCCTGCCGCATAGCAGGGTGCCCAGGACGGGATTCCGCGGGCCCGGGGAGGCATCCCCTTCGCCTCCGGGAGCCCCGGCTAGGTCCAGGGGCCCCGCCAGGCCCCGGGTTGGGTGCTCCAGCCCTGGGCCCCGTCCCCCGGCCTGCTGCACCGCCAAAGGCCTGAGACGGGGTTCTGTTATGCCCGGGGAGCCTCCTCCTGCTTGGCTGGGTTCAAGGGCCCCGGGGAGTGTGGCCTACCCACCCCGGGCTCCGTCCTCGGTCCTGCCGCGTGATGGGGTGCCCAGGACGGGTTCCGGCGGGCCCGGGGAGGCTTCCCCTGCGCCTCTGGGAGCCCCGGCTGGGTCCATGGGCCCACCGGGCCCCAGGTTGTGTGCTCCGGCCATAGGCCCTGTCCCCCGGCCTGCTGCTCTGCCAAAGCCCCGGGATGGGGTTCCATTGTGCCTGGGGAGCCTCCCTTTGCTTGGCTGGGTTCAGGAGCTTCGG